>NW_018127881.1:1221999-1305363 GCF_001952655.1 Monopterus albus
GAACCATGAAGGTTGCTTCATATTTATAACTGTGAATTCCTGTAATATATCAGCTCAACTCAAACTGCAAAACCACATGAAAAGAAACACTCAAAGTATTTACAGTAATTCTGTTAGATAAAAACATTTGAATTAAATTACAAATTATTAGTCAGGTTTGCCTTAGTCACCATGTGCATACACTCACATGATAGTTCAGCCATACAGTAGGAAGGTTATAACATGCACAGGCACACACACACACACACATACAGTACTTGTTCAGAGTAACTTTCTGGACAATACCATATTGGTGAAGGTCAGAGTGTAGATAGGAAAGCCCCTGCGATAAAGACTGGCACAACTTCAGTGACAACATCCAGCTGGTGATATGTTTATTCAGAAAGGAATGGAGAGATCCCTGAAATGAAGGGAAAACCAATTAGTCAGGTCTGACCACACTGGCTTCAAGTATACAAGACAGATTATTATCTAGATTCAAACTATGTAGCCTAATCTTATATGTATGATATCCTCCTTGTCTCAATGAGCTATGCAGACACTATAATCCAGAGGTCAGCGGGAGAATTGGGTACAGTTTCGTGGAAAATAACAGCAAAGTTATAGTCACAGTTTGTTTCTACACTTCACTGCCCCAATTTGTGCAACATGCTGTATGTAATTTCAGGAACAGGCTTGAATTGTTGCATCAGAAAATGACCAACTGAATCAAAGTAACTTGAAAATAACTTTTTGAATATTGGATGGTTGAATAGACACCGCCTCTACTCTCCTACACTATTCTCATTTATTTCCCCTAAGTTTTCCTTTGATGAATGGTTGCCACTTACGTGTTCAACAAATTGCAGGACAATGAGCCAACTGCTACTATCTAGGTTCCTCCCAGTGCCCAGGAAGTGAACAATCCCATCATGCTTCATCAGTGGTAACTCAAAAATTTCCTTCTCTGTTGTAAATTTATGTTTCCAGCATGCAGGGAAAACTTTCACAGCCACAACAGATCCCTGGTATTTTCCCTGCCAAACAGTTGCAAAATGCCCATTGGCCAAAATCTGAAAAAGATTTTATAAAGATCATTAACATGCAGATAAAAAAAACTATATCGCCTAACTGTATGATTTACCACTATTTTGCACACTGTTGATCATATAAAATAAATGCATTTAGTAGTTAAGCCTTACTTGCTGTAGTTCGATGTTGGCAGTGTCAATCTCCGAAAGGTCTGTTGTTTGGAAGAAACACGGTGGGGAGACACTGTAATCATCACGGCAGACTTGTAGCTTCTCTAACATAATAAAAGTATAAAAATCTTGAAATTAACACAAATTCTTTGAAAGTAATGTGTCTGTAGAATAAAATCACCATTCATTATATCCCACCAAATAGCCACAGAAAGGACACAGAAGTAAAGGAGAGCAGAGATAAACACCAAGGTCATTCCACCAGAGAGACTGAAACCATTCCAAGGACAAACAAAGGCAACGTGAGAACTCATTGAGTTTAAAAAATGTGGAAACATGGCTAAAAAGCCATTAACTATAATCCTTTGAAAAGCACTGATAGTATGATACAGCATAACACTATTTATTTAACTTTTTAAGAGAAACTATCATACATACATCTTTCTTACATCTTTCTGATCTGAATCCGGTTTGGGGCTGTTATATCAATGTCATCTTTCCAGAATGAACAGTATGTTGAAGCCAAATTTGTTATCAAAATATGGGGGAGCAGGCCACTCTAGTCCTCCTCTGTGTGTGCTTAGCTAGCACCTGCGAGCATCAGCTGTGGACTCCCACTGTAAAGATATCTTATTTCCATTCCCACGTTGTTAAAATAAGTTTCATATTTTTAGTTGGGTCCGAAGCTGATGATTTTTTAAACAAAAATATGTTATATTAAATATGAATGTTGTTGTGGCACACTGTCCACCATCTTCAGGAATTATTCCACTATGGGGATTCATCTACAGGGATATTTTCAAGACATTCTTTTGTCTTCAACAGGGAAATATATACAGTAACTGGCTTAGCAAGGATTTGTCTTCTGCAGGAGAATGGACAACCAAACTAAAATACATGCACAAAAAAAAAAAAAGGCTGAGGGGGAAAATGATGGGGAATAAATAAATGACCTGGCTTCCTTTTCCATTCTTACAATTGCATGTGTAATTTTTTTATATCTAATTAAAGAAACTGAAAATCAATAAACAACTGGTTAAATACAAAACACTTTTTGCTATTGTATCTAATAAGACAAATCGCATTATTAGCAATAACAATAAAAGTATTTGTTTTATCATGTAATTAATCATGTAAGTGATCCTTTGACAAGATCAGGTGTTAAGGCATATTACTATAATATTTCATACAGCAGTAACGTAAAATGATAAATGGTATGGACTGCACTTATATAGTGCTTTTCTACCTTACTGGACAAAGTGCTGAAAGTCAACAGTCAAATGATAAAACAGCCCCAGATTGAAACTGAACCTCCTATTCAAATGAATAGAATTAATACATTTATTGATGTTTAGTTGAACGCAAAAAGAGCCTTACTTTGTTTTGTAAAGAGACTCCTCAATTTGTGAGCAATGATCACAAATAAGAACAGGAGGAAAGTTCCAGTCAGAATTGCTGAAACAGTTTTCCAGATTTCACCTAAGAACAAAGGAAATAAGTTAATGATATGATAATGATTTTCTGTGAATGATAAATAACACCTGTTATAAGCCAGTTTATCAATTAAATGTTTAGCTATATTTAGAAATACATGTTCAACATCTCTACAAACTGATAGGAAGCATATAGGTCTTTATTTGTAAGAGTTAAATGAGTATAGCATATTAAAAATAATATAAATGGAAAGATAACATTAGCTTTGGTTTGATCTTTGTCAGTATAATCTTCTGTCAGATTTTCAAATTAAAGGAGAGTGGACTGTGGTTTATTTAGACTGGCACAAAAGTCTTTTAAAACCATAACATATTTTGAAATAACAGGAAAACACTCACTCTGGTCAAAATCATATGTTGTCAAAATATGGGTTGCCAGTGCAAGTGCAGTCAGGTTAGCAAATTTATTATTGTCATACCTCCAGAATAAAAGTAGGTGGGTCGAGGCTGTTCTGACTCTGGGGTCCAAGTGATGTTGCTGTTGCAAAGGTCTGTATTGCACACACATTTAAGGAAGGGGCCGATGAATTGTGTTTCTCCCATGCAGATTGCATTTGAGCAAGAGTTTTCAGCTATATCACACGCTGCAACCAAAAAATCAGTAATAAAATAAATTATTTAAAGAAAACGTAGTATGAGAGCCATACTGCAAATCCAATATATTTTTGTTACATATAACATAATATACAATACAATATAACCAATATCAGTCAGGGGCTCTGTGTTGTTCATTGGCTTGAGTCTTAAATTAGATTAGATTTTAGACTATTCAGTAAAATTAGTACAAAAATAGTAATGCCTCTAAAATGGTGCAATAACAATTCAGTTCAGATATCTACTGAGTTTTAAGGTTTCTTACCAAGGACGTCGACCTCTGGCTGGTCATTGACGATCTTATAAAAGCCAACACAGCAGTGGGTGTTCTCACAGACCTGCACTGACCCAGACACATTTCCGGCCATTTTGTATATTTTGTTCTGTGATGTCATTCTGAAGGCACACTTTCTCTTCTGAGGTAAAGACTGACTGGAGATGCATTCTAGGAAGAATAAGAAAGACAAATTGTTGTTATACTCTTATTTTTGTGCTGCAAATGTCTTTGTCAGTGGTTGACTGATCAGGCTCCTAGTGTCACGTTCCCCTGGCCCTCTTTAGCAAGACGAGGAAAATAAAGGTACATCTAAAGTCGATACATTTATTGGAACATTTATTTACACAAGCAAGTAACTGTGGCTGCACTGAGCTATAACAACTAGACTGCTGAACAGCCAAACTGAAATCTAACATTTTTTGTTTGTTTGTTTGTTTGTTTGTTTTGTAGATTTACAGATTGTTTTTATGTACACAGGCTAAATCAAGAAGATCATGTGCGTCTGACTCTTTAAAACACCCCTGCACGCAATTGTTTAGGCTATTGCTTTTACACATCCCTAACTCCAGAATTACTTCAAACATAGTTTCACTAAATTACCGTTAACTAGTTTGTTCACCGCAAGTACAAGTGACAGATGTTATATGAGCACTGTCATTAGAGGGCATAGGCTGGTAGCATATTTTTCTAGGAAAAAAGTAAAAAGAAAAAAAAATATTCATAACTACACTTTCCCTGCATTAATAACATTGGTTCTCAGTTTGTACTGACAGTTAGCCTGCAGGAAGTTACTAAAAGCATTAAATGTTTTCATTTCCATTTGTGAGATGATAATAATGTTAGTTTCACACAACTACACCAAAAAAAAAAACAGAAGCACATACAATTTTAGAGCTTCAAATTAAGGAGTTTTTATTTTAACTTACCCACAGCCAGAATCAGCCACCAGTGTTGCAGATTCATGATCAATTGGAGTCCAGACTGACTAAGCATGGAATGGGCAGGCAAACTTTTATCAGCCTCAGGAATGTGAGAGGAGTTTCCCACGTTTCCCAGCATCACTCCCACACCTGCATGCGCTGCTTGTCTGCTAAACAATGGGCTATGGGAACACAACATTTATCAACATATTCATCTCCCTCTGTTAAGGAATAGCAAACGAGGTGTTGTCTGCTGCTGTCTCAGTTCTTAAGGATCACTGATGAAAGAAGAGGAGCAGAGAGCTTTCAGACAAATTCATTGGAAGCACTAAATGGTATTTAGCACTGTGTCGTCAACAATAAAGCCTCCACAGATAGCAGACCAACACTAAATCAGCACTGAAACATCCATGAAAATATAACTGAATCAGCAATGAAATTTTACATTGATTTTCATCAGGTCTGCACCTTGAAATGTTATTTCATGATGAAAAGTAGATCAAGAAGGGCATAAAATCACTATTTGTTCAACTCTAAATCAATTGCTATTTAATAGTGAATCAACATTGAAACAATATCAATTAAAATCAACCCTGCTTTATGTACAGTTATTAAAGTTATTACATATTTATTTCCTGCAGGAAGGAGGTTTCTCTGAACAGAGTGTCGAGACCACACGGGGCTGAAATTTAAATGCTTATTTGTCTTAAACCATTTTGCTCTTTGGATTATGACTTGAGACTGGAGTTTATAAAGTGACAGACCTAGGCTGTGTTTTTACACAAAATCACTGTCTATCAAATTATCTTCAAAGCCTAAAATAATGTTTCTTCCCTGTAGATGAATCCTGTTGTGGAAAAATATCTTTTAAACCTCAGTGAGTGTAAAATAAATACTTAACATCAATTATTAAAGTTATTACATATTTATTTCCTGCAGGAAGGAGGTTTCTCTGAACAGAGTGTCTAATACCATCTGTTACAGGGAAGCTCAATGGACAGAGTGTATGAGTCCTTCTTATACTCAGCCTACAACAAAAACAGATGCTCAGACAGATAGAGGAAACAGGATACAATTCACAACAGGATACCAGCCCTTTGCTCCCAGGTCACATCTAGTTTGGCAACCACAAGGACATACAAAGGTTTACGACCATGCAATAAACGGTCTGGGGTCACAACCACACAAATGACTGCATACTGACATATGACATGCCATTATAAATACTGGCACCACAATCCTTAGTCCAGATTATGTGCAAATTATCTTGGTATAGATGGAATGGAGGAACAAATGAGAAATATTTTCTCTTACCAGACCAGTCTAAACTTTTCTAATCCACCTTTCACTGGGTATATCTGGTGCAAGACTTTAAAAGATAGTTATTTTTTTAAATGATACAGTATTTATCACCAACCATCCATATTTTTTGTCAATTTAATCCTTCATAGATGATCAAACAATTTCTGGGGACCACACCAGAGTCTACATTAATATCTCTTCAAAAATATTTGTTTCTGCAAAAAAAAAAAAACAACAACATTTATAATACCCCTATCAAACATTTCCTCTCAAAGATTTCTTCCTACACATAACATTCTGATTATTCCATATATACGTAGTATGTGGGGAAAAATATGGTTATAAGATAGTTTCCAAGAAAGTAGGGCTTGTTTGTGAAAATTTGAAAGTTTCACATGCATCGATCGAGGAGGAGGAGGAGGAGGAGGAAGAGGAGGAGGAAGAGAAGGAGAAGGAGAAGACTTATCTAAAGAAGAGGAAGGAGAAAAAGAAAAAAAGGAAGAAGAAGAAGAAGAAGAAGAAGAAGGAGAAGGAGAAGAAGAAGAAGAAGAAGAAGAAGAAGGAGAAGGAGGAGAAGAAGAAGAAGGAGAAGGAGGAGAAGAAGAAGAAGAAGAAGAAGATTCACGTAATTTCCAAGCACACTAATTGAGCAGGTGCGCGTGGGCTGGGAGAGCTAAATTTAAGAAGAAGCTAACTAGTTGCTTACTTGTTTACAGTATATGTTAGTCACTAATAAAACGGCATAATAACCTGTTAATGCTTAATTGTTACGGTTAATATGCATTACATGTTAATTTAACGTTTCAAGCTAATGTTGTTGAGAAATCTTCCTTTACACAGCTGTTTTCGGAATGCAGTCCCATTCCAAGGAGCTAGCTAGTGTTTTTGCCGAGAGCTCTGAAAGTGACACAACATTTTATGGCTTTTCTGATGGTGAACTCGACGATAAGGTATGTTTATTAGTACGGACCCTATTCGTGGTTTATTTGCTTCAATTAGGGTCCAGGTTTCAAGATGCAACGTAGAACATGAGCAAGAAACAAGGAGTCTTAGATTGAATTGCATTGGACATTTAGTCTAATTGTTTTATGAGAGTTTATAAGGCTGAGAGTTTATAAAACAGTTTTTACTAAGCCAAAACACACTGTGCTGCCTACAGGAGGTTAGGGGGAAAACATTTACGACTGTCATGCATGAGATGAGTTTTTAATTTGAGTTAAATCGAAATCCGTCAGATTTTTGCATTTTATAAGGCCTTTTGGCAAAAGCCAGTTAAATCGAAATCCGTCAGATTTTTGCATTTTATAAGGCCGTTTGGCAAAAGCCTATCAGTTCTAGTCTGAAAACAGTGGTGTAATTTATATATATTTATTAATATTTATATTATCAGAATTCAATTTTTGAAGATGAAGACCAGCCTGGTGTTTCCCCGAAGGAACAGAAAGCCACATCTAAAGCATCTAGTGCTGCCCAACCCTTCAAGCTGAGGGTGGCTCTCCGCTCCACTCCCTTTACCCAGCAGTCCACTGATGATGAGGATCCGGAGGGTGAAGTAAAGAGGATAATAAACAGAGGGATGAGGCAGACAGGAAGGAGCAGTCCGGCAAAGGAGAAGAGACATGTTAAATTTGAAGATGAGGAGACAGCAGTTACTTGGCTGTCTCCTTCTGAGGAGTCTGGATCTGATTCAGCAGAAGACTCGACCGGTTCTTTCTTAGCCAAGAGAGAGCAGAACATCAAGGCTAACAAGGCGATGGTAAACCAGAAACACAGAACCATATACAGTACACAGCATTACACAGTAGATCCTTTTGACTTTTACTTGAGTCATGAATACACTAAATGACAAAAGTTCACTTCGACTTGAACCCCAGTGAATCGTACTTCACCAGAATTACTTGACATCCTCAAACTTCCAGTGCAGACCAGAAAACACAACCAATGATACCTGAGACTACATTACATTAAGGTCTAAAGGTTTTTAATCTTCACTCTTCCCTAAAAGTTGGCTCAGCTGATGGCAGACTTGCAGAAAATACCAGGAGGTGCAGGGTTTCTTAAAAAAAAGGAAGAAGACAAACAGAAGACAAAGGTGAGGAGCTCTGGGTAGAAGATGGGGAAAATGGCCTTGAACATTTTGGTGAAAGTCTAGAGTACACTTATGGTGAATCAACATAGGAGTAGCTACCATCTGGTTCTTTACAATTTCAGTATTTTAGTATTATTTTGTATAGTGTTTGTTTGTAGATTCAGGTACTCGAGAGCTTTTTATCTAACATATCTTGCAGCGTCCACCACGCTCTGTTGCAGCTGGAAGAGAGTCCAGGAGGAACCCAGAGCGAGCATCCCGCAGACGGACTCGTTCTATGGGTAGATGTGATGACTCTACAGGCCCTCTGGAGGAAAAACCTGAGCTCAGTTTGGAGGAGGAATTGTTGGAGGTCAGCTGGTCGTTCATATTGTATCAAGCCTATATGGTTTTAATTTGCATCTGTTTTATTCGGTTTATTATATATCTTTTATTGTTGTCACTCTCAGGAAAGAATCAAATAATTGAATGAAATTGCGACACTGCAAAAGTTTTTCAAGGCACTGTATAACATTCTGTAAGGTTAGGTCTGTGTGAAAGTTGTATTGACCCTATGAGCAACAGTATTCAAATATTCGCATAAGCTGAGTGTGTGTCAGAATAAAATGTATAAATATGTGTGTACTCTGTTTTTCTTATCTATTTAGTAATGTGCTGAGAGATGACCTTGTGATAAGTATGTGTTCAGCTAACCTAAGGAGCATCTTGCAAACCCTCAAGGTATTCATTATTTTTGTCTGTGTAAGGTACGCCGAGCCCCTCAGCACCGTGGTGCCCCACGGCCTAATCAGTCCAAACCTCATTTTATCCGTCTGGTGGAGGACATCACAGAGGATGAGCTTCAGCTGGTTGCAGATAACATGACTGATAAAGTCTACAACAGAGTCACAGTGAGTTCACAGCTAACCCTTCAGTTCTTTTGCTGTGTATATGGGAATGATACAATGCATTGTTGCCAACATCAGGTAAGTTTGTAGTGAAATCAGTCACAGCCACTAACACAATGTAACTGTCATCTTTGATTTCAAGTACTGAAACTCGAAAAACTAAAGTCACCAGGTGGTGAGCAGGGAGGCTTGATCTCTGCGTAAGACAATATTTAGAAGGTGTGATTTGACAGTAAATGCTCCAAAATGTGCTAAAAAGGTACTGGTCCACCTTCTGTTGTTGATGTTTCTTTGTGTATTTTCAGGGCTCCACATGTCATCAGTGCCGTCAGAAAACTGTTGACACTAAGACATGCTGCCGCAGTGAGACCTGTCGTGGGATTCAGGGTCAATTCTGTGGGCCATGCCTGAGGAACAGATACGGAGAAGATATCAAGAAAGCACTGCTTGATCCGGTCAGACAACTGATAGGATTCTCCTTGATGTAGTATGCTTGAATTGTATCTCGGTTGTATGTTGCTGTAGACAAAAGCGTCTTGCCGAATGTCAGTGTTAACTAAGCAACCCTGTAGGCAAAAATCAAGAGGAGCTGAAGCATATGTTTTGTAAAATAATTTTACTTCTTTACACTGTGATATTAGTTATTTTAACCATTTAGTAATCTCTTCAGAAGTGGAAGTGTCCTCCATGTCGAGGCATTTGCAACTGTAGCTTCTGCCGCCAGCGTGAGGGCCACTGCCCGACAGGGATCCTGTTTCCACTGGCTCAGTACTACGGCTTTTCGGATGTCCACTCCTACCTCAGCAGGTAGAGTATTGCACCATAACACTTAATTTAATAAAATCAGGTTTTCTCAAGTTGCTCATTAACTTTATGTTGGTGTTGCAGTAAATGATCAATTTTTTACAATGGAAACCACCCTGGGAGCCTGCCCAGGGTGGAGTTTCTGGAAAGGTCTCAGTGATTGTTGAAGCCTGTCAACTTAGCTGTGTGAAAACGTATTACACTACTGAAGTGTTGGAATAATACTAACAATGTATTATTTGTCTCCTTACAGCCTCCGCCACAAACTGAAGAGCGAGTATGATGATACAGAGATGTAACACTACGAGAGAAATTGTTTTACTTCCTTTGTGAATGTCTTAGTCCTGTCACTTTTTTAATGAAGTTTTTTTTTTTTTGATCTGCTTGTTGTCTGACACAATTTTGTGAATAAATGAGGAAAAAGTATATTCATAATTTTAATTCCACTGTTGGCATTTGCAGTAGTTGTATATACACACAGACACAATATAAAACCCCTTATTTAAAACAGAAAAAATAAGGGCACTTTTCTGAACTTAGACTACAGACTTTCAAAGGAGCATTTTTTTAAAACAAATTACAATTTAGTTTCTCAGCTTAATTCTGAAGCGGAAAAAAAAGTTCAATGATCAGATGCACAACTTTTCAGAAAAAGACTTAATCACTAAGTCACCCTTAATACAATTAACAACTTATCTGAACAACAAAAGGGATACATGTATGAGGTCAGCCTCAAGCTGGACCTTTTCCAGTTAGAACTTTAACATATGCATTACAAGAGTAAAAACTATTAGAATGTTTAAAGACCAAAGAAAGATTTCCTAGTTTATTATAAAATGAATATGAACCTTTGGTTTTGAGCTTACATGTTTATGCTGTCTGGACATTATTACAAAACACTTAACTCTGGCCAAATGACAATTTTTCACAGAAAATAGAAACTGATGCGACTGCAAGGAAAAAAAAAATCTGAAAGGTGTCAAAGAAAATGATGTATAGGAAGATCTGGACTGCATAGAAAACATTACTCTATGACAGAAAGGCTCTTAAGTGTATACATTTAATCTACACACACACACACACACATACATATATATAAAAGTAATATTACAATTGATTGTACATGAAAGGTTCATATAACTGAAAGGCAATCTGCTGTAATATTGTAAGACAAGCCTAAACTCAGGATTTGTCTTTACCAAAAATATATATTTATACATACAAAAAAAATCTAAATGTTTTTGCAGTGATAAGTGTATCAAAGCATAATGGCTTGACTGTGGTACCTACATACGAGGTTGGTTAGTTTGCCCCAGGATTTCAGTGTCCTGACACTTATGTCCTCACACTGATTAGTGCTTCTGACTCTGACCTCATGTATTCCAGCCCTCTTCTAAGCAGTCCACCCAAAAACACTTAACATGTTACTCCTATGGCACTGGGCTTTTTAGTTTGTTAACACATCCTGTCTATTCAGAATTTATTGCAGAAATATGAAAGCACATGTTTTTTTGTTTTTTTTTTACTAAAGATGGTTATATTTTAAATTCAGTGGGGGAATAAATTATTATGGCCTAATGCGGGTCAGTCCGCCTATTAGAGCAGCCTGGTGTGAGGGCATGAAAAACCTGAGGTGAAGAGGGACAAGTAGCAAAGCTATTCGGAGACGAGGGTGAGAGAATCTGATTTAGTGTCATCTCTGACTAAAGAAGCCTCTAGAGAATATTTCTAGCTACCAATTCATCAACTGTGCTGCTCTGTGTGTTTTATTGCAATCCCAATATCAAGTAAGATCTGGGTCTTTGGGACTAATGTTAGTGTAGTGCCAGTTCCTTTCAGGGGAAATAAGATTTCATGCCGTCATCCCTAATCTAAGAATTTAATCCATTTCATCCACCTCTGGTCATTAAATGCCAAGATATCTGAATACAAAATGGAAATCATATTCCTGCCTCTGTTAAATTCAATAGTCTGTTGCATTGCATCTTGACCACCTCTCCTGTCTGAAGTGTTTGAAAGGTTGTGCACCTGCAGTCAGACGGGCCCTTTTTAACCCCACATGTCCAAATGCCACTTCCACCAAGGTTGGCTTCCTGTTCCTCCACTGTCCTTAGTAGCTGTTGCCATTAATGTGCTGAAGATCCACCTGCATCATACTGATCCCACTGCTGGCTAATCGAGCAATGCTGTCTGCAGATAAGGTTTCCATGGTGACAATGGTGTGCTGGTCAGCGGCTGACACTGCTCCGGTGCCAGCTTCTGTTCCTGCTGCAGGGGACACGGTGTCAGTTGAGACCGTGGAGCTGCCGGTTGTGGCAGCTGTTGCTACTTTCTTGTTCAAGTGGGTCTTGATGTGCTTGGAGAGGTGATCGCTGCGCATGAAACGTTTAGGACACTCTGTGCAAAGGAACTTCTTCTCACCTGAAATGAGGGGAATAAAATAAATCAATGTTTAAAATTGTAAATTTGTGAAGAATCAATGCACTATAAAAAATAATCTTAGACAAAAGGTAGAGTTGGTGATCCTAGAAACCCCAGCAAGTGGACTCAGCAAAGCCGCTCCTCCAAACTACAATGCACGTTGCAACATGCACTGCCTGACTAGTATGTACAGATTTCAAAACACAGGCTTTATTCTGTTTTGGTAGCATGAACACTGCATGTTGCTTTTGATGCCCAGTTAACTGCATTATAGTCCACTTAGAGCTGACTACCATCTGGCTGCATGTAAGAGGATTCGGTTCCGTGCGGCCGTCTTGTCGCTCTCATACTGCATGCAGGTGGCAACAATGTTACCTATAAGGCTGTATGTTTTAAAGGGGAAGGCCTGGCCTGTAACAACGGTCTCTGTTTGAGAATGAAAGCTGTGCTAGATACCTTCTCTGCCATAGCTTGCTAGCTTTAGCCATAAAACAGAGCAGTAACATCTGCCTGCAACTGCAACACCTTGTGGGAGACTCATTGAGTGCACAGGCAGAGTGCACCCAAGTACGAAGTTAGGTTGACAGGCAAGTAGGCCCTCCAGTGGTTTTGCTTGGGTCGAAAATAAAATTCAGCCCTGCTGCCGCCACAGATGATGGAATTGTTTCTTTATGTTGTCAATGCATCTAATGCATTCATTGCCATTGAGATAAAAAAATTTAATTCAAGAAATACAACAAAAAAACTCTCTGAAAGGAACCGCAAACCCTACCTTTAAGATAATCTGAGACTCAAAAAAAGATTTTAAATGCTGCATCCTTTAATCTTTTTACATTACGTACTAGGAAATCATAGGTGTTAAAAATAACATTAGTGATGGCTCCAGTGTACCTGTGTGTGTCCTCTTATGACGCTGAAGTTCATCTGAACGGGTGAATCGTTTGCCACAGAAAGACCAGCCGCAAACAAAGGGTCGTTCTCCCGTGTGCCAGCGGAGGTGGGCCCTCAGATGGGATGTCTTTCCGTAGATCTTTCCACAGCCAGTAATGTGACAAATGTGCTGCTTCTTTTTATTTGGGTCACTGCTCAATGTAAAAAATAAATAAAACAGAGATGAGGATTGTTTCCAAGGAATATTCAGAGGTTCTCTGTGAGGAGACTATACAGTTAGCTGTAGGAATGTAATTTTTTAGCAGTTTGATTAATAAAAATACAGTAATCTATAATAAAACCATTTTAACCACCGATATACCCAGATTAGCCATAACATTATGACAGGAGCTATCAACAGTTACTCTGTCAATAACAACAGATCGGGGAGTGTTGATTGAGCTGGTTTCTAGCTATAAGTACTTAGGTTTTTTTACTTGATTGTGAGTTGTCTTTTAAAACCCACATTGCTAATGTGGTTCGAAAATTACGGGTGAAGATTGGATTCTTTTATCGTAATAAATCCTGCTTTTCCTTGCAAGCACGCAAATATTTAATATCAGCAACCTTTCTTCCCCTGTTGGATTATGGTGATGTACTGTATATGAATGCCTCAGCTAGATGTCTCCATTCTTTAAATGTGGTTTACCACAGTGCCTTGAGGTTTGTGACGGGTTGTAGTCGACTAACGCACCATTGCGACCTGTATGTTAAAGCACAGTGGTCGTCTCTGAGCATGCGAAGACATGTTCATTGGATGGTGCTAGTGTACAAGGCTTTGGTAGGCCTAGCTCCGGCATACTTATGCTCTCTTTTACGTAGATCGGATACCAAATATGCTTTACGGTCTTGTGATAAGTATCAGCTCATGGTGCCGAGAGTTCGGACCGAAAAAGGGAAACGGGCTTTTGGATTTGCCGCTCCCTCTTCGTGGAATAGTTTCCAAGCAGATTTTAAACTTACTGAATTATGCTCAGTTAAAGCTTTTTATTCTGGCCAGGTCACCCTTGTAAAAGAGATCGTGATCTCAATGGGTTTTTTTACCTGGTTAAATAAAGAGAAGTATGACCACTGATAGGTGAAGTGAATAACACTGAATATCTTGTTACAATGACACCGGTCAGTGTGTGGGCTATATTAGGCAGCAAGTGAACATTCAGTCTTCAAAGTTGATGTGTTGGAAACAGGAAAAACAGGCAATCTGAGTAACCAGACACAGACCAAATTGTAATGGCTAGATGACTGGGTCAGAGTATCCCCCAGACTGCAGGTCTTGTTCCCAGTCTGCAGTGATTAGTACCAACCAGCAGTGTCTAAGGAAGGACAGACAGTGACCTGACGACAGGGTCATGGATGCACTAGACTCACTGATGATGAGGTTGACCTAGTGTAAATTAAACTTTTAAACTTCATTCATCCTGTTCAAAAGATTCTATTTTGCTTGAAACTTTGTTAAAATGGGTGAAAATGAGAAATACTGTACATTGGTCTCTATGAAGAAAAACATTCAGTAGCTATAGTGGTGATATCACACCGAGTGGGGAGGCTGTTAAATTTGTTTAAGAATTCCCTATAATTTGTCCTCAGGACCAGTTTTCACTTCTTTTACATAAAATTTTCACTGAATAGTAAACAAATTTGTGCTTTTCCCGACAGTATAACTATAGAAGCACACGGATTCACAGAAGATGCACAATTTCTGAAAAAGTGACACTGCAGTATTCTTCTTTTCACAATATATATTGCAATAATAAAAAAAAAAATACAAGTATTTTTTCAAAATGAAATGACAAACTATTTGGAAGGAATTAATTACACTAGAATAACTAGGTTGATTATGTGGGGGAGTGCATTTATTTGCAACCAAATCTTCCTTTTGGTTGTTTGATTAAGAACGATTGTGATTGGTGGTTTCGCTGTAGCCTGAATGTCACTCACTAGCAACAAACTGTGTATCCAATAACCTTTAAATCAGAGTAAATTAGCCTGTTAGTTATATCTGACATCTTGTAGATTAGTCATGAAATACAAGAACCATCAAGTCTTACTTCTGTATCAACCAGCAAACAAAACTGTAGCATGATGTGTATGAGCTAATCTGCCTTATATCACATGATCTGTGATGTGACAATCGCTCACACGCACATTGTGATGATGATGCTAAAATGGAAAATTAAGCAATGCTGCCTGCTAACTTCCAGGCCTTCAAAAATAAACCACCTGTAACGTTTCTGAACAAACATGAAACAGGTTACCGCAGTCTCCACATAGTACACTCAGTTTAAAAGTTTGTATATACATGTATAGAGAGTAGGCTAGTGGTTAAGGAGCAGTGCTCTCGCCGCTGGGCCCCGGGTTCGAATCAAGGTTGCGTCAGGAAGGGCATCTGGCGTAAAACACATGCCAAATGTCAACATGTGAAACGTTAGTGTGACGATTCGCTGTGGCGACCCCTAAACGGGAAAAGCCGAAAGTGACTTTCATATACATGTATAGTGAGTGATTTGTACATTGTTCACTAGTTTACATTAGTGCAGCTACTGGAAACACCTGCTAAGCTGGGACAGATGTCCCAGGGATGTACAATACTGTTGTGTTTTTAGACGAAGAAATCTTTCAACATTTGCTGCCGGTAAAATGTATCTACATTCAAATGCAGGGCAGGGTCACTAGCAGCTGTGTGCATGCTATTTTTGTAGCGATTCTAATAAACCGCACTTTTCCTTTACTAACACTGATCATAAAATTATACTCTATCTTACATCTAAAAATGAGTTACAAACACCAGCATATCACAATAACAGAATGACACAATAAAAGAAGTTGCATTCTGAAAAAAAAATAATTAAGATGCCATATTAAATCACCATCACAGACAACATAATGTTTGGCCAAGACTGCGTGTCAAGATATGCGTCATAACATGTTTCAGTGACATACCGTCCTTCTCCGTCCTTGCAGAAAGGGCAAGTACAGGCTTCCCTCCGATTACGTCGTCCTTGTGGTGTTGGACTTATATCCTCATCATCCACAGCTGCGCTATCTTCCAAACTGTCTCCGCCTGTCTGTAATGCCTGCTCTCCTGCAGAGATAAAGTGGAATTTCTCAAGCCTGTTCCAATTTATACAATGGTTTGAGAACTTTTTGTTATTAGACATTTCATTATTCAAGTTCAGCACACACTACATAAAGTTTTTTTTAGCAATCCTGGGACATTGATTTGTTTGAATTTAAGAACATAATCATAATCAATAAAACCACAAGCATATGCAATAAAATGCCCTCAAGGCTTTCACTGCTAAGCTCAAGTAAATGTTACTTGTCAATAAACTGGCCATTCACTACTGCTGTAGTCCAAACACACACACACACACACACACACACACACACACAGATAAACTGTAGATAAGTGAGCAATTACTGTAAATATAATGGGAGGGACAGCCAGTGACAGAATTAAATAAAAGGGTTTAGGTGTGACAAAAGGCTGTTCTAAGGTTATGACAGATGCTGTGTGGCCAACTCATAACTACAGTACTGTAAAGTCACAATTTGTGAAGAGATGCAGGGGCAACAGGAAAACATAACTAAGGGAACACAAACACGTGCAGTACAATAAACAGGTCAAGAAACAATGGGCTAGCTGAACTGGTTAAACCAGTATAATGCCCTTCAAACACAAAGAGCAAAAAAGATCAAATCCATACATAAGGAATACTTTGCATTTCCAGGAAAAAACAGCACAAACTTCACTTTCAAGAAAAACTTAATATTTACTCACAAAAATGCCAACCATTCCACTGCTGTACAGACATTGTGAAGTACAGTTGCTTAATTTCAATTTTTAGTTTTATATTGTGTCTAAACCCCCCCCCCCCCCCAACCACCACACAAAAAACTCACACACAAATAAGGCCCTTCATCACACATGGAGCCACTGGAGTTCCCTGAATCACTACCGGCCCAAAATGTTTGAAACTGTTGACTTAATATAGTCTATGTTAATATACCACACTTAAAATATTATGTATACATTTTTTTACATATATTCCTGGAAAGCAGGCTACTGACTTACCTGTTGAGCCAGCAATGGCGATGGGGACACTCTGCAGCTGGTGCATTTGCAACCCAGAGCTTACAAGTGTGTTGAAATTGATGGTCTGAATACCCGGGATCTGCACTGTGTTGACAGATACTCCTCCAACGGCAGGAGCTCCCTGAGTCTGGCCAAGCTGCGGGAGAGGCTGCACTGGGGCCAGGGTGATCTGTGCACCTGGTGGACTCTGGATCTGAATGGTTTGCCAGCTTACCTGGCCATTGGGACCTACAGTGCGCAGAAGGAGGGAGCCTGTGTTTGGCATGATTTGAAGATTTTGAAGCCCTTCCTGGTTGAGCGTCGGAGCTGCAAAAACCTGACCACCTGCAGTTGTGACAGTACCGGCCTGGATGCTCTGGAGGGGTGTTCCACCCTGGATGACCTGCTGAGGTTGGATAAGGATCTGCTGTGACTGCTGCCCTTCTCTGTTGTCTGGCTGTATCGGGACACCAAGGGAAGTTGTGTTCTGCTGAAATGTCCCTGTCACCGCCCCATTGCTGTTCTGCGTTTGGGTTACTCCATAAGAAGAGGTCTGTGTGGTAACAGTGGACACACTTGTCATGTAACCTGCTCCGCTGTTGGAAGACACTGGCTGTTGTGAGTGTTGTTGCTGTATAAGTTGGTTTCCCCCTGTATCCACTCCACCATTTGCATCTCCCCCTGTTCCACTCGTTCCAGTACTGACAGGCAGCAAAGTTATGTTTCCATTTAGTGACACAGGCATATTTGCCAGGAACTGGGGCTGATTTTGTAACATGTTATTGCCTAAGCTTATATTTTGCAGGGGGATGGCTCCTGGAAGGAGACCGGGCATCGTTATGATGTTTCCTGCTGCACCAGCTCTGTTGGTTGCAGCTATTATCTGCTGGCCATTAGGAGAGGACACTATCTGAAACTGCTGCCCAGGTCCGGCTGCAGCAGGTACAGCAGAATCCTGCTGAGCATGTGTGAACTGCAGTGTCTGGCCATCTACTGTCTGAAACTGGGGAATAACCTGGTACTGAATATTGGGCATCACACCTGATATGGTAGTAAGCATCTGCTGACCCTGCATTGAAGGAGCCTGAGCTACTACATATTGCTGTGGCTGCTGCCCCTGAGTGCTTGCTGATGGCGACAGAATCTGTCTGGTCTTGCCTGCGTCTCCTGCCATTATCACCCCTGAGGCATCAGTAGTGATGGTGTTGGTGCCTGAGGATGCTTGAACGCTGAGAGGGACAACCTGCCAGCCGTTAGCACTGGTGGTGAAAACACCCTGGTTTATGTCCAGTTGTTGCTGCTGGTTTTGCTGCTGTTGGTCTGCAGGTGAATCATTCTCTCCTGGGGTGTCAATTCGACTGCATGTGGCTGCCAACAAGGCAAGAGGAGATGGCTGCTGTGAGTCCTAAATATGGAGTAAATTAAATTAAATAAAAGAAAGTGAGTGTAAAAAGTAAAAACACAATGTCACTATTAAACAGACATGTCAATACTGCAGCTGGGACAAAACATATAAATGGCTGTCAAATAGCCCACTTATAATTTGAGCAATTTTAAACTTACTGACAGTTCAAATAAGCTTATACAATCATGAAAACAACTACTTATAAAGCACTTCTGTAACATGGTACACAATATAGCTTTAAAACAGCAGAGTAAAATAGAATTTGGATATATAAAACAATATAATGCATGTGATAAAATAAAACTAAAAGTAAATTCCACAGTTACAGTAAAACGGACACAGCTATAATAGGACCTAATAAACCCGGAAGATAAAATATGTGATTAAGAAGAGATTTACAACGTTTATACACATCTTCACCATTTTAGAAAACATATGCCCAGTCATGTGATGGGATTTAGATTCGCATTCAACTTAAACAATTCCAATCTATGCATGCATACTGCAACTCTCCTAAAACTCAATTCATATCATTAAACCTACGTCTGCTATGTAGCCCTTCACAGGCAGTGGGCTGGAGTGATTAGTTAAGGAGGGGGGTAGGGGTAGTGGGAGAGTCCTCTGGCCACCCCCTCGAAGGCCAGCCAAATGGGACGAGCAAAATACACTTGAAGAGCTTGAGTTTGTCGGGAACACCCCGTGTGGGCGAAATTTACCTGCCCATTCCCCACCCCAGTGACATGTGCTTCGTAGAGAAAATCAACAACCCGTACAAGTTCCGACACAGATTGGTAACAGCTTCAAACCTAAGCAGAACAGATCCATATTAAGTTCTGTGAATCTGAATGGGAGGTTCTCGTTAAGATTTCCAAACTCACAGTCGTCCGATTTGACAAGCTAATACATCCAGTTAACCTACTTGAGAATTTGTGTTTCGCTTTTGAGCGAAGCCTCCACTGCTCTCCACAGCGGCCATTTCACCCTGCTGCTGATCTGCGGAAGAAGTTTTTAGATCAGTTCTTACAAAGCAGCTACTGTGAAACACCACACAAGAAGTCGGGTTAACGTTACACTCGACGGGCATTTCAAACGTATATACATTGTCCACCTCAAAAAAAAAGTTTAAGTGAAGATTTTCTCTAGTTAAACATGAATCAACTCAGACATGAAATCTATGCCACCAGTGCTTGAAGGGCCAGCTAGCTATTAGCTAAGCTAAAGAAAACTTACCACAAGTAACGTATGGTGATATAGAAATGTGCTAAGTGGTTTCAACTACACTACTCAATATATATATGTTAACTAGTTGTTTAGGAAAGTAGACCAAGATAAATTATTGTGTAAACTGGTAGTGTCAACTAAGAGCAAGTCGCGTTACTATAAACCTGTTAGCTAGCTGTACTTGGCTGGCTAAATATTGTTAGCTAACTACGGACAATTAGCATTTAAGTAGTTGAGCACTTTTAAACTGCTTGAGACACTAGCTAGAAAAGAATACAGTATCGTGTTTACAACAATGAATGCATTTAAAACAATGTGTTTTGATTTTCCTTCTAACTGTTAAATTAATGCCTTGTTCACATAATGACACTGAGTTTAAAAAGTTTACTTACTGCTCATAATTTCAAGACGGGAGGAGCTTCTCTGGTCTTTTTACGGGTTGACAACTTTTCACAACCTCACACAAACTTGACGAGCTCCCCCTATGAAGGAGAAACACTGGTGCGTTCGATATATGAATCTGTGCAGCCTGACAACTTCCTAATGCACGACCGTTCAGCAAATAGTTTACGACCTACACAGTTTAATGTGAACGTTAATGTTATAGCGTGACGAAATCTAAAATACCATTTAGATTAGGTAAAGATTTCCAGACAACCAAGGCATGATAAATCAAAGGCCATTGAAGTTGATTTAGATTCTTCACTCAAAAAGCTTCTTCATAACCAAAACAAGTCCAGTTCCTTATTTAGCACTCTGTGATTATTCAAGTTGATTTCCAGTTGCAGTTAATAGTCTGCTGCCAGTAATTAACATGGCACGACCCAAAACGCAAAAAAAGTATTCTAGTTATTAGGAATGTCCTTGTCATCCAATTTAAGTGGTTAACAATTTTGTAAAAGACATTCAATATTGAAAAATATCTTTCACTCTCTTACTTTATTTGACTATATTTCTAAACATTACCCGAAGATACTGGATGTTCTGCCATGTTTGACAAAGAAAAGAATAAAATCTTCACCTGTGAGAAGCTAGAAACTGAAAGTATTTGACATAATGGCTTAAAATGACTAAAATGATTGATGAGTTATTGAATTCAGTATCAATCAACTGATCATTGCACTTCTACATCTAGCTTTATTAGTTATACTTTTTTCAGAGGAAAGTAGGTTTACTGTGCCAGTCTCAACAGTAGACCGCATGTCAGAACGGGACTGCGTGTTGTTTGAAATTTATGTTTAATGATGCCTGAGAACACTGATATCGCACTATCCCAATGGATAAAAGAAACGTACGCATTTGAAAGCCACTTATGAAGTACTGCTGCTTTTCTCCAATGGAAAGAGTTGTTTCTGTCTACGAGTTTCTACTAGCCAATGTAAATGGGCCAAAGGCGGAGAATAAGGCGGGACCAAGCAGGGTAGGTTGCACCCCTAAGTCTGATTGATGTCGGGTTATCTGCTTTCCGCTTATAAGGCGCCATAAGTAGGAAATATGTTCAAGTAAATGTGGCTCCGTCTGCGAAATTGTCTTGTAATTGAATAGTTCAAGGATGGAGTTACTAATCTCTTCCTTTGATCACAGACGTGGGGAAGGACAAAGGCGGACTGGAGCATTTAAGTCTTGCCTCCGTGGCCACTGGCCACTCCCTGGTGGTGCCCTGTGGGTTGGGAAACTACAAGGAGGTGGGTGGAGGAGAAGAGGGTCCCCATCACACTCACACACTTGCTGTAGTCACTGGGAGGAGAAAATGGCTCACATGTGGGGAGGTGGGAGGGCTTTTATTATTGGGATGTGCGAGGGGGCTGTCAGTGAAGCAGCACATGTACCCATGTAAACAGGAGACATAGAGGGTGGAGTCCATCTCTAAGCCAGGCCTGCAGCAACCCAACTCTGAAGTGAAACCCTGAAGTTTCTTTAGTCTACTTCTGTTTGGGCTATTTATCCTATTTATTCCTTACACTTCCTCCACACAATCAGGCAGTATTGTTTCAATATGTGGCACCTGGCTCCCAGTTAGTATACCATGTTCTGTTCACACCCACAGATAGAAGGGTATATTGTTGTGTGTGTTTGTGACTGATTATCTGTAAAAGCTTAAAAGTATAAAAGCAAAAGTACTCATCATGCCTTTGTCAGTGCTTTATTACAATGCATTAATTTTAACAGATGTGTTATTATGTAACAAGAACTTTATTCCTAAAATTTTGAGGTGGAGCAGATTTCAACTACTTTATAGACCAATACATACTTAATACATAATGCATCATCTTTTGTAAGCTCATCGTGGATCTTATTTGTACAATCTTAACCTGCAAACAATTGTCAAAATAAATACAGTCAAGTAAAATGTATCATTTTTGCCTCTAAAAGTCAGAAGGATACAAACATTTTGCATCTATGCAAGTATACATTTGTATAGCAGTTTTAAAAGTCACCTTTTATAAATGGTTTATCAGTTATACCTAAATCTTCTAATATAAACAACCTATGAGAACAGTTTTCGAGTTTAGCAGATTGTGAAATCTGTCTGCCTTTGGAGCTGTTAATAAAAACAAGTTACCAATAGTCATCAATAAAGGAGTGAGATTAAATCAGCAGTTCACCACCAAACATTAGCCATATTATGTTAATAAGTCAAAAATGTTCATTTACAATTGCATACTAATCTGTTAAAAGAATACTTAAGATTCCCTGCAGTACTTTTGCAGAAGGTCAGAGGTCAAAGAAAGGGGTTTATTTGAGGAATTTTCATGATGAACTGAAGAATCAAACAAAGCTGCAGGAGGACGAGGACATTCGTTTTATTGGAAAGTAGCAAGTTCCTCTAAAACCTGGTTAACTTCTTCAAGTACAGGGTGGGCCATGGAAAAGTAGCCCCGAGCATGTGGATTCTTTGGGAGGCAGGCTACTTTTCTGTGGCCCACCCTGTACAACCCTACCACAAAAAAATCAGTCCGCTGCAGTCTTTAATGAAGCACAGTGAACTGAAAAATCCAAGAGGCCTCTTGGATGAGAGGTGAAACGTCTTCCACCTAAAGTCCAGTTGATTTTTTTCAGCTTACTATGACCTGGATGACTGAGAATCTGCACGGACATGAAGCACAGTGAGAGAAATAGAATTTCCAGTCAGCTCAGTAAACATCTCTCACATAATTTATTCATATTTTCACCTCTTGAATAGATTGTAAATACAAATTAAACATTTTTTTTATATCATTGCTATGGGGAATTGCTTTGCGGTCTATTCGAGGTTATAGTTTCCCCATCTCACAATTACCTGACTATTATGATTGGAATCATTTCTGCTGTGCAGTCAACCTTTACCGCTGACATTTCCAGCAGCCAGTTTCAGTCTGTCAGCCTTTGTTTCTGCAGGATGTGTCGCAGCTGCTTCCCACGCAGATAAAATTGTTGTATTTCAGATGAGATGCAAACTCACTTCCTACAGCCTGCTCAGACCCCGACCCCTATGATGATCCACGCAAATTCAAACTGACACATAGCTGGCATGTTTCACATGAAAGAACCAGAAGCTCTTAATCGTACATTAATCGTTTAAAAAGCCGAAGCCGACTGGATGTCGTTTAACAGTTTGCTGAAGAGCGCAGATAAGTTTCGCCCTGCAAGAACAGGAAGCGAGAGAAAGAGCGCCACTGACACAGAAGTGAAACCTGCGCCGGGGAAGGTACAGCTGCTGCTTTTCTTCTCTACACTTTGTTCACTATTTGACTTAGTGTAGGGGATTATACATATACAATATCTTCTTTAGGCAGCTAAAACGTAAGTTAACAGGTATTACAATCTGTAGACACCTTGCTATGGAGAAAGTCGCATCCATATGGATGACACAGTGGAAGACTTTTGTAATCATGAAAACCGTCCATGTTTTTCTAAAAGTTATCCTCATTATTACCATAATCAGTATAAATAATGTATATCCCGCATATCTGTTATGTTCTTCAAAACTAGCCTTTTATCTAAACTAAGGTGTTGTTTGATGGGGCTTCGCCTATGTATTAGAATTATAGTAAGTTAGGCATTATAAGTTTTTATTTAAATTCATTTAGATATAACTGTCACCCTTGTTTTTGTATCTGTTCATATGTACAGCATGCCTGCTTTTACTCTATGTCACCTTGCATAATTCTTTTATATGTACTGTACCTGTGTTATTGGTTTAAGCTGCTGTTTGCACATAATTTGAACATAGTCACTGTTTTATAATGTAGAAACAATATTTTATTTAGCTGCTTTTGTAGTTAAATGACTAATCAACTTGACTTGAATGATGAGATTCTTTTAGCATAGTGGTAGAGAATGTCAATCTGTCACTGGAGAGTCACACTATAGTCTGCTGTTTCAAAGACTTGTCAGACATTTCAGTTCATAATCCAAGTCATAAAAAGTCTGACTTTTAAACAAAGCATCTGTGGAAAAACTACAACATATTGTTAATATCTCATCTCTTGTGTCGCTGTAGCTTCAGTCCCACGATGTCATCCAGCTGCTGGTGAAGTGAAGGAATGGAGAGCCCGTCCTCCACAGCGAGGCGGCGCGCCTGGATCAACAGCAGTCGACAATGGCCCACCGTGGAGGAACTTGACCCCGAAGGGCCGTTGTGCAGCCTCCCGTCTGTCTCTATAGCAGATGATGATGTCTTTTCGGATGGTAAGTGCAAACTCAATAATGAAAGAATATGTGCAAAATTAGTACAAACCGTATGCATGTTTGTTAACAATTATGTTATTACAGTTATGAGTAAAGAAGCCTGTCATAGTAGTGTTATACATGTGTCATTTCCACAGGATGCGTCACAGGAAAGATTGCCAACTGGCTCCTGGACTGTGGGTGAGTCGGCATGTTTTATTACTTTTTCTTTGTAAGATGATATTTTTTAGCACTGAGTCTCCCAGGCTCTGAAGGACAATGTGTCAATCACTGGAAACTGGTTTAACAAAGAACAGTTAGTAGAAAGTGGAAAGTTTCTGAGGTCAGGTGTTCCAGGAAGCCGGCATGGTAAGGTAGCCACGGCATTGTTTTCGCCACAATAACCTTAGATGATGCATTTTTAGAGTTCCATTGGAAATATGAGCGTCTTCTATTTCTTAAAAACAACTTTTTAAAACTGCTCTGAACTGGCTTTTGCTGAATTGGCATAGTTTGTGCCCTCAGTCACTCTGCCAATGTTCAGAGTCACATGCAGACCACTTTTTAAGTATTAATTATGATAAAAATGTTGCTGTCAGGATACAGATGCCAACTTTTTAACCAATCTTCTAGTACCAAGGCTGTTTCACCAGCCCAGTGATTTTTTTTTTTTATCCTTGTGGTTTAGAGTAAAACAATATTATAGGAAATACCAGTTCCTTTTTCTGTTATTAAACTGAAGTAGAAGAGGGACATCAGTACACAGAGACATTATTTAATGTCTCTTATTGCAGTCATTGAAAATTACTTACTACATATAGTGTGTCAGCATCTAACACTAGGGTATGTGTAAAAGGAGTGGAGTGATGGTTTCTGAGAACTTAGCATGAATATTACCAAATAGGGTTCGACATGTCGAGCTAAATGTTACTCAGAATGTGAACATTTATACAAGAGGAAGCTGACAGGGCTTGTTAAGAGCTGATTAGCAAGTAGATCTGCATGTAGATGCGGTTATAGCCACCAGATGCAGATATCTATGCAAACGCAAGCACTTATTTGATAGAAGAAGCATCCTGATAACACTGACCAGATATTTACATATGGGTGTGTGTGTGTGTGTGTATTTGTGCGTTAAACTTGAGACGTGTCTTACAGGTCAGAGGCCTGCTCACAGAACACCGGTCAGCTGAGCTTTGGTGAGTATGAACTGAAACAAAGCTTCAGCGTAGCATTTACTGTAACTCCAATTAGAAATCTGTGACGCACTTTACATACTTACATAATTTACTGTTACATTAAATGCAAATCCACTCAAATATGTACAATTTAAAAAACAACTTTTCTTTGGACTTTAACCCTGTCTGTACACATCAGTAGTGGTGAAAGAAATCCTTTATACTGCAATATAAAAATAAATGAGGTTAAGGTGATGCATTGTAGATGACACTAAAATATTGTAAACATACATAAGTATTATTAGTAAAATGTACAGTATTTATCAAAAGTCAAAGAACTCATAATTAAGAAAAAATGGTCCCTGTGACTGTTACTCTAGGAAATGTTATATTATTGGCTTATTAGTAACATTTTACTGTAGTAGTGGAGTGGTTTAACTGGTAACAGTATAAAATACAGTATTTGATGAGCCTGTCCTATGTTTTGTATGTCAAATCTTGATTTTTAAGTCAACTTGTATCTAAAAGTTGTCAAATAAATGTAGTGAAGTAAAAGGTACAATATTTTCTTTATAAATTGTAGCGGTGTAGAAGTATTATGTAGCATGAAATAAAAATACTAGTACGAGTACCTCGGATTTATATATAAGTACAGTTCTTAAGTCAACAGTATAATGTGCAACTAGTGATTATGTGCCATCTCTGCAGAGTCTGTGCTCAAAGCCAACAACTTTGATGATGACCTGAGTCTCGGTGCTGATGGTAAGCATGCACACACACACACACACACACACACACAGGAAACTAGAAAAGCAGGAAATGTCCTTATAGGAAAATGCTGTGTACATTCTGTAGCATATCACACTGCGTTACTGTGCTTCTGCCAAGTATTGTTTGAGAAGGGGAAGTGTAGGGTAGAATGTACTTTTTGATTAATAATGCAAAAGTTAATGATTCATAAATGATTTCAGTTTTTATAAATAAACCTACAACTATATGGCCTTATCAAGGCGGCAGATAGAATATTAACATCAGAAAAGAAAGTTATGTGTTTGTTCTGTCTTTCGTCACAACCAAGCTTCAGTTTATTTTACAGTTTAAGTGACAAAGTGAACATATATACAATAGAGGTAGTACCACAAAGGTCAAGACGTCTTTAGTACAAAATATATAGGTGTAACACTACACCCTTTATATCCATTTACCTTTATATGACAAACAGCTGTGGGGGTAGCTGTTGCATGGGAGGGTGGGTCACTGGTGTGTGAGTGTGAATGACTTAACAGTGTGAAATTGCTTTGAGTGTGCTTCAAAGCATAAATAAGCGCCATACAAGTGTAGGTCTATTTATCAAATGACAAACATGATGCAAATTTATCCTTGAGTGGCATTGTGCCACAAGTTGACAGCTGTTTTGACAGCTTCTGTCAACATGTTTGGGCACAAAGTGATACTGGATGTACCGTGAAGCTAATCCAGATTTTACCAGGGTAACCCACTTGACACACACTGAGCACACAGATACATGGTGCGTTTATATAGAGGTAGGCTTGCAAATTAACTGTGAAACCACCATTCCTCTTTCATTCTGTTTCAGCTTCTGAGTTAAATGGTGGAGAAATTACATGTGAAGATGGGTGAGTAGAAACTATGCTCTTATAGTTGTACTAACAATGAAACAACAAGAAATGAGGAATGTAGTGCTTTTGAAAGAGTGAATATTAGATCATAATAACCCATTTTGCTTTAATCATTCTGCTGATTGTTCTGTATTTTTAACTTCCTTTTCTGTTTTCCAGTCAAGAACACAGTGCATTTAGAATAGAAATGAAGTGTCTTTGTTGTTTCTAACGTTTCAGTTGAATCTAGAGGCATACAAATATATTTGTGTCTCTTCACTGATATCTTTGGTTCCTGTTCACACCCCTGCACGCTGGCTGTTTCTGAAATGATCCAAATGTGCAAAGGAGATAACACTCATTTATCACTTGGTTGCAGGCTACAGTGTGGTGCATTGTGTAGCTGTTTTTAGTTTTAAAGGAACAGACATGAAATTATCTGAATGTAGTAAATCAGTATTTACAAAAACCCAAAGAATGAACTGGTTCGGTTTTCTTCTTTGTTTCTCTCTGTGCTGACCATGAAGCCTCACACAGCATTCCTCCTCTAGACCGCGTCATGGCCGACTCACTAGCAGGTCAGTCATCTTCTTCCTCAGCCCAAACTGTGCAGATCACAACACATCAATAAGCACTACTTGTACAGTAGCATACAAAGGTTTGGTAATAACATGAAGCTTAATACTTGAGATCACTGTATGTTTTTTCTGCATCTAATATAAAGATGCATTATAACTTTTTCATGCCTTTTCATGCAGCCCTCATCCAGGACTATGTCTGCCATCGCTGAACTTGGGACACAGCATGGCCTCCAGCTGCATCTCCACTTCCACCTATAAAACTACATCAAGGTGAGGCTTCATTAAGAGGTTTATTATTCTGTACATCTGAAGACTGATAACCAGGCTCTGTTCTCTTGAATGACCTGCTGGACAAGTTGCAAATTTTCATATTAGCTTTTTTCCTTATCATTTCTCTTTTTCTTGCTTCCAGAATACCAGAATTACCAGAATAAAACAGTTTATATTGTTTCTTTTTTGTTTTTAATAGTATTGGTTGATGAATTGGTTTGTGGCATGGTTCATTATTTTCTTTCACACCCAGTATATCAGAGGTCCTGCAGATGTGTTCAGAGGATGCAGAGGAGACGTTGTACGAGCTTGGTTTTGGTTGCGATGAGCCACAGGTCACTGTTCGCATCCCCACTCGCTTCTTCACCTTCCCCTCTCAGGCTCAGGGCATTAACTTCCGCCTCTTCCTGGACTCACAGATATGGCGGATACGAGAAGAAGACCCCAGCCTCTCTCTTGCTAGTAAGTCTATGGATCTGTGAAATCACTCACCTTTGTCATGTGAGTTGTGTAATATTGTTTGTTGTGTGAAAAGGTGACCTAATTTTGGAATGTAGCAAATGAGATCTGGATTACATTAATTTACATTTTATTCTTTCCACAGGTCGTTTCAGACAAGTTCAAGTGCTCACGGCAATGGCCAACGCTTTCTACTCCCTCTACTCCCATGTGTCCCGCACCCCTCTTCAGAAACTGGCCACACCTGAGTTTATCTTCTCTTCTCCTGTTGAGAGGTTTGAACGCTTTAGAAGCAGCGTTCGCAGCGAGCCGCGTTCTCCGGTGGACAGGCTGAAGGACACCGTCTCCAAGATGTGTCTCTACACAGGCTCTCCTCGTGGATCAGACTCCACCTCTCCGCAGCCTTCACCCAGGAAAAGGTCCAGCCTCCCTGATGTTGTGTCTATACTCCAGGAGAAAATCAAATCTGGACCAGTCAAGAAATTGGATTTGGGGGAATATAATAGGAGTAATTCAGCTGTGGATGCTGGGCTAATCATGGAAGGGGATAAATCCTGTAATGGTGGGAAAGAAGAGCAAACACAGCAGACTGTGGTTGACACCAACATTCCTCAGAATGGAAATAAAATCAGTAAACACGCAAACAAGGCTGATGTCAAACTAACAGACCCTGACAACAGGACTCACAGCGTAAGAACATCTCTAGCATCATCATTATCAGGAGAAACTGTGATAGAAACAGATCATCAGTTTCTCTCATGTCAGCCAGAGCTGGACTCATGTTCCATTCAAAGCGATACAAGGACAGCTGATGCGAAACGCATTGTCAAAGCTACTTATGATCTAATCTGCCCTCAGATAGTTGAGAGTGTACACCAGGCACCTTTCTGCTCTCAAGATACACATAGTCTGAAAAAAAACACCTTACCTCCTATCTCCCCTGAGACAGAAACCATAGATATATCATGTTCTGGATTACACAAACTCCATATACAAAAAGCTGCCTCTGAGCACGATGAGGACTCAAGTGATGTTACCTCTTCAGGGGAAGCCAAACAGGTGGATGCTTCCAGATCACTTCCTGTCCTAACCCCCAGTGGCTGCTATACCCAATACTACATCACTGTGACGGGCTGGGAGGGGGACGGTGTCTCTTCCTGCTCCTTGAATATACCACATTCCAGTCATACTTCAGCTGTTCCACCTGTCCAGACAAGCGAAGAGTTATCTGAGGAGGGGAGAAGCCGGTACCTAAATCCATTCACACACCAGGGCCTGCGGAAATTCTCCACTAACCTACAGCAGGTTAACTCTTTTGAGCTGGAAGAGGTACAGTAGTGACACAACAGTACTATACATGTATAGTATGTATGGAATGTACACATGGATGATTGTGGGAAAGAAAAGACACTGAGATATGTTTCTATTTTTAAAGGAAAGTTTCACATTTTCTCCAGCTCCTGTTTCCAGTATTTGGAAAGAATCAATCACTCAGGCGGTGATAAGATTAAATGTACAACACTTACCCCTCAGTCTAGGTTAAAGTCCTTTATCGTAATGATACTAAAAGAAGTGGCCTCTACTCTCTACTGTCAGCACAGTGCCTGTTATTGCTCCTTGACATTGTTATTAAATCCTCAAAATTATTTTTCTATAGTTTAGTTTAGTTTATCTTACAGGCAAAACATGATTGTAAAATAGTGAATAAACGGTAGTTCCATTTATTCACTAGTTTACAATCGTGTTGTGCTAAATGGTCCACAGTGTTCATCAGTGATAAAACTATATATTTATTGCTCAACCCCATTAGTAAACAAACCAGTCAAACCAGATGTACAGTACAAAATTCATTAATTAATTAGATGGAACATTGTGGTGTGGTGTATGAATATTAACACTTTGTAACAATTCTTTAGTACATTACTTGTGTGGTGTAGAAGATAATTATTTAAGAATGTAATTATGTAAGAATGTTAACACTGTTATAATTTTTTTAGTATATTACTTGTGTGGTGTAGAAGAGAATCATTTACGGCTTGCAAACCAATGATGGTAAGATGATGTCATGGGGGAGGACTGGATAAGTCTGACTTCTTCCTACTCCATTCAAGCATGTACTAGGTATAAGCAAATTGATATTGGATTATGTGTACAATCATGTGTGTTGTCATATCAACTGTCTTTACATGCTTGAAAGAATAAGAATAAATCAAATCAAAATTGGTGCTTTTTCTCTCAATAGGTGCACAGTGCAGGAGAGGAAGATGTTGGACAGTCAGAAGCTTTGAGAACACCGTTGTCCACAGAACGTCAGTACAATGGTACAGAGTATTTGGAGAGTTTTGCATGAGTAAAGAAGGATATAGTCAGTTGTTACAACTGTTGCGTCTGTACACTGTCGTCATAATTTCAAAAGAGCTGTTTCTAATACAGCGGCAGCTTGTGTGGCTACCAAATCTTATTCATTGTTCATGTTCATTGTTATGTATGTGTGAAGGGTGTTGTTGGTTAATGCTGTAACAGCTACTGTACCCAGAATGCAACATGCCTCCTCTGAGTGTTTACACAAGAATGTTTCTATAAAGGTGCAAACAAATTTGTTTGCACAGACAATTTCTTGCCAGAATTGAATAATTCACTTTGGTCTCACTGTAGGCCTTATACTGAAGTAAAGCATGGCGTAAGAAATTAAACAAGTTTATGTAGAAAAGACTGCATGTGTCAAAATTAATTTATTTGGTAAGGGAGCTTTATGACTCACAGGCACATGCAGATACAGGTCACTGTGCAGGTGCACTGTCACTGGGAACATACTGTTGTGCCTTTGTGTGTCTATTCAGGTCAGACTGCAGCTGCATTTGTGCAGTGGTATGCAGTGTATGGAGATGTTGCCTGACTGTACTTGTGTCCTTGTGTAGAAAAAGTTGTCCGGGACGACAGCATCCAGTCAGACAGCAGTGGCTACGCGGACGAAGAAGTCAGTCCCTCATCAGATGGACACAATAGATGACAGAAAACCCAGAACTCTGTGTGAAAAGTAGGGTTTTCTCACCGATGGACTTCTTCCTCCTCCTGCATTGAAGCTCTGACTTTATACAACTGATGACTTGGAAATCGAATCCAGGCAAAGGCAGTAGTCAAACAGGCCCAGGACTATGGTACTACAGTATAAGAGACTTGGTCACATGCAAAGAATTACATTTCATGCAAAGAATTCATGCAAAGAACGTCACGTGCAAAGAATTATGTTTCTTCACAGTGCTCATGCCGAGTACAGAATATTGTAAATGCTTGCATATTTAATACATACAAGATTTTTATGAAACACTGTGTGGATCGTATTTGGACAGAATGGTAAATCACTCTGGAATGACAGCATATTCAATTTGTTACAACAGTTTGTAGTAAAATTAATAAAAAAAAAAAAGTATTGCAAAGTGGGTGGCATTGTGGTGCAGCGATTAGCGCTGTCACCTCACAGCAAGAATATTCTGGGTTCGAGCCCTGGCTGATCCATTGCCTTTCCGTGTGGAGTTTGCATGTTCTCTCCAGGTGCTCCGGCTTCCTCCCACAGTCCAGAGACATGCAGCTTGGGTTGATTGGCGACTCTAAATTGCCCATAGGAGTGTGTTCGGTTGTTTGTCTCCATGTGTCAGGCCTGTGATAGACTGGCGACCTGTCTGGGATGTACCCCGCCTCTCGCCCAATGCCAGCTGGGACTGGCTCCAGGCCCCTGACCACCATCATCAGGATAAGTGGTACAGATAATGGACAGATAGATTTTATAATGGACGGATGGATTTTATTAGTCAATTTTACATGAAGCTTACATTTTAGTTCATAGATTTCCTAAAACGGGGGAACATTTTCTACTATCCCAACAAAGATGTCTATCAAAATTTAAAATGTCAGCACTGATAACAATGGTGTCAGTAGGTAAAATTAAAATTTTTAAAAACTTACTGTAAAAACTGTTACTGAAAATTATGCAGATCTAGCTTTCCAGAGAATAAGGTCAGTGTTACATAAAACTCACTGTACAAGATACCAGTGGAGGTGAAGGTGCAGAAACATGGTCAGCCTGCATTGTACAAAAGGCTATCTTTTCAAATAGTGCAAAACGGTTCACTATTTTCAATACTTACTTCAGCTGAGTGCACAGCAGTGTATTGACAGTTATTCAAGTACTGTAAGGTAGGTGGTAATGAAACCTTACACCAAGACACAACAGGAAATCTGAGAATATAATGTGGAAAATCACAGTCATGGGTTTTCAAATACTTTTACAAGAATCACAGTCACACTGATTGGAAAAAAAAATCACAAATTATAAATGAACAACAAGCATGAAAGCATAATTTATGCAATTACTTTGAAACTTCACATAAGAATATATGGTAGCTTTACTTGTGTGGTCCAAGGTATTTGAAGTCAAAAGTAAGGCTTTGTTTAAGGATCCAAGATCAATGCTTTATCAGAACACTCACAGTACTTTTACCTGTTTCAGCCCAAAGATGAAGCCCTTTGTTTTGCACAGAAGTGGATTTGCAAAGCTCTTAATGCAAAGATTAGGAACTAAAAGAAGGCCAATAGAGAAAATGATTTGAAATTTAATTTTAATGTTATTTCAATTACCCTCAGTGTTCAGAAGTGTGAAAGCATCTGATCATTTTGAGAGTTCCTAAAATGTCCAAGAGCTACAAAGGGCAAAATGACTAATACTGTAAAGGCAAATTATTTTTAGTCATGTCAATAATATTCATCACACTTCTACTTCAGTAAATGCCAAACAATAATATGATATAGAGGGTTCATTTGAAACCAAATTCAGCTATAAGGCTAAACAAAATTACATGATGCATTTCAACTTGAACTTGAGTTTTAAAATATGAAGAGAATATTGTCTAAAATTCAAATCTTCGAGGCAAAACATTAACAACATCACAGAGACAAACAGCCTGAATTTCTGGGGTTTGTACTAATATATAACAAAAGCCATATTTGTCAAGGCTCATTCTAGCTCTGGTGGCTTGACTAGCGCCGTTGTGTGGCAGCCTTTCGCCATGTGTGTGTGAATGGGTGAATGGTGTATCATCTCCTGTAAAGCACGTTGGCCAGTGCAACACACTGTGGAAAAATGCGCTATATAAATACAGTCCATTTACCATTTACCATGTGTATAAGGGTCAAATAATTATACTCTTCTGATCTTTATTCAGCAGTCTCTTTCTCTCCGCATTTCAGGAGCATGGCTATTTTTACTTCCTTCCTTCCATTAGAGCAGCCATTAAATGAAGCATCAATAACTGACGATTCCATAGCTCAGTTCTAAAAACCCCTTGGACCATTTGCTTTGGCTGCATCGGAGTTACTCTCAGGTATGTGGGAACTCATCGAGGAGAAACACCATTTAAAATTCCATACAAAGACTTTTTTAAACTTTAGATTTTATACAATTTTAAATATGCAATTTTGGGGCAACTAAAGCTTCATGGGCAACAATTACTAAACAAAGTGACCAGAAACCAGGCTCCAGGGGTTTACAGGGAGACAGAAAAAGTGTCTCGTTTCCAAATATGAGGTAATTCATGTTGTCTGAACTCATCACAAAGGTGCCTCTGCTGTCCAAGGTGGAAATTTATCCTGGCATTGTGTGATGGAGAGTTCAAGTCTGTGAGGAGGAAAATGATATCACTTCCCTCCAGCCATGATTTTGAGGTATTGCAGTGCATTGTGGGCTGCGCTGGCTCGAGCTGCATCTATGCTCGTAGCAAAGCCGTGGCACACTGTGACTGGCTGTGTGGACAGCTCCACCAGACACTGGCACAGACCGCTTAGACTGCGTTCCTCTGAAACAAGAAAGAACAAGAAGCTTAAAATCTACCACACAGTTCTTAATGTCCATTTTATTTTGTCTGTCATTTCTTCAGCAGCAGAATTTAGCCTGAATTTGACTATAAAACATAATTCCTCCCTCACTGCTGCTTTGGACAGCAGCTGATGACATGTCAGCCTTCACATCCATTTGCCTGAAAAGAGCACTGCGGTATATTTCAGTGGCATGTCACTGACAAATATTATCTTCATTATTAAGCTGATGAGCACTTTGATAATTACGAGCCTTTGTCATATGCTATAAAATGGTACACATGCACTAAACTAAGTCTTTTGTAACTTAAGGCCCACTTTTGATTGTAAAACAAATTTCAGAGGACCACCTTCCCAAGTATATGAGAAAAAACATAAAATACAACACAAAATAATTAAACTTGGCTTGAATATGTAGCCCACTGGTTGAGAATGGCTGCACTAAACTGAGAGCACAGTTGCAGTCTGCTTCCTTCATATCTGATGACAGTAACTAAACATCATGCTGATGATGCTCTGCAAAGCCATAGTCTGTGCAAGTGGTGTAAATTGGATGTGAAGGCAGTAAGAGACTTCCACGCCAAAAAAAAAAAAAAAAATCACTTCATAAATGCACATGTAACCTTAATTAAACCCATTATTACTATAAAATGCAGCTCTTCAGGTATATGGCCTGTGATTTTCATTCAGTGTGGTGCTTGGCAGAAGTGGATGTAATTTTAATTTATTCGACCGCAGCTCTCTGTGAACTCACCTAGATCCAGGTAACTGACGTCAAAGCGCTGCTCGACAGACAGGTCACTGAGCAAAGAGCAGAAGTTGCAGTCAGAGGGCATACCCAGAGGGTGGCTACGGAGCTGAAGGATCTTTTCTCCAGCAGAGTTACGCAGAGAGTCCCATGTGCAGCTGAAGCCTTTACTTTTGCCGGACTCAGCTCTGCTCCCCAGGTGCTGTATGCAGGAGAGATGACGGTCATAGCAGTTAATAAACATGATTATTATCAGGTCAGCTTATGGTATCCTGCATAACATCTGAAGGACAAACAACTGGAAATGGATGACAATATTAAGCTCTATGTATATAAGATTAAGGAAACATAACTGGAGATGAAGAAACTACCTCACTTTCGTTTACATAGTATGTAGGGTTGTGCAGCCGTTCCTGTACTTTCACAAAGATTTTAACATGCAGGATTTTCATTTTGTACTGCAGCAGGGAAAAGGTTTATTTCTGCTTGTTTCTCACCATGGTGAATGTGTCATCTTCTGTGTCAGCGTCATTGCTGGTCCTCAGGTCTACTGGGACATCGTGTATATGTGATAACATCTTAGCTGCTGCGTTTCTCTTGGCCAGCTTCTTGGACGTACCACTTCCTGGAGATGAACAGGAAACAGGACCTTAATATTTCCAACTCTGCGATGGATTGGCGACCTGTCCAGGGTGTACCCCGCCTTCGCCCGATTGCCGGCCGGGATTGGCTCCGGCCCCCACCGTGACCCCGTTCAGGGACTAAGCGGTAGAAAATGAATGAATGAATATTTCCAACTATTAGTGGCACCTTAAGCTGTGCCAGAGACCAGCCAGTACTCTTGTAATTCCTGAGTGTAGGTCAGTGAAGGCGAGAAACTATTCAACACCCCTGTAAAAGGCAGCATGGTTGATTTTTTCCATCTCAATAAGCTGTTTTTGTTGTGGTTTGTGTCCTGCGCTTTTATTTTTGGTTAGACTTCCTGTCATATGTAGGCTTGCCTGCCCCAGCTTTACCCCGGTTCACAATCACCATTCATGGTTGTTGTCCTCTGGTCTCCTGTGTATATATCCTCCTTCGTTCCCTCAGTCTGGTTGCTGGTTCATTTTGTCTCCGTGCCTTGTTGCCCCCGTCCTCTGATTGTTAGCTCCGTTCACCACACCCTGCTTGTTCATATCCTCTTGTAAGTTTGACACTGTCTGTTGTTTGTGTTCCTGGCCTGTTCTTTTCATTAGTTTCTCCAGTCTTGCTTTAGTTTCTTACCCTGCTCCCTGACTTGCTGTTTAGTTTAGCATTTTGGAAGTCTTTGTTTGTCCCAGTCAGGATGAGCCTATGTATTTTTCCCCATTAGTCTCATTCTCTATCATTTAATAAAGCCCTACATGGACCTTCCCCTTGCCTCGTGTCTCTGCACATTGGGTCCTATCTAGCCCTTAACCATAACAGCATTTTCTGTCAGCATTATTTGATAATTAGCATTAAATGCTTGAATGAGTCACATGGTAAAACATTTTTTAAAATCACGAAAAGCAGATATGATCTAAACCAGAGACAAAAAACCTACACACACACACACACACACACATACAAAACGCACACTCTGAGAAAGCAAAATGTATTTTACCGATTTCTACAAATCTCTCGACTCTGCAGGTCATGGTAAACTCTTTGCGATGTGCTGGACCAGACTCCTGGGTGACGGTGTACTCTGGCAAACGCCATCCTTTCTGCACCACCAATTCCTGGCAGAGAAGAACACAGACAAATATTATTTGAAATATAAAAAAAAAAAACAAAAAGACATGAAACAAACTATCCAGATAACACAAACTGAAGGAAGGACTGGCTAAACAATAAAAGTATTCATAAAAACATCATAAAGCAACCAAAGAGGACCTTAACCACAATAGTTTTTGTTAGATCACCTGCAGAGCCCCTACAGGGTTACATTCAGACTGCTGAGAAGTGCCTGAGGTCTTCATCTCTGACTGGCAGCTGCAGAGAAGATGAGATAAAACAATTCTGAAGAGGAAGTAACGAAATCACGCAGACCTCCTGCATGTGTTAAATGCTGAAACATTCTACATTTCAAGCCATTAAATGTACAGATCATACTGAGATGCTATATTGGCTAACATCAGTTGATTCTGGATCCACACTTCTTTTTTTTTTTTACAATGTAGTTGTCAGTGTTATCATCATCATCATTTTAACTGTAGAGCCAGTGGAATTAAAAACAAAAAAAGGAAACGGACCTGTCTCCATCAGTACACACATCAACCCCAATAAATACTTCTACTCCAACACCAACTCCAGCGGGCCCACCGAGGCCTCCCTTGAGCATCTTCAGAGCAGCCTCGGCTGCTTTGTGCTTGGCTGCCTTTTTACTGGGCCCTTGGCCGGTGCAGCTGATCTCTCCGACAGAGACACGGAACGTGAAGTTGGGCTGGTGGGCCTGTCCCTCGGCCTTCAGCAGGTCATACACTGGGGTCTTGCCTATCCTTGTTCCATATTCCTGCAGCAGACTGATGGGCGTCTTTCCGGGATTCACAGCCAGCATTTGCTCAATACTAAACAGGAGACAGCACAAGCATGTGATAGAATGTTGACAAAAGCATGTCGAAATTAGACTCAGGGGTGTCTTCTTCATATCTTTCCAGACACATTTATAGACTTTCACATAACTGTGTAACTCAGAAGGTTTTTGACTTTTTCCATTTGCTATGGCTATATTCTTTTACTTTTTTGTAATGATCAAATGAATGCACCGAACTGAAACTAATCTATTTCACGTGTCAGTTCACCTAAATTACAAAATTAGTTTTAGTTGCGACCTTGGTTGAAATGACTGTCTAATCTTTTCATACAAAAAGTAAATACTATGTACAGAAAGAAGCAATGCTTCGAGAGAAAATGCCTTGCAAACATCTGAAAATGCAGGGTGACAAGATGCAACAACTCTCACGCATGTGCATTAATACACAGTGTATTGCGTATTGCGGTCTGTAACCACTGTTTATACAGTGTGTATAAACAGTATGGACTGCAATCTTTAGTCAGAACAGTTAACTGCTCGGAGTTTGTGCTTTGTCTTGATCTTTATAAAAGTACTGTAAATACTGGTACGGAACATGAATACAGTTATATATTTGGCTACTTATGTCTAATAGTCCCTGTAAGTCTCTGGGTCTTTCTGGCTTTAAAAAGATCGTCGCCGCCGTCGTCTCAAACGTGACCTCTGTATCACACTCGGACACATAACGTTACACTTTATTTTTAAGATAGCTGAGTAAAGTCTGTACTGACTAAATGTCGCCATGTTAGCCAGAAATAAAAACCATTAGCTTCATTTCAGTAGCCGTTCAGAAAGTCTACAAATGAATTCTCAGACGGACCACTGCCAGCTAGCTACAGTGCTATGCTATCTTAGCGTCTGTGGAGATTCACCTGGAGCACCCGGAGTTTCTCTTCCAGCTATCCGATGCTGTCTCGTCGTTCATTCCCTATTTCACACAGACAGAGCCGGTCGGTTTTGGATGGTAAATCCCCCACCAAAGCAGACAGTCTGCTTTCATTAGACAGTATTTCTATGAACAGATAATTATGCACTGACATGTGAAGAAAAGATAAAGCCCCGATGCACAAAAAATACAGAGCAATCCTTCAGGAGCACGGATATGACGTATGAAGCATCGCCGTGAAACTCATTCTCATTGGTCCGATTATTCTTGGGTTAGTTCATTTTGAATATCGAGATACACCGACGGAGGACTGACAAGACGAAGCACTTGATACCACTGGTGTATTTTTTTTAAATCAGCGACACCTAAAAGCACCGAGGACCTTACAGTTGAATCTATCTATCTATCTATCTATCTATCTATTTAGTTACATGTAAGTATAGACTACAGCAATAAAAGAGCTGTTGTACTCCAAAACTTTATTGCTGGCTCTCTGGACAATTATTTATTATGACTAAAAAGAACCAGAAGAGGGAGACAGTCGGTTGCTGATGTGCCCAAGCCTCACTGCCACGCTTTTGTTCGTGCTTTTGGGCCTTGGGATTTTTGCTACCTGTCATTTCCACCACTGAACCAACGCGGAAGCACGGGAAATGTAGGTATGGTTGTGGATAGGTCTAAAATGACTATAAAGGAGAGCTTGAACCCAGACATACTGCAGGAGGTCTACTAAAAAACTTACAATATAATACTAACAACAGTTATACACTTTCCCCCTAGAGTACCAGTCAAAAGTAAAAAGGTGCTTTACAATGGGAAATCATTTTGGCGCCACAATTTAATTTAATCAAGCAATTAAAAGTGCCACACATTTAATAGAAAGTTTTAGGTCTTAACAAAAGTCAAAGTAGTGCAACTGTATGAAAGCAAAATACAATACAAGAAAATAAAATCACAGCTGACAAGATAACATGTTGAATAGACAGAAATCCTATCTATACCATCATCCTGGCTATACTTTAAAGTTAAGAGTGTGCATTGTGTGTAGAAATGGAATTACTTATAGAATAACAGTACAGACTGACAACCTTACTAATTTGGGTCCAGTTTCTCTGTTTAGTTTGAATCCCTTGGTGAATACCCAGTGGAATCATGCAGACCCTTAAATACTTTTAGAGCCACAAGCTCAGTACGTCCTACCCAACTAATGTAGCAGCACTTCCATAAAATATTTCCGTACATTTTCCACCTTTCCATCATTTCCTTTATTTCTGTGGCTGGACAATTAATCCCATGATGGTTTGCTCATAAACCCCTGCTGGCTACTGTCCACTAGAGCTTGGATTCTGATGGCTTCATTCACTGGCATCAGTGTGTCATTGTGGAGAAGCACAGTTCGCCAAATGCAACACAAAGAGAGCTGGTCCTGACAATGAGTAAAGCTGTCTTCCATTTGAACTTCCAGACCTACAATCAATACACCATGATTTATCAGTGACCAGGGTATACCCCTCCTACTCATTATACTTGTTTGTTTGCTTGTTCTTCAGGTCTTGATTTGTCATTGAAGGACCTAATGTATGGACCTATAGCATTACAATTTAACTGTTTTTTCTGAGCTAGCGGTTAAATCACTGAATGAATCAAATCTGAAATGAATACTGTCTTACCAGTTACAATATATTTCATCCAAAATGTATGCACACATAGAAATACATACACATTTTCCTTTTCACTATCTTGGCATTGCTATGTGTGGTTCATTGGTTGCCAAAGTCATCAGTACATATCTTCAACCATGGGGCTGTATGAATACGCTTTTTCCCTCCTTCCACAGTATGATGTGTTTCCTTTTTTGTGTGTGTTTTGATCCCTCTCCTGCGGCCGAGCTGTGCTGTGGTGAGGCGCGGGTTCGAGTGGCGCTCCTGTGTTATTTTTGGCAGCAGCAGTGGTTGGTGGCTGTTGAGGAGAGAGGAGACAGAAGGGGGATAGCATGAAGCCCAAAACCGAGGCTGTTTAAGGGATTTCTGTCTGAAGGAATTGCTTTGTAATGATCAGAAGCTCATTATGGATCTGTGCGTGTGTGCACTCGTGCATGACTACGCGCACACACAGAGAAAGGATGGCATGCACATTTGTTCATTTAACAGTTCACAAACACCTCATATACATGTCCTCATTTACAGACCACACACTCAGAGTTGCTAAATTGTTTAACATGTCAGCTTAGTTTTTCATAAAATCAGCTCCATCCATGTTTGATGAAACATTAAATCCACCAACAGATTTAAATATTTGTCTTTATTTATTTATCAAAGTTACTCTGTTCATGTCACATGGGAACCATTCCTTGTTTGTTAACCACTTTGTTAATTTTGTCTCTCTCTCTCTCTCCTCTGTGGGAGTCAGTCTGGGACATGCTCAGGCAACATGCAGTGTCAGACATTCACGCTCCTCCGTCTACGCTTCTGAAAACACCATTTGAAAAAGATTTTCTCAAACTCTATTCTTGGCCACAGATCAAGAGAACATTATTACTCTACTTTATTTATTTATATATTGTGGTGATAGTGTGTGTGTGAATGTATGTGTGCATGGCTATGTGTGCGCGGGTGAGTGATATGTAACTGTGTATGCATGTGTGTTAACCCACAAAGATATTTCAATTTCTTCAGAATATTAAATAAACATGCAGCAGCAGCAGCAGCTTCAGTGAAGCGCTGCTTGCCAGTGGGTTTTGGGTTGGATGGGTGGCGGTGCTGGTGGTGAAGGGGGAGAGGGGGTTTGTGGCCGAGGCTCTCGGGGGGTGAGGCAGCTCATGGTCAGGGCCCCCGCCGGACACACTGGCGCCTCGCGCTGGAGGACTTCTGAACCACCACACTCCTCCACCAGAACCCTGCCAGCCCTGGCTCCCTGCTCCTGCTTCCAACCCAAATCACTCAGTTCTCTTTCTGCAGTTTAACTCTCTCACTGTGTCTGTATCACTCTCTCTCTCTCCTTCCGCTCTGGCTCTTATTCCTTGACTTAGTTTCCTCATTCAGTTGATCCAAACCCCGATTCATTTGCCATTTGGCTGCCTTGTCTTTTCTCACTTACTGTACCGCTGTACATTTAGTGGCAGATCTCCCTGATCGGGTGTTCTCTGGCATTTCTTCTTCACTTTAAACGTTCTAGTGAAGTATTTAGTGGCTTGAATTTAGCAAACAAAAATGGGCTGTATGTAAGTCAGAATAACATCAGGATAGTAAGTAGGAAAGAACAGTTTATCGCCAGATATCTGTAAGGGTATTAGATTATAATGGGCCATTAAATTTCTAAAGGCTTTTCTGACCATCTCTAAGAGATAAAGGGCTGCTCCACTTGTTAATGAACAAACTTTCCAGTGAGGCTGAAATCAAATAATCAATAAGTGATTCCCCATATGTGAAATGAATTTTCAAATTCATGTTAAATGATGAGAAATACTTGAGATAAAGAACAAGCATGCACTTTATTCAGGCCTCGTTGACAAATGTGGTTTATCAGAAAATCCTAACTGCACCTACTGCTGCATATAATTGAATTTAGGATGTCAAACATCTTGAGTAGAGTGGATATGTCTATGTGTCAGACATACAATTTTCTTAACTTAATTTTCCCCTGGAAGCAATTTGTCATGTGGAGGCCATTAAATGGGAAGCATATTATCTTTTTAAAGGGGCACAAAGTCACCCACAACCCTCCCACAGTGCCTATAAACAAAATAGCCTCATTTAGTGGTGCATTTAATGGGCTGGGCAGCAAGTGAGGACTCCCTTTAAATTTTAAAGGTAGTTCTCAGACTTGAAAAGGCTGATGACACTGTTTGATTAGGATAGGAAATATAAAGAACAAGTCTGATGGTGCATGGCATGCCAACTGCTGTCCATTTTGGCAAAAGAGAGGGTGGTCTAACCAACACCAGTCTAATAATGACTCGTATAGTGCAGTGAGGAGAGACAGGAAGAGGTGCAAACAAAATACAGCATTGTTGCATCAGCTGGACTCAAAGGTCAGTGGCACAATATACTTCATAAATGAACAAAAGCACTCGAGGAATGACTGAGGCACATCTTTTGTACTTCTTTGTAACATGGTGCTGCTTCCTCTCCTGACATGTAAACGCTGGCTTTAAATGATAAGCAAAGTAGGCTTAGCATAGTACATCTGCAAGATAGCTTGACCTTTTTACCTCTTGCCCTTTCTTATCTGTTGTGTGTTCCTCTTTACCCCCTGTTTTATGTAGCTTGACCTCTTCTGCTCTGCAGGTCATGTTATGGTTCACTCAGGTTAGTTTACCTTTCCTCTTTGCCTCTGAGCCTGTGGGCGTACTGAGATTCTTTTTCCTTTCTCCCTCTGCTCTGCTACAGAAACCCAGTCACACCTGCAGACACCTGTGCTTTTGTCCTGCCTAATGCCTCCCACAATCCCCCCACCCTCCACACACAGGCAGGGAGTAGTAGGCCCTCGTGCCCGTGGCTATGTCAGAGCACAGTCCATTGTTTTACTTGACTACTCAGTCAGGACCAGATAATAGCAGGAAAAGGAGGTTCATTAGCATTTTGTTCAACTCACCTTGATGAGTCAGTCTCTCATTTTAAAGCGCTGGAATCTCAGTGTCTCATAAATTTGAAATTCACTAAGTCTAAGTATATATAACTCATTAAGTCTTATGACTTAACTAAACACTGGTCGAGTGACTGTTTTAAAATTGTTTCTTTGTGCTTGTTAAGTTGGAAATGGGCTGTATGATGGGATTCTCTCGAATAACCTTTTTAGTCCTATTAAGTCTGCAGTGATTTGATTTAGTAAACGGAGAACGGGGACACAAGTGGGCAAACCATATGGAACAGATTGTCCAGCTTCTGCTTTTGCTGCTGTGTCACTGCATGTATATTTTCTTTTTATGAATGTATTTGAAGCAACACTTAATGTTTCCTGGCTTTCTAAATAAAAGAAGTAAAAATAAAGTTAAGGCTACAGCGTGCCACCACCACTGCTGAGGGAGTGTATTTTAAAAATGCAGAAAATACCAGTAACAGCAGAGGTTTTAAAAGCCACTGACCATCTTCTAAACCCCCCCACCCTCACTTGCTCGCCTGACACACCCTACCCATACCTCATTCTCCCTGCTTGCCTTTTATGTTGTGGACTCGACCGTGCGCCCACTTCAGACCGCCATAAACATTTTGGTCCCTGATGACAGAGTCGGCCTCAGGACGTTTTATATAAATTGACCTCAACTACAGCTCATTAGAAGCCCTAAATTAAAACCATGCAGCCTGAGAAGTGTAACTGTTACTTCAGGGGGGTTCCAGCCGTACAGGTCTTCACTGGTCTGATGAATAACCTTATTTTTAAATATCACTTTTTTCTAAAGCTTTATGACTGGTTAGGTAATGTGATTTTCACTGGTGTGTGTGGAAAGATTTGAATATATCTCTAAATATTTTTACATGCTTATCATTTGTTTAAAAACATCACCTGTTAACAGCGTGGTTGTTAACATTATACAAACTCTCATAACTATTTCTCTAGCACTTCTATAGAACACAGCACATCTGTTGCAGGCTTGATTTAATCTTTCCTGAGGCTATCTCTCTTTTATTGCAGAGTGGGTAGTCCGCCCACCTCAGGTATTTTTATTAGTCTGCAGTATAGCCTGAATGACCTGACAGAAAGACACGAGCGCTATTTGCTGGGACATTTCTTGCAGATTTTGACTGGAGATTTTTGACAGTCAGGAAAATGCACTTGATGGTCAGCCCAGCTTCTTTTCTACATTTGTATCTCCACATCATGTCTTTCATCCTGATTCCTGCCCTAAATGGGGTCCTTTGTTTGACCACCTCCCTCAATAAACAATACAACCACAACTTCTCTGTCCTAATCCCCTCTTCTCCTCTCTCCTGACTCCACTGGACCATCGCTCTCAGTAATTACTCCTCTCAAGCTGGAAAGTGGAGTAATTGTCTTGAGTGTAACTACAGTGGCTCTCTGAAAAGGGGTCATTGTGTAGAGTTAAGACTTCACTTCAGTGTTTGTGCTGCAAAAGATAATGAAACTATTTGCTCGGCCATGGTGCGGTGGAAATACAACAAGATATGAATGACAGTGAGTGAAGAGAGGAGGGGATGCAGCGTGTAGGAGTGAGTTTCATGTCCTGTCAACAGCTGCTTTTCATTTTTATTTTCTGCATCTTAAAGTCAAGCTGACATATTTGAATGTCCTTGCGTACCAATAACACCAGGGAGAAAAATGCTTTTGAAATATCTTTACTTTTAAAAGCACCAAAACTGTCATGGTTTCACACCATAACTCTTACAACATGTATTCCTTTTTCAAGGTTTCATGTTTTATCACTATTTACAGTATCTTATAGCAAACACTGTTAGTTTAATTCTCATTAATGAGCAACATTATGAACAACAAATTAAGATCTTTCATTTGTGTTTCGTTTAACTGAAGCAACATAGACATCTTTTTCACTGTGGGACAACATATGGCAAATACATAAAAAAGTAGAAAAATAACACACCTAAACAATATCTATAACTGCTGTAAATATATAGTATGTACAAAAAAAACCCCCTTTTTAATCATTAGTTTGCCAGGTGTGGAAGACTTCACAATTAAAAGATGATATAGAAATAGTTTACACACACATCTGACTTCAAGATCTATAAATAAATCTTTAAAAACATAGCCCCAAAATCCACATTATAACTAACTAATAAATAAGAAAAAAAAAATCTTAATTTAATGCATTTTAGTTTCCTTTTGGTTATCTTCAACCATCTTGCATTTGTTTTTTCAGGCATTATATTTCCTGCAGGGTGCAAGATGATCTTCCACATGTATAATTTAAGACATAAATTAGATTATTTATGTAAATATGAAATTAAATTAGGCATAGTATGAAGCAAACAGCAAACAAAAGTAAAATGCAAAACATTTTACATCAAAATGTCTCTGGCAACAAAAAGCGGTTAGTAAGACTGTAGATTGTTTCAAGAATAGTGAAGTATTAAAGTACAGCTGTAAATCAGATTTTTCTCTAGGCATGCAATGCTCCATCAGCTAACCATAAGTCTCGAACTATAACTACTTTCCTTTTGTGGCTTCAAAGCTCTTTTCCTTTTGCTCTTGCAGATTAAACTTCCCCAGTGGTTTGTCTCATTTGAAAGGCAAAAATTGTGTGTAGGCTACAAAACGTGTGCATGAACGTGTGTAGTTGTATGTCTGTGTGTCCACTTGCATGCATGTGTGCATTATATATGCACATTTGCCTACAGTTATCTTTGCGCATGTGTATGTGCACATGCAATACACAAAGTTATATTTGTCTTCATCATGTGCCTGCAGTCATTTGTGCTTTGGTTTGTTTGCAGGCCTTCTCATTTTGTGTATATGTGTGTGTGGGGTCCAGAGAAAATGAAGTGATTTCTACCATCGACATCCACAGTCATTTATCATATCAAGTCTTTTAAACCTCGATCTAGTGTCCTTCATATATGTTGAAACAAAATACAGTCTTTATTCATCAAAAATGTGTAATTTCTCCCATAAAAACTAACCCTCCATGTCTGAGTATAGTACTGAAAAGAAGACTTAAAGAAGTCAAATCTCCAACAGTCCACTGCTGTTCTCCACTCCATTAGGTGTGCCACTCTTCTCATCTCCATTGGTGATTTGGTCAGTGACAGGATTGGCGGGTACAGCGCTGGTGCTGCTGAGCTCTACGGTCTCTTCACTCCGAGGGTCTGTGTCTCCCTCCGCAGCTACAGCTTTCCCTTGCATTGCAGAATCTGCGTGGGTCTTCTGGTGCTTTGAGAGGTGGTCACTACGTGTAAAACGCTTGTTGCACAGAAGACAGGTGAACTTCTTTTCCCTAGTGTGGGTGCGCACGTGCCTCTCCAATTCGTCCGAGCGAGTGAAACGCTTCCCGCAGAACAGCCAGTTGCAAACAAAGGGCCTCTCGCCGGTGTGCCAGCGCAGGTGGGCTTTGAGGTGGGAGGCCTTACCATAAACCTTACCACACCCTGGGATGTGGCAGCTGTGGACCGGCTTCTTCCTCAGGGATGCAGCAGAGGCTCCCAGCCTCTCCAGCTCCTGGCAGTTGGGGCAGTCACATGAGGATCTAGCAGGTGTAGCCCCTCCGCTGTAGCCCCCTGAACCCCTCGCTGGCTTTAAGCCCATGGGACTCTCAATCAGCCCTGCATTTGGCACAGGCTTGGGCTTGTACATGTCCTGGGGTAACATGTGCTGGGAAGACTGGAGCAGGTGTGAGGAGGAGCCTAGTCCCACAGAAGGGTAAGGAGCTGGGTTGAGGGGGGTAAAGTCGGTGCTGTAACTGGGCAGCTGTGGGCTAAGGGAGGCCTGTGGTGCTACAGGCTGTAGGGAGGTTTGGAGACTTCCATCTGCCTGTGACTGTGTTGCTGACAGCCAATTGGAGTTGGGGTGGACGTCCCACCAGGAGGATGTAGCATTAGCTGGAGCCGCAGTAATGCCAGAGTGGATACCAGCTTTATACCAGGAGCCATAGGGATGAGTCATATCCAGTGAGGTATAGACACTGGTGAGACAGTCAGCTGTAGCATGGGCCTTGGACACTAAAAGAGATGGGTCCTGGGAGACTGAGGTCTGGAAGGAGTGGGAGAAAGGGTTATATTCTGTAGTGTAGCCTCCAACTGAATGAGGGGGGCTTCCAGTCGGGGTAAGCAGCCCACCACCACCTCCTCCTCCAGCTGTAGTGAAGGAGCCAGTATAGGAGTCTGCCAGGCCAGTGCCATCTGTGGTCCGCCCGTTCTTAGCTGTCTGAAGGTCGGAGGTCATGGTGTAGGGCTTCTTTATCGGAGTGCTGCTGCCGGTCTTAGCAGGTGTAGCTGAATCCCTGACAGGGCTGGTGCTGCCAAACTTGTTACAGGTAGCAGTTAACATAGCCAGGGGACTGGAGCCATAGCGTGCGTCTTCCTGGGCAGGAGGAGACAAGGGAGAAAATGAGACTGTCTGCAGGAAATGGCTGCTTGCTACTTGCTACTTCTGTCAGTGTCAACTCTAATAAAAAACGTATGTCTGACTGCCCCTGGTGGCTTTTCCTGCTCTCTCTGCTTTCAAAGTGGTCAGGGCAATTTAAAGCAGTCAGTGTTTATGCTTGTGCTCTTTTCAGCAAAGGACAAATTCCCTTGCTCTTATGTTTCACTTAAAACACAGCCTACAAGCCAACGTACATGCACATTAACATACATTACATACTCAAGCATCTTGGCACTGCACTCTGTGATTGTGTCTCAGTTATAGCAGACAGATAGTTTGTCAAACTTTTTTTTTAGTGGTCACCAAGCATGATACATTGTGTTACAGCGGCCTCACCATTGTCCTCTTTATATCCTGACAGATTTAGATGTAACCATTGTCTGTATTTGTGATCAAGTCAGTTGTCAATTTTTGCCATGCGTTTCCTGTAAACATTCAAAATGTTCTTTTCAGGAAACAAAACATTTCAAAACACCTTTGAAGTCCACTAATTCTTGAGATAATTGACTGAAACACACAACTGAAGGAATTTCCCTTATTCTGTGCAGTACTTTTTTATTCTAATATTTCCGTTTCCATGTGACAGATAAATAACACCATAGCCACATCAGAGGTGCTGGCTTTGCTACTCACTGTATGGGTGAATATCTTTATATTAAACATCACAGTAATACCCTTCTATAGAACCTTGTGGTGTTTCTACACTAATAGTGGCTTTGTAGTTTGTAAGCCTCTGTCTTTATCTCTTGTGAAATCACTGTAAGCCACTTCTGATAACTGTGAATAAATATGTTAAGAAAGTAAACTTTTTCACTGTAGGTGGACACCTTTTTATGTAAGTTTAAAAATTTACAGAAAGAAATCATCTCACAAATGATCACCTCCCATAAACCCTGGTCTTTCCATGCAGACTGACTTTCCACTCAAAGAGTTTGAGTCGTTCTTTACAACAAACCCTGGTGTCAGCCCTTTGCATCTGTTTGATAGTTCCTGTTTTCAGGTTAATTATGTTTCATCACAGACTTTTAAAGATATTTTATAGCTCCTGCAGTGTCAGCCCTGTGACAGACTGGCGACCTGTCCACAGTGCACCCCGCCTCTCGCCCAGTATCAGCTGGGATTGGCTCCAGCACTGCGCGCAACCCTCTTCAGGATAAGAGGTATAGATATTGGATGGGTGGATTAATCCCACAGTCCCTGTTCGCTATCTTAATTTCTAGCTTCACCCGCCACTGACAACAGTAAAGCTTTTGCAACCATGTGAGAAAATACGTTATTAAATGTTTATAATATTCTACTTGCTCTTGGAATTAATATAGAATGAATATGCCAAGAGGAAATGTAAATCCCGAGTGTACACAAAGATGAACAGAGGATAAAATGTGAGTATTAATGGGTCACGGTACTGAGCTAAACTCTGCAATAAGCAGCTTAACCGGACGCTGCTTTTAATCACTTCCCATAAAGACTTCAGGTCTTTCTTCATTAATGCAAATGTATACTTTTCATTATCCTGTTACAGAATAGTTTTATAGTCAGTCATATAGCTTATTATCTTTCAGACGCCAGATTCAATTTGAACTCCAGGGTCATGTTTCCCCAGTTCCACTTACAACTGCACGACTTTATTATAAACTCTAGCTGGAAATTCAACAAGTGTGTATGACGGAAAAAGAAGAAGTAACAAATTTACTTACAATTACATTCCCTACCTCCAGAATAGATGCGGCCATCCCTGAGAAACAAATCCTAAGGAAGCTGAGGGCGTGGAAGGAGCGCGGCTCTGAGTCCCGGGACGCTTTGGGAGAAGTTGGGCTCTAACGCGGGGAAGTGTTTTGAGGCAGGGGGAGCCCGCCCCCCAATTACAGGCTCTGGACTTTTTGAAGACTCGCTAAGAAGCAATAACAACCCGAGGATGGAGGAAAATAGATGGAGATTGGTGGATAAAAAGGACATCCCACCTCCCGATGCAGAGAGTGTCGAATAATTTTTCGAGATAAATGCATGAATGGGTTGCTCATCAATCACCATATGGACATCATTTCAGTTTCACTGGCGTTATTTTTTTCCCACTGAGAGTTTGAGGCAAAAGAGAACCCTTAACAATATCTCACAGAGTCCAGCAGGGTTTCTCCTGGGGATAACAGACTTAGACGTAATGTGAATTTAATGCTGTTAGACACATTTCTATAGGAGAACCGTAAATAAAAAGTGAAACATCGACTAGGCAATTTCCGGTTTCCCCTTTGAAGGGAAAAATAACAAAAGAACGTGTAACCTCGACCCACGCCAAATAAATCACAAAGATTAAGCTGACTGAGTCTGTGGCTTCCATCAGAGATTTTATTGGTCTGTTTTCAAAACCTCCCTCTGTTTCCAATATTCTTAAGTACAGTTAACTGCCTTTTTAAACATTAACCGTGATGGTTTAAAGGCTGAACTATAGAGACAAGCGAAGAAGAAAAGCATCAAGTCATTAAATCAAATGAAGAAGAGATTATCACGTCAGATAAAATGAACTGACATGGTGAATTCAAGGGTGGGAAGGACTCGGAGCGTCCTTTGCTCAAGTTAAAGGAGGAAGAAGTGAAATCTGAAAGCAGGTAGAACTATACAGTCCTGCCAAAACCATTTCAGAACAATTCAAATATCTTGTTATTATTCATTTTCGAGTCTGGAATTAAAATCTGTCAGAGGGAAATCTGAAAGTATTGGCCTACTTTTCCTGACTGACCAATTTAAAATACGTTTTGTTAGCAGTGGTCTTCCTGTCCGTTAGACTTTATGTGAACCCTTATAAAGTCATGACAAAAATCATAACTTCACTAAACACTTTCAAGCTGCATAAAATTATTCAACTTGACAGTTTCTTTAGATCCTAGTTAATTAGCCTACATTCAACAACTATGACAAAACCACCAAAGCATGACTGCTTTGTTGGACTATACAACCTTTTTATTGCAGAAATCTACTTCTAACAAAAAGATCATTATAGAAGTACATACAAATATATATGGTATAATGCCAGTGTCACAACCATCTTCTTTTTTTTTAGAGAATGAATTATTGAAAAAATATTTGAAGACCTGAAGTTATATTTATAATGAGTAAAATAGACTTATCTCAGAGTTTTAAACTATTTAATATGTTCTTATTTAATTGTGTGATGCATATGGGCTGAATATATCTTTCAATAAAAAATTCACATTTATTTGCTGTAAGACTGTGTACTTTTTAAAAATAGATTTCATCCATTTCTTGAAAAAGTCAAAAAAAACTCGGCGTTCAGCCTCAAGTAAACGATTCTCAGCGCCTTTTGTGGGAGTCTCATTTTCTGAAGGATAGCACAGAAGGTTAATATTGTTGTCAAAAATAAACATATAATTTCTGTCCTTATTTTCTCCTTAATTACAGGGCATGGTCAGAGCTGGGCTTGTCGCTCTGGAGAGTCTGGCCCTCACATGAACACAGCGGCTATATTTGGCAGTCTGCTCTCCAACTGACCTTCAGTGCTTTATTTTCTTATTCCAGAATGGGTGTGAGTAGAAGAACAAAGACTGCTACATGCGGCAGTTTACACTCTTACACTCCTACAGGATTGTACTTGCAGTCATATGAAACTCACCTCAAACTGAGGACAAAGTGTCACAGAAAGCAGATGTTGAGGAGTTATGATCCACATATAGTTAAACTAGTAGTTGAACTACATTTTGCAGCGGTAGTTCAGCTACATTCATATTAGCATAAATAACTTATTTGTGTAGTTAACTACTGAAACTACAAACAAATTTGGGCCACGAAAGGAAAGAAATTATGTTTTATTTTTATTTTACGCTACCATTCTGTGCATGTGGGCAGCTTTTCAGCAGCACTGGCAAGACGTTTTCAGTGCCAAGCAGAACCACCTGTTGGATAAGAACTTTGAGACTGTTCATGTATTGTGACTGTTCAACAGATTCTTTAATTAGTCCATTATTTAGTCCAGTGTTCATGCTGTTCATACTATCTCAAAAGGTACAAGTTGTCAGATGTTACAAAACTGACAAGCAAGACAACCACTGCTCAAGTTGGTCAAATAGGTGCATAATCAATCTTTTAGTTTTAGTCACATAATACAAAATCCAGATTAGTTTTCAATTAAAACACTATATTCTTTGCGATGTTGCCCTTGTGAAAAGCATATACAGTACAGGATTGTTTTATTCAGGACAGGTTTAGGTCTCAGGCCATAAATTCAGCTCAATGGCATTTTTGCTGGCATCTGACTTTATTGTACCTTATTTTGTTAAAATTTTGTATCACATGTACATTGTCCACTTGATCATTTAAATTTTAACTAAGTATTTTGAACTCCTTTTGCCAAGTAGCTTTATTTATAGATCTCTCCCAAGTGCAGCTTTGCTTTAGTTCAGTTTTTTTCTAGTGTGCAGTAACTGGTAGCTGGCGAGGTAGAGTAGCTTCCCCAACATTGCCTATAGGCATACTACACTGGGTCAAAATCTTTTCACGCATTCTGAGGCAGTTCTTTCCCCTCTCATTTGTCACATGGTCTGCTAATAGTAGTTTTTAACTGAACTGTTCCTTTTTTTAGTGTTTGTTAATGCCTCATGTTTTACATCTAAGTAAATGAGGGGGGAGGCAAAAAGGTCCTGTATTATTGAAAGTGGTCTGCAATGGGCTGCTTTTCTTTAAGTTTTACGATGTGTAATTTCAAATTTTGACATGTTCATTTACGGTTTTTATGGCATTAATAAATTGTTAGGTGGTTGATTCAAAAGACAGTGAGATCTATAATTAGGGAATACGTTAAGTTCTTAACAACCCCTTCAAAAAGCTTTCTCTGCTCTGTCTACTCTTTTCTGCCTTGTGTGGTTCAGATACTGTATTTGGGTACAAACAGTAGGCATTACAGGCATGATGAACTTTGGGACATTGGGTGGGCACAATTATGTTCCCCAGGGTTGATTGTATGTTTAGTATGGATGGTTATTGTCCATATGACAGTGATCAGATGTATTAGTAGTTCAAGCTATTTGTAGTATTCTCTCATTAGCTTATATCCATTTGAATGCAACAAGTGCGATTGCTGAATTGCACTCATAGAATTCTGGGTAAATTATAAGGACCTCAGTGCTGGGAGCTCAATTAACCAGATATACCATTTTGCACATGTAATTATTTTAATTCTTGCAATGGAAGCTCCTGTTTTGATGGGGTGTAGGCATTTGTTCTACTGTTTGAACCTCCTTTACACTAATGTGACATGACTTCTTCAAAAGTCTGGATTAAAGAGCTCAACCCTTGTTTCAACTCTGGCATAAGCAAAGCAAACAAAAGTTAAGACAATAAGTGCTTCATTACCAAAGCTGTATATAGGCATACACAGTATGTGTGCAGGTTCTACAGTAGATGATTACAATTCTCTGACCTTTTGTCTGTGATTGTTATATACATTTTTCAGAATCACCAAGAACAGACAGTTTTAACTCTGCATATCGACATACACAAGTTTCAGTTTTTTTTTTAACTACTTTTTAAATAACATAGACTTTCTCCATTATGTTCACCAGTGGTCAACCTTTCTGTGCAAACCTTCTAGCTGAGCCGTGTCACTCTGGCGAAACTTCTTCTGGTTGCACAGCTTCATAGAAAACCACTCCCAGTGATGAGTTGACTGAAGCAATGGCAGTGACTGTACACTCACTGTTTACACTGATTGCACCCAAGTCTTCTGAAAAAAGAAAGTACCCCTTGATGCCACATGGTTCATATTGTGTTGGTGGACAGCTGAACAGGAAGATGGTGAGAGTCAAAATAGCACAAGCTTACAGCTGTGTGTGCCAACAGGGCTCAGGTTTGTGAAAGGGCATGAGAGGACAGAGGTGATGAAGAAAAGAAAGGCACAAGTAATGAATCATATATACATACAGTACTGTACCTCTGTTAGTTGAGCTAGGTATTACATCTCAGCACTTTTTGAATGCTACTGACAACTGTAAGGAACAGAAAGTCTTATATATATCTGGTCACATTCTCATTTGTGTTTGCTAAATTGTTAACCAAATATTTACAGATTACTGTAAACTTGTAAAGAAACCCACCTGATTGAAAATATAATATAATAATAATAATTTTAGACTATATTTAAATTAAGTTCATATTTAATGTTAAGAAAGCATTAAATACAAGTGTAATTATTGTGTTGAACACAAATAAGTTTTGTAGAAAACCCTTTTAATAATCATTATTCTAAAGTGTCAAAAGAAACATATACCTGTAACATGTTGCATATTAAATATGACATTTATACATATTACATTATACCTGTATTGAAGAATTTCAAGCAACACCTGGCACTTAATGTTATTGTGACTGTCAAGTTTTATTTTTTAGTAGTTTTTTATTGACGTTTTACTACTTCACAGCAGTGTGAATCATTTCCATGCTCATACTTTTCATTGTAAAACAATAATAATTTCAAAATTATGTCTTTCTTTGTAATAAGTACCCAAATCATTTAAAAAAGTATAATCAAATAAAATACAACTAATGCTTATACACAGGTAAACTTTTAGACCCTTTTTTCCAACTTAAGAAAACATTTAAAACACCAATAGGGTACCTGTACTTGAGTAGAAAATTTCAGCAGTCTTTCAAGCACTGCGGGCAAGCAGTACTCCCTACAGCATACCTGAGTACTAGCAAGTTTTCCCAGCAGGCATTTTTCTTGCAATAGTACTGAAAGGTTTGCTGGATGATTCGTATTGGTGGTAACACAAAAGCACAACAGCAGTACAAACGCATGAGATGAAATGTAGATGTTTGGTTTTTAATGCATCTTTCTTTTGGAGATGAAGACTTCTGTTTTCTACACTGGTTTTAAATTGGCCTCTTGGTATCATTAGGACATTACAGCAACCAAGTAAGTGTGTATAATGGTGGATCAATGGAATATCTCACCATAATACATTTCCCTTGACATTCCCTTCTGGGCTAAAACCCTCAGAAAATTAACAATGTTAATAATACTGTGATGGTGGGGGAAAATTGAAATGATTAGATGTGTTTTACTTCACTGCTGATGGAAATGTGGTGAGAGGGAATCAGGGTCAGGGATAGACTTGCCTTGCAGCATGACTCCGTGCTATTTTTCCAGGCTGTGTGGTCAAAGATTCAGAGAGCTTGTCAACGGAAAATGAGAGAGGTAGAGAAGTGGGGGAGAAGAGAGAAAGAGGGAGACGTATAGACAGAGAGGCTGGGAGAAACACAGACAAAGCGGTGGGTTATACAGTGCACCAGTGAATATCATGTTCATTTGTACTGCTGTTAGTGCCACTGATTATGGCATCAGATGTTAGTCACTTATAAGAATAAGCATAAACTTTATTGCCAAGTATTATCAAAAATACAAGGAATTTGAGTCCAGCCCAATGGCCCTCGATGTGCACAACAATAAAAACAGACTAAATTCAGATTATATACAAGTTGAAAAAGCACAAATTAAGAAAGCAAAACCTAGACTAACTGTTGAGTGTAATGGCCCGGGGAGAAGAAACTGTCTTTGTGTCTGGTTGTGACCTGTAGCGCCATCTAGAGGGGAGGAGTTTAAAGAGTTTGTGTCCATGGTGTGAATGGTGTAGAAATCTTCTCTGCCCTCCTTTTGACCCATGAGGTGTACAGGTCCTCCATGGAGGGCAGGCTGGCACTGATGATTTTTTCCGTTGGAGTCTGTTCCTGTCCTGATTGGTTGCTGAACCAAACCAGACAGAGATGGAAGTGCAGAGAACAGACTCGATGATTCTTCTGTAGAACTGTATCAGCAGCTCCTGAGGCAGGTTGAACTTCCTGAGCTGACGCAGGAAGTCGCCTTTTGTGGGAGTCTCATTTTCTGAAGGATAGCACAGAAGGTTAATATTGTTGTCAAAAATAAACATATAATTTCTGTCCTTATTTTCTCCTTAATTACAGGGCATGGTCAGAGCTGGGCTTGTCGCTCTGGAGAGTCTGGCCCTCACATGAACACAGCGGCTATATTTGGCAGTCTGCTCTCCAACTGACCTTCAGTGCTTTATTTTCTTATTCCAGAATGGGTGTGAGTAGAAGAACAAAGACTGCTACATGCGGCAGTTTACACTCTTACACTCCTACAGGATTGTACTTGCAGTCATATGAAACTCACCTCAAACTGAGGACAAAGTGTCACAGAAAGCAGATGTTGAGGAGTTATGATCCACATATAGTTAAACTAGTAGTTGAACTACATTTTGCAGCGGTAGTTCAGCTACATTCATATTAGCATAAATAACTTATTTGTGTAGTTAACTACTGAAACTACAAACAAATTTGGGCCACGAAAGGAAAGAAATTATGTTTTATTTTTATTTTACGCTACCATTCTGTGCATGTGGGCAGCTTTTCAGCAGCACTGGCAAGACGTTTTCAGTGCCAAGCAGAACCACCTGTTGGATAAGAACTTTGAGACTGTTCATGTATTGTGACTGTTCAACAGATTCTTTAATTAGTCCATTATTTAGTCCAGTGTTCATGCTGTTCATACTATCTCAAAAGGTACAAGTTGTCAGATGTTACAAAACTGACAAGCAAGACAACCACTGCTCAAGTTGGTCAAATAGGTGCATAATCAATCTTTTAGTTTTAGTCACATAATACAAAATCCAGATTAGTTTTCAATTAAAACACTATATTCTTTGCGATGTTGCCCTTGTGAAAAGCATATACAGTACAGGATTGTTTTATTCAGGACAGGTTTAGGTCTCAGGCCATAAATTCAGCTCAATGGCATTTTTGCTGGCATCTGACTTTATTGTACCTTATTTTGTTAAAATTTTGTATCACATGTACATTGTCCACTTGATCATTTAAATTTTAACTAAGTATTTTGAACTCCTTTTGCCAAGTAGCTTTATTTATAGATCTCTCCCAAGTGCAGCTTTGCTTTAATTCAGTTTTTTTCTAGTGTGCAGTAACTGGTAGCTGGCGAGGTAGAGTAGCTTCCCCAACATTGCCTATAGGCATACTACACTGGGTCAAAATCTTTTCACGCATTCTGAGGCAGTTCTTTCCCCTCTCATTTGTCACATGGTCTGCTAATAGTAGTTTTTAACTGAACTGTTCCTTTTTTTAGTGTTTGTTAATGCCTCATGTTTTACATCTAAGTAAATGAGGGGGGAGGCAAAAAGGTCCTGTATTATTGAAAGTGGTCTGCAATGGGCTGCTTTTCTTTAAGTTTTACGATGTGTAATTTCAAATTTTGACATGTTCATTTACGGTTTTTATGGCATTAATAAATTGTTAGGTGGTTGATTCAAAAGACAGTGAGATCTATAATTAGGGAATACGTTAAGTTCTTAACAACCCCTTCAAAAAGCTTTCTCTGCTCTGTCTACTCTTTTCTGCCTTGTGTGGTTCAGATACTGTATTTGGGTACAAACAGTAGGCATTACAGGCATGATGAACTTTGGGACATTGGGTGGGCACAATTATGTTCCCCAGGGTTGATTGTATGTTTAGTATGGATGGTTATTGTCCATATGACAGTGATCAGATGTATTAGTAGTTCAAGCTATTTGTAGTATTCTCTCCTTAGCTTATATCCATTTGAATGCAACAAGTGCGATTGCTGAATTGCACTCATAGAATTCTGGGTAAATTATAAGGACCTCAGTGCTGGGAGCTCAATTAACCAGATATACCATTTTGCACATGTAATTATTTTAATTCTTGCAATGGAAGCTCCTGTTTTGATGGGGTGTAGGCATTTGTTCTACTGTTTGAACCTCCTTTACACTAATGTGACATGACTTCTTCAAAAGTCTGGATTAAAGAGCTCAACCCTTGTTTCAACTCTGGCATAAGCAAAGCAAACAAAAGTTAAGACAATAAGTGCTTCATTACCAAAGCTGTATATAGGCATACACAGTATGTGTGCAGGTTCTACAGTAGATGATTACAATTCTCTGACCTTTTGTCTGTGATTGTTATATACATTTTTCAGAATCACCAAGAACAGACAGTTTTAACTCTGCATATCGACATACACAAGTTTCAGTTTTTTTTTTAACTACTTTTTAAATAACATAGACTTTCTCCATTATGTTCACCAGTGGTCAACCTTTCTGTGCAAACCTTCTAGCTGAGCCGTGTCACTCTGGCGAAACTTCTTCTGGTTGCACAGCTTCATAGAAAACCACTCCCAGTGATGAGTTGACTGAAGCAATGGCAGTGACTGTACACTCACTGTTTACACTGATTGCACCCAAGTCTTCTGAAAAAAGAAAGTACCCCTTGATGCCACATGGTTCATATTGTGTTGGTGGACAGCTGAACAGGAAGATGGTGAGAGTCAAAATAGCACAAGCTTACAGCTGTGTGTGCCAACAGGGCTCAGGTTTGTGAAAGGGCATGAGAGGACAGAGGTGACGAAGAAAAGAAAGGCACAAGTAATGAATCATATATACATACAGTACTGTACCTCTGTTAGTTGAGCTAGGTATTACATCTCAGCACTTTTTGAATGCTACTGACAACTGTAAGGAACAGAAAGTCTTATATATATCTGGTCACATTCTCATTTGTGTTTGCTAAATTGTTAACCAAATATTTACAGATTACTGTAAACTTGTAAAGAAACCCACCTGATTGAAAATATAATATAATAATAATAATTTTAGACTATATTTAAATTAAGTTCATATTTAATGTTAAGAAAGCATTAAATACAAGTGTAATTATTGTGTTGAACACAAATAAGTTTTGTAGAAAACCCTTTTAATAATCATTATTCTAAAGTGTCAAAAGAAACATATACCTGTAACATGTTGCATATTAAATATGACATTTATACATATTACATTATACCTGTATTGAAGAATTTCAAGCAACACCTGGCACTTAATGTTATTGTGACTGTCAAGTTTTATTTTTTAGTAGTTTTTTATTGAAGTTTTACTACTTCACAGCAGTGTGAATCATTTCCATGCTCATACTTTTCATTGTAAAACAATAATAATTTCAAAATTATGTCTTTCTTTGTAATAAGTACCCAAATCATTTAAAAAAGTATAATCAAATAAAATACAACTAATGCTTATACACAGGTAAACTTTTAGACCCTTTTTTCCAACTTAAGAAAACATTTAAAACACCAATAGGGTACCTGTACTTGAGTAGAAAATTTCAGCAGTCTTTCAAGCACTGCGGGCAAGCAGTACTCCCTACAGCATACCTGAGTACTAGCAAGTTTTCCCAGCAGGCATTTTTCTTGCAATAGTACTGAAAGGTTTGCTGGATGATTCGTATTGGTGGTAACGCAAAAGCACAACAGCAGTACAAACGCATGAGATGAAATGTAGATGTTTGGTTTTTAATGCATCTTTCTTTTGGAGATGAAGACTTCTGTTTTCTACACTGGTTTTAAATTGGCCTCTTGGTATCATTAGGACATTACAGCAACCAAGTAAGTGTGTATAATGGTGGATCAATGGAATATCTCACCATAATACATTTCCCTTGACATTCCCTTCTGGGCTAAAACCCTCAGAAAATTAACAATGTTAATAATACTGTGATGGTGGGGGAAAATTGAAATGATTAGATGTGTTTTACTTCACTGCTGATGGAAATGTGGTGAGAGGGAATCAGGGTCAGGGATAGACTTGCCTTGCAGCATGACTCCGTGCTATTTTTCCAGGCTGTGTGGTCAAAGATTCAGAGAGCTTGTCAACGGAAAATGAGAGAGGTAGAGAAGTGGGGGAGAAGAGAGAAAGAGGGAGACGTATAGACAGAGAGGCTGGGAGAAACACAGACAAAGCGGTGGGTTATACAGTGCACCAGTGAATATCATGTTCATTTGTACTGCTGTTAGTGCCACTGATTATGGCATCAGATGTTAGTCACTTATAAGAATAAGCATAAACTTTATTGCCAAGTATTATCAAAAATACAAGGAATTTGAGTCCAGACGAATGGCCCTCGATGTGCACAACAATAAAAACAGACTAAATTCAGATTATATACAAGTTGAAAAAGCACAAATTAAGAAAGCAAAACCTAGACTAACTGTTGAGTGTAATGGCCCGGGGAGAAGAAACTGTCTTTGTGTCTGGTTGTGACCTGTAGCGCCATCTAGAGGGGAGGAGTTTAAAGAGTTTGTGTCCATGGTGTGAATGGTGTAGAAATCTTCTCTGCCCTCCTTTTGACCCATGAGGTGTACAGGTCCTCCATGGAGGGCAGGCTGGCACTGATGATTTTTTCCGTTGGAGTCTGTTCCTGTCCTGATTGGTTGCTGAACCAAACCAGACAGAGATGGAAGTGCAGAGAACAGACTCGATGATTCTTCTGTAGAACTGTATCAGCAGCTCCTGAGGCAGGTTGAACTTCCTGAGCTGACGCAGGAAGTGCATCCTCTGCTGCGCCTTTTTAATAATGGCGCTGATGTTGATTGTCCACTTCAAATCCTGAGAGACTGTGGAGCCCAGGAATTTGTAGGACTCCGCAACTGAAACACTGCTGCTGAGGACGGGGGGGCTCCTCCTAAAATCCACTATCATTTCCACTATTTTTGACGTGTTCAGCTCCAGGTTGTTACGTCTACACCACAGGGCCAGCTGTGAGTCAGACATGAAAAGCTACAATGTGCTTTTAATAAGATGACCTGCCTGGACTGAGTGGTCTGTCTCTATCGTGGGTCATGTTGGTGGTTTTGAGTAGTTCAACCACTAACAAGCTGCATTTCAAAGAGTGGACAGAACAAATTCACCAGACATAGTGGTGATCACATACAACATTGGGGAGAATGTAATCTTTTTCACATATGAAGATTTTTCATGTTCACAGTTCGACATCTTTACAAATGTAAATATAAATGAGGCAAAATTTCTGCCGCTTGCTGCTTTGAGTGTTTTTTCTGAAAGAGCAGCATCATTCCAGTGTGACATCCCCACCCCCAGCAAAGTTGAGTTTGCTCCTGTCTCGTTGTAATGTCTCAGTGACCACACATGACAAAAATAATGCCACATGACACTGGGGAGACAATAAGTGTTTTCCTTAATGAAGAGTTTTTACTGATCACTGAATTATGAGTTATGATCCCAGTTTAGAATTGCAAATGTTGCATAACATGCTGAATATGCTGTTTGTCATACAGGGCATTACAAGCAAGTAACAGCTCTAGAAACACAGAAGTCCATCTACTCCCAAACAAATCCCAGTCCACCGCCTTGTTGCTGTATACAAGCTGACATCTGGCCTGTAATCTCTCTGTCTGTTCAGGAGCCCTGTGGCCATCTAATGACCCCACCAGGCGTCATGCATGCAATTGCTCAGGATGGTGCAATGACAGTCTCTTTCAATAGCTCTTTATACATACTTTGTGAAATGAAAGGGACTTTGAGGAGTACTACGCTCTTGACTGGACACTGAAGGTTCTTTGGAAGTAAAATGCAGGTAGTGAGCCAGAGTTGTGTATAAGTAGTGCAATAAAATGTATGTGAATGATAATCCCCGTCCACATTATCCTTTTAATTAAATGGATTTGATTTGGAAATAAAAACAAATCATACAGTTTGTTGGTTGATGGCAAAATGTATTATTTTATGGCATGTTGCAGACTTAACACTTGGACTCAAATCAAACCCTGGTGAGACAAATGAAGACCTCAGGCTTGACTTTACATTTTAAGATGATTAGATTTGGAAGCCAAATTGTTCAACCTTCGTTTGACCTGTTAAAATTAATTAAAAAAAAAAAAAAACGCCATTAGTGAGCTTTGCATAATCTAACAGCAATATTAAATTATTTGATTTATTCACTATTGGTCTTAGTTATGAAAAATTCATCATTAAGAAAGCTTAATATTATGGTCAGTGCCTTAACAGGAATTAAAGGTCTCATTATGCTTTGAATGAGGTACTTGTCAGATTATCAATCTTTGTCTGAGCGTGTGTTTTGACCAAACACATCCCTGCATTAAGACAGTACAGGGGGTTGTGTTGGTGGGGACATGTTGCTTCAGGCACAGGTGAGACATTAGATTCAATCCAGGAAGTTCAGTTTGATTAACAAATTCATGAATTTGAATGGTTCTTTTACAACGAACACTGCTCACAGTCTATAATACGCCTTCAGAAAAGTATCCGTTGGCAATACTTTATCTTTTGACAATGATCCCAAGGTAAACATTAGAAACACTTTAGTCACGTTATAAGGTAATATATCAGAAATGCATGTATGTCACTGAACAACACAGCACGCTGATGTTGTAATGCTTGTGTCAGAAGTTGAGCAAGTTAGTTTTCTTCTGATTCTAAAACTTAAAACTTGCTCTAAACAGTTGTTTGGGTGCAACCCCCTATAAATTTATTCATGTACTACATACAAGACCCAAGAAAACAATATTATTACCAACAACAACATTAACAATATTACTGTGGCTGAGTCCAGAGGGAGCAGCAATAACTCTGCAGTATGTGTTCTACTGTAAGTCCATGCTGACAAGTAGTATACATGCTTTCACCTGCTTCAGCTAAGTTATCAGCTAAGTCTGGTTCTGCTGTGATCAGTTGGCTGCTTTTTGCTCTCATATGTTCATTTAAATGCATTTCTTTGAACACTGTCAGATGAGCCGAGCTGGACTGTACCCCACAGGGCAGCCCACCACCTTCCCTTCCATCCCCACACTGGTTTATACATATTTAGTCAGTGCCCCCAGACCCTGACAGCAGCTGGTGCTGAGGTTTGGGCGGGAGCTCATTACTCCTTGGTGGAGCCCTGCCAAAAAGGGGGGAAGGTTTTTAAAGTGAGTAAATTGAGGTTGTCTTTTTTGGGTTACTTTATATTGTAGGGGCAAATCCAGCTTTATATGTCATGTGATCTGTTCCATGTGTCGAGCGTGTCTGCCACCAGCAGCATCCCTGCTTCCCCAGTCACTGGAAATAACTTCTGTTCTCCTCGAGTTAACAAAATCCTGTCTTGGATATTCTTGTCACACTGAAATAACTCAACTTTAACTAGAACTAAATCCCTATCATTTATTTTTGCTGTGTTAGAAATCATGTCAGTGAATTTTTTCAAAATATTTTTCATAGCATATAAGATATTTTTTAAAATAGATTATCCATATTTTTACTACACTTAGACAAAAAGCTATATCACAGCTAAATAAATTTTGAGAGCCTGAGATCTGACTATAGCTCTGACCCTTTCTCTCTGTATTTTCATACACTTCAGCTTTGTGGTCTGCCACTCGCAAGACAAAGCCTCCACAAATTTCTTCAATTCCAACAGAGAATAGTTCAAAGCTTTATATCTGATGCCTTAGTGCCATAACTTTGTGGTTTGGAGGACTTGAACTATCTTTTTTTTATGAGAGACATATTGTGCTGCAGCAGAGGGATAATATCTTTAAGTGGGTCAAAAGAGTGACCAAGAGTATCAGATGTCCGTGTCTATTGAGTGACTGTGTGGAGCAGAAGTGAAGTGTTCTTGATCTGCATTTCCTCTTTTGGAGAGCAGACCGATGTGCGGACCTCCTGGTGATACTGATCAAGAAGAAAGAGGAGATCAAGATGAGCAAAATCAAGATCAGGATAAGAGGGGTTGTGAAGTAAAGCAGGAGTCCAGACTGTCAGATGATGTGATACCAAAAGCCCAGATTTGGACTGTGCAACAGGCTGCAGCTGGAAAAAAGCTGTAAGGGCTCCTAGAAATGCTGAGAGGAGTGGGTAGGGCATACGATACAGAAATAGAATGACATTATAGGTAGGTAAAATAAGCATGTCGTACCTAAAGGAACTTTATTACTTATAACCTAAAACCCCTAAAATCAAAACAAAAAGGCCAAGCCACACCATATGTGTGCAAGAGGAAGCTCAAGTTTTCTCTCTTTTAGACCACCCAGTGCTTCACCCACACACTAAGTCCATTTGAATCGACCAAATGTTACATGTTTCTCAAGATCTTGGAACTAGGTCTAAAACTTTCAGTTCATTTATTGTTTTATGTTCGGACGTGATGAAGAGAAGAGAAACACCAAACTACACAAGTAAAATAGATTAAAGATATTGGGATCTGGAATTTAATTTCTCTTAAATGAAAAGTACCATGTTGCTGAACAAAAGTTGGGTCAGGAAGTAATATGGGAAATAAAAAAATCTCTCCACACTGACTGAGCTTACTGGAGTGCAAATGTAGAATTCTTCCAAAGCTCATGGCACTTTGAAAATAAAGAAGAAACTTTCCTCCCCCCCCCACTTGCTGAAGCCACAGCATTTGGTCTGCTCCATTGCTGCTCTAAAAATGGCAGGCGGGCGGCCTCGGGAGAAGCCCAGAACAGCCTTCACCGTAATGGCCATGTGGGTGTGGCCCCTTGTAGATGGCTTTTGAGGGGGCCCCTCCCGGATGCCCGCACCCCTTGCCAGGACCCAAGGGCTCCAGGCTGCCTGACCAGAGACACCGCGATGTGGCCCACGCTGAACCCAGGCTGAGCCGGGCTAGAATGGGCTGGACTAGGCCAGGGCCAGGACCGGCTCCGCGGCTGTTTCACAGCAGGTTCCTCCACTCCTGCCCTCTACTGGGGTCACAGCGACAACACAAAAATGTGAGCCAAAAAAGAGGAGATTGGTCATCAAAGTCGTGTGTAAAAACAAAACGGACAAAACAGCCAGGTGCCCCATTAAAAACATTTCAACAAGAATGTACTTTTGTTTGCTAGTTTGTTTCTGTTATGTATTTGTTTTCACATTTTCACTGATCTTTTCATCTCAGTGTTCAAACTTGTTGTAACTGATATTTTCCAAATTTACAGTAATAATCTTCTCACAAAAGCAATAAAAAAATGAATTAAGGTCAATCTACTCAAATACTGCAAAACCTTTTCAAAGACTGGGCTTAGCATGCTTTAATATTTAATCACAACTACATTTCCCACAGTGCAGCGGTAAAATTTAAGCACATTTATTGCAACTTTGAGTCTACTTGCACTTTTCTTGAGTGTTTCTATTTTATGCTTCTTTATAGTTCAACTTCACTAGATTTAACAGTATTGCATCCTTTTTGTTGCACTACATTTGTCAGGCAGCTATATTCACCAGTACCTTTAAAGATGAAAGTTTTACTTAAAAACCTCAGATGAGTCTATCAATAAATAATGGGGTAAATAAAATGTTTCAAACTGCCAGGGGTAAAATGCTGCTTAATTATGCATCAGCGGTAATACTGTGTAATAGTGAGGAGACAACACTGATAGGAGCCATTTGCTACTTTATGTACATTTTGCCTACAGTATTTCTGTACTGTTGTGTAAATAAGATTTTAAAGATGGTGCTTTTACTTGTAATGAGGTCTTGCCTTTAACAAGACCAGAGGATCTCAATGCTACTTCCACCACTGTAACACAAAAACAAGGTTGGAACAGTACACTTTCACAAAACACAGACATAGGTGCAGTCAGAAGTAAGTGTCTTTCAAAGACTGACGCCAAAAAATGAGAGAATGAAACTAGCTGGTGCACTATGTGCTACCATTTCCACTGTTTTAATGTGGTGAAGAAAAGTCTTTAATCCATCTTTTAGCAGGTCAAACAAACACAGCGCAGTTCCATGTATGCATCCTGTAGAGGAGTGCTCTGTCATTGAAAGAAGCATGAAGTAACAAACCCTGAAGAACACTGTCCATGTCAAACCATTCTTCACATCACAAAACCCTGTAATAGAGAGACAACTGAAGTCCTGAATGAAGGTCTGGCATGCAGCGGAACAACCTTAATGTTTGTGTGTCTTGGTGTTTGAATATTTGTTGATTTTGTTTTTTGAACATTTGAATCTGTTAAAAGATAATTTTGGATAAGAGACAAGTGGCTCTGTAGCCCTGACTTGACCTGGCCCAGACCCTCAGGATCAATAGAGTATCTGTCTGTCTATAGATTCATATATAAGCTAATATACAGTACAATAGATTATATGAATACCTTCATTTTTTGTATGAGTGGGTATTTGTATAGGGACTGTATATGTGATGATGATTTGCTTTTGTGTTGTATTGTAAGTTACTTTATTATTTTTATTGTTATTGTTATAATTTTATTTGTCTAGTTATGCTTTTTTATGTTAATAAACCAAATACACTGTATGTAAAAAACACATTCTATGAGAGTTGCCGTGTTTCTCATCAAGTTGATTTTTAACCATGGTTATATGGTTAATATTGCACCAACATGTGTAATAAGGAGCGTTACCGTAGGTCGTTCCTCCCCACAGCAATCAGACTGTACAATACATCACTGCAGGGATAAGCTAGGTGAAAGTATGAGGGACTATGTAATAGTCTTCTGAGGTGCAATACTCAAATCCTGCGGTAAAATGCATGGTTAATATGCACATATCTAAATTCTGTTCTTGATTATTCAAATACTTGATTCTGTCTATTTTTGAGTACTTAGAATTTAATTATCAGGATGTGTGTGTGGTGTTTGTTTCTCATGGTGTTATGTTGTTTGTTGTAAAGTACATACCTACCTACCTAGTACGCCATTGCACAGATTGTTTTGCATGTAAAACTGCACACCTGATAGTAATGTGGCCTAAGCAATGATAGTGAGTGATAGATAGAGTGACGCAAGCCAGTCACCTTCTGGTTTGAATCAGCGGAAGGGGATTGGAGGGCCCTGCTCTTGATAGGTTGGCTTTTAATGCTTCTCCCCTTTGCTTTTAAACAGATCTGCCTGTTTGTGGAAGTGTGGCTGGCGGTTGGCCCCTCAGCTGGCAAGGCAGCGGCGTTTAATTGCTCTTTGTTGTGGTGGGTTGGGGGAGAAGGAGGCTTTGTGGTCTCTGCTGCACAATGGCGCTTTGGCCTGCCAGCACACACAAACACACACATTAAGTCACACATTCACCTATAGACTCACACAAGCACATGGTACATTGTTACACACATATAGATTAGCGTGCCAGATCAGATGCACATATGTGTACCCAAACTAGTTTATTTTTGTTCCACATTCTTGATTTTTCCTGCCCTTTGTATTTAAATACTGATGTTACTGCACACAAGCCACTATTTAATAGAGCACAGAGAAAACTACTTAATGATGTAACAATCAGGGCTTACGTGAATTAACTAAATGAGGAAATAAAGGAGGAATTAGAGGCAGAATAAACAGAAGCAGCATGGTTTGTATATGTGCTGTTCTGTGAATAGGCAAGCATATAATTATCACATTTACAGGGAAGAGCTGCTGAATAATGGGTCATGGTGGGTGTAGTAGTGGGGGAGTGCATCCTGCCTTTTTCAGCCCCTCCCTGTGTGTATGTGTGTGAGTGAGAGAGACAGAAATCCTGATGATACTTGATTAACAGTCATCTTTCAGGCTAAAATCATAGGATGAGCTAAGTTCGAACAGTGAACAGCAAGCGACAGAAGCAGCAGTTCCTCCAAACCAGATCACTCATGTTCCCTCCTAATTTATCATTTACCATATTCCATTGTAGATCACCCAGTTTAATGCAGTTTTCCTTCCTCCGTCTCAGCTTCACCATTTCCAGTGATGCATTCATCCCATCCAAAAAGTTCTTTCCCGTGTTTACTTTTCCTGCAGCCCCTGCACGTGTGTTTATTCGAATCTACAGAATTCTTTTTTCTGCTCCTCCGTCACAGTGGCTTTTATGCTCAACTGTGGTGAGTTTTGTGTATTTTTGTGTAATTTACTCCTACAAAGGGAGAATGATGTGCTCTTCAGCAATTCTCAGCACACCCCTTCTCCTTCTCCCCCCTCCAGAGAGGTTCGTTTCCATTGATACACTTACTGTAAAGTGTTCTTTCTGCCCCCATGGCTGACCACATCAACTTGGCCAATCACCGATGACTCATTATGCACACATAAACAGAACAAAGTGCAAACAATCATCACAAAGTTGCTGCATAGGTTTACACATGCAGCACAGCAGAGCGTCTTTCAGCTCCCACTATCTCTGTTTTTTTTTTTACCCTGCCCTGTCTTTCTTTCGCTTTCCTTCTTTTTCAGTGTGTTTCTGCCGAACACACACACATGCACAGTATGGACATGTGCAGAGTGAACAGAACTCTAAGCCACTGCAATTTTTGGAAATGAAAATGGAAACTGGCACCAATTAGGGGAAACCAATAAAGTAACCTCAGTTCTATATGTCTGCCAAGTGGTAGAGGGGATTCAACTGGAGAGTATAGAGTTACATCAAGTCCTTATGGTTATCACCCAGATAACATCATCCAGTTTTATACCAATGGTTGCAATCACATCTCTGCTGCTACCCTCCCATTCGCCTTTTCAGGAGCACCACATTATATGAGACAGATTTTGTTATCACTTGAAATGAGATTGTTTCTTGTTGATTTAAGGTCTTGTTATCACACATATCACAGTTATTCTCAGCATGACAAAGTCATTCAGCTTGCCTAATAGCCTTTCATTAGGTAAATAAATGTTTATATCCAGTGGCAGCACAGCTACAGTAATTAACAGTGGAGCAGTGAGAGGGACATGTTTGGATTTAGTTAAACACTTACTAATTGCAACAGTTAATTGGTTCCTGCAGAAGGCTATATAAAAGAGAAGGAAGGAGGTAGATGGGGTGATAAGCTTAATCCTGCCTCAGAGTATTAGGGTAATGATTCTGTGGCCCTCTGGTGCTGATGTGGTGTTGAGAGGGAGCAAAGGAGAAAGGAAGAGAGAGAGAGAGACCTGAGCTTCAGCAGAACCACGAAATGCTGCTACATTCATCCCAGCAGCGATGCCATGCCACATGCTTGTCACATAGACACACATTCACTTACAGAGTACACACATCTCTATATTGCTGAAATACACAGACATCAGTTAGAGTAGCCTACAAAACATCTACACATGTGGTGGCCTAGAGAGCTCAATGCACTCCAGGGATGGAGGAGTAAAAATGGGTAGGGAACTTGTGACTGAGACTGGCCCACCTAAATCTACCCAGAGATAGGCCACCATATAAGGCCAGTGTTAAAAAGAAAAGGCTCAGTTAGCTACTATGATTTGTAGAACAATCTATGGAACAGAAACACTTGCACACAAATATATTTATAGAATTTTGAAGTAATCCACTACAGTCCAGTTCAGTCAACTACAGCAACAAAGTAGCTGCAGTGACAAAAATGGCCATAGAAGTACTAAAGGTATTCTTTCAAACTGGAGTAACTTTTATCTCTATATTTACAAGTTAGCAGGCTATAGAAAATGCAAGTTTAAAGCAAAAAGAACTATAACACTGGCCATATGTTATTCAAATTATTGTGGATCACTGGATCCCTTTGTGATAAAAACAAAAACTAGTGGAATTTCTGATTAATCCAGAGCCAAAAAAACAAACAAACAAAACAAAAAAAAAACAACGAGATTATCCTGTTAAATGAACTTCTGCTTCTTCTGCTTACTGCTTGACTGGTGTCTGTACTGGACACAGTAGGAGCTGTGCTCCTGAATCCACTCTGCTCCTATGCTCCTCCTCTCTATTGTTTGCAGAGTTACTGCTGCTAGATGTGCAACTATTTGAAGCATTTGGCTCCTTCTGAATTTCATTTCTCTGAAGCTTCTTAGTCACAACTTTCCAAAAGGCCCCTCCACCACTGGCTGCACTTTGAGAAAATGCAAGCAAGTAAAAAAAGCTTCTTTCTGACAACACAGAAATACTGCAACTAAAAAGAACATGGCATAAAGAAACACACTATAAATATAGAGAACAAATGCAACATTTCCAAAAAAGTCCAAAAACTAGCTAAGGCTTACTAGCATTTTAGTTTCAGCCATATCATGTGTTATCATCAGTGGATAAAGTTCCCCTGCTAAGTTATCGTGGAGATGGATTGGTTTATGCTCCAGAAAAAGCTAGTAAGTGACTGTTTTCTCTGAATATTTTTTTCAAAATGAAGGATAAACTGAACTCTTAAACCTCTGATGAAGACTGTGCAGGTACAGCTGAAAGCTATGGGGACTGTGAGTTGTGATTATTTTGTTTTGTTTATAACTTTTGGGAGCCACTAAAACTGATGAACTTGACCTGACTCAAAATTTGCAGCTGCAGATTGACTATTCTGGAAAATGAACTTACAATGTTCATTTTAGTTTTAGCATTTTGATGACATCTCTGTCAGAACTTCCTTCATTGCAGCATGTTTCCTTAAAGTATATTTTTTGTCAATCCCATATATGTGTATCATAATTAGCTTGTTCTCTTTAGTTGCACACATTTTTATGTATTGTCAAAGTTGCATAAACATTAATTTCTTTATTGTGTTAACTTCTTTATTGTGCTTGTGTTTGGTTAATTACAGTGCACTGAGCCATCTCATCCACCATTTATACACACGTACATATGAATGCATACTTGCTTAAACACAACATACACACAACACAACAGTATGCTACACAAATACAAATGAAACCACATGCAGAGACAGGACTCAAGTCAAATTTTCTATACACAGATTTAATCAAATAAAACAGTTAAACTTGTGTTGCATTACACAGATTCACACAGAAGGAAATAATCTACAACACACAGGAAAAGACACAGAGATGTGCAAACATCCAGTCCACAAATTCTGTTCTGGGTGATGCAAATATATGCACAGTCACAAACATGTCTGTGTGTTTTCTTTTTATGAATCCTCCCTCACTCAAATATTTTTGTGTTATGAAAACAATTTCATTCTGGACAGTAGTTTGTTTTCCTAAAGGAAAAGTCCCCAAACCAGGTCTCTGTGGCTTTTCTGTGAGCGGACCATTTAGCTGAATCCTGACATTTGCTTCCTTTATTGCCCTTTTCCTTTCCCTGGATGTTACTCCTTCTCCGATTTTCCTGTTCTATAACATGTACCGTTTCCTCTCAACTTTCCTGTTTTCCATCCCTCCCTCAGTTCCCTCTCTCCATCCCTGCCACCCCCTCTGTCTTCCTCTCCCAGTCTTTCTGGTCTCTCCATCTCCCTCTCTTTCTCAGTTGGATTCATGTGGGACTGATTGAGCTTGAGGATCCATCCCTCATCAAAGACCGAGTGTGGTTGAATGCGAGCAAGCCACTGAGGCTCCAATCTCGCACTGGTTAATGAGCCCCCTCACCCCCTTCCTCCTCCTCCTCCTCTTCTTCCTGAACAGACTCCTCCACCCCCCTCACCACCAGTGGCAAGCAAGCTCCTTCCTTCCCCCAGCCTCTCCACACTTCAGTATTCCCATATAATTCTTCAATTTCTTTGCTCCTGCTTCTTTCCCTCTTTCAGTTCATTCATTGCTAATACAGCTTCCTCCTTTCCTTCATCATTCATCATTTTTTTACCATTTCAATCCCCAAATTTTCTCATCATCCTCTTCTCCCTCTCTCCCTCGTTCCCCAGTCCCTTCACTCTCCGTCAGCCACAGTCCCTCCTCAGGTTCAATTCCAAACCAAGGCTGGCGTCTGTCTCTCTGTGTCCAATCCCCACCTCCTCCTCCTCTAACCACCACCATCATCACCGCACCGATCATACATACACTCTCTCACTGCAGACCCTGACTTTAATCACTGCACGCACTCAGACACACTTTGGCCACACTTGTGCAAGTGCATAAACTGTGTGTACATGCATAAGCAAAAAATTGTACACATCTTGGAAGCTGCTAAATGCATGCGCATGCATGTAAACACGTACATATTGGCATAATTTTGCTTACACATACATGAATAATTTATCATTTCCACTTTCATTTTTGTTTAACTGTTGTGAAGCAAGAACTATACCTCAATAACTTACATGAACGCATAAAGTCAGTGGTGCAAAAGATCTACTTTTGATTCTATTCCAGATGGTAACTGGCTTCTGGTCATTAAAATTCAACAATTAAACAGGAAGCCAGTGAAATGATGGTTCAAATGGTCTCTTTAAATATTTTTTTTCAAGTTTTAGCTGCTGGACAAGTGAGAGAAAATAGTGAATAAAAACAGATACATGTGGGGTAGAGTACATAATTGACTCATTAGTACATTTTCTTTAGGGAACAAAACAGAACCTCATTGTCAGATTTTACATTTCCAAACAGCTGCCAGCGAAAAGAGCTTGACACTCAAAATATTATATTTTATTAGGTAAATGTAGTTCAAGACAACAATCTCTTCAGTTGCTGTAGTGCTTGTATTGTATTATATGGGGTCATTAGGATCATAAATACTCATGACCTTAGGAATAGCATCAGGTCATCAACCTTCACAAACATAAGTATCAACCTCTGAAGATGTTTGTAGACACATGGCAGGCTCCCGAAGCCTAGCGGCACTTTTCAGCCCCTTTTGTTCTCTCAGTTGCCGCCATTGTTCGAAAGCCACACCAGTGTTAATTCTGGTTTTACTTGCAGCATCCAACTTCTTTTTAGTTGTAGCTTTCTCGAATATGGTCTCTGTTTGTGACCGAAAGCTGCTGTGGCTACCTTCTCAGCTAGGTGCCTTGAGTGCAAGGGCAGAATGCGTAGGAAGTACGTTGACAGGCAGGTAGGCCATCCAATGGTTTTGCTTGGGATGAGTAAAATTATTGGTCAGGCATTTTTCAATCCTGCTACTGCCTCAGATGACAGTTTTATTTTTTTAATGTTGTCAGTGCATTTAGTGTATTGCTTGCCATCGGGATGACATTCACAAAATGTTACAATACATAAATAAATAAATGCTTCTGAACAGAATCTCCAATCCTAGCTTTAAAAACTGAAAAATCTTAAATGGTGACTAAAGACTAACAAAGCACTGTCTACATATTCTGACTCAAATTGTTCACAATCATCTACAGTATTTATTTGTTGTAACATTTGGTTGCTGTCTAGCTACAGTAGCTGCCCAGACTGTCCAAGCCATGTTTACCATAACTATGCCTGGAGTGATGATCTAACTGAACCAAAATGTGATGTGTCATTGTCATTCTTAGCTGCGGGTTATGGTTAGGTTTAGGACTAGAAAGACCTTTGACTTACCACTCTTAGTTTGTTTTGGGCAACAGAGACATACAGTCCAGTCTGGTATGTCTTTCTTCAGGGAATGGAAACATCTGTGGCAGAGCACATTTGGCAAGCAGCTTCATTTTAGCCAACTCATCAAATTAATTAGCTTCAGCTAAAGAGTACAGTGGCATCTGTTGTCATATCTGCATGCTAAAAAGGGAAAGGCACTCTGTGTAAATGCAATAGATATAAAACAGATGTTTACTTGTGCAAATGCACATTTTATATAGGTATAATATCAGACTCCCAGTTGTTTTGGCTAATATTGGTGTTATTCTGTTATTAAACAATATAGCATACTTTAAAATATACACAGTATACAGTACAATGCAAGAACCACACAGATACACACACACACACACACACACACACACACACAAAAGTCTTTTTATATATTACTTGTGACATATTGTTTATATTACTTGTGTCATATTGTGTCATTTGTATTTATTTGGCATTGGCTAATTGCCATTTTTCATCCATAAAATACTGCAGTCACTGCCCCTGTATCATCACCTTCACAAGCAACATCACACCATTATTTATTGCCCATCACAAGTCTTTGTTGTGTGGTTGTTTGTATGACATTAGAAGAGGGGAAACCAGCAGTCAGACCACTGCATGAGTTTCCAGTAACCCCTTGTAGACCTTCCCTGTCCTCTTTTGGCCTGCTCTCCTCTCCTCTCCCGTCTGTGTCTTTCTCCCCCCATGTCCACCAAATGGCCCATTAAACTTTATATCTGTCTATCTGCTGGCCTGGCGTGGCAGCCAGCTCAAACAATCCTTTAGTGCATGCCAATTACACTATGGGAGACCACTTCTAACATTTTATACAGCATGGCTACCAGAAGCCAACTAAACCATCTTCACATACACATGCTTCATTGTATTTTTGTATCATCTGAAAAATTCACTCACAGTGAGAAACAATGTCCGGTAAATTCTATAGCTGCTATATGATTTATGTTTGACAAATAAATGTAAACGCTTTGCCTAATTTGTACAAAGAAATGTTATATTTAGGAAAGGTTCCTCCTCTGTCCTGTTTTTGGTTTATATGTTCATCATAAAGTGAACATAAAACTGTTAAAACATAATTCATGACATCTGGTTTTACCTTCATGGAGCCCAACATATATGTCGTATGTAGGCTCTAAACACTCTTTTAAAACAATCTCTTTTTAGAGATGTCCAAAAAACTAACAAGTCCTCTGTTCCAAGAAAAACTGACTGATCAGCCTTACACCATTTCCAGTCCAAGACAGTGACCAAGAGAAGTCATGCACTGCGGTCAAAAGCTTAGCTAAACATTGTTGTTGCATACTGTAATAAAGAGAGGAAACCTGCAAAACCAAAGGCCCTCTGAGAGAAAGTTATTAAAATACTGTCAGCAGTAAATTAGCTGTACATGTACGTCCCTTCTTCTTCCCTTTGTTTTGTCTAGCAGTGGTCCTTCCACCCCCACTGCTGGCTGGGTGTCTGTCGTCTGTAACAGTGAGACATGGTGATAAAACTGCTGACAGAACTGGGGAACAAATGGAGCCCTTATATAGTACATGTGCTTGTCATATGGAAGGATGATCTATAGTCCACAGGAGGAGTGTTTGTGTATGTTCTGTACCTGTATGTAAGCGAAATAAACCAAGGAAGCATTAAGACCAAGTCATGCTCAAAAACCATGGTTGACATGAGAAATGGTAGCAGGATGAAGATGTGGTGAAAGAAACAAACACCAAGAGACAGAAATTTTGACTGTCTGTGCCAATAAAAATGTCAGAGCAAGATGAACAGAATAAGGTGCCAGTCTACATACAGTTATACTTACTGTATGAACTGATGCCACACACAGTGAAAGGATCCTCTTGACAGTCCTGGTGAGGTCCTTGCGATGACAGGGTGTTTGCCTAACTCTAGTGACTGCAGTACAAAGTAATTAGACACAGTCTCCAGCAGGTCACAGTTTAGTCTATAGTGGCCTTAAAAGAGACAGAGTGGGAGTGAATGCACAAAGAAGAAGGTTAGAAGGAGAAGGAATATGGAAACTGGAAAGAAAATGCAATAAATACACTACATCCTGGAGCGGAATTATGTTTTGTGCTGGAGGAAGCATCCAGATCCTGGATTAAAGATGGACTACTTTATCTATTTCTCACATTAACAACAGGTCATATTATTGTGTATAATGTGAAAGGTATCATTCCAAGTGAAGAATTGTCACTAGATTCTACAATTCTCCTGAGCTCAGTCTTTAGCACATTGTTTTGGTTTTCAGGTACTCCACCTGTGCTCCTTTCAACCTTTCCTCAGCAGTACCAGCTTTGATAAAAGGACTGAACTACTAGCTAATGAAGAAAGCCAAACAACTTGAAAGCTGAAGCCAGCGGAAGTTAGAGAAAAACAATTAAAAGAACAGAAAACATTGGACTTACATATGTAACGACTAGTAATGAATACTAATGTTGCTCTCTATAGCTGCTGGATGTGGGAATGGGTAATTGTTTGGCATAATAACTTTATAAGCTGTTAATAAGTTAGACATTTTGGTTTCAGCTGGTTATACTGCCCTCAAGTGGCCATAAATCAATTATGCAGCTTTAAGTAAACAATCAAACAAACAAAACCAGTACTACAATGTAAAAAAACCATTATATACAATGTTGTGCATTCCGAATTTTATTTGCTCGAATCAATATGATTATGTTAACAATGATTGAAATAACTGTAAATAACATGAAAAAAGATTAGTTGATCATTCAGAATTTTTGTGCTGTAGCTGCACGGGGTGAAGCTCATTTTATCGTGTCTACTAAAGCTTAACAAAATGTATGGTATAACACTACATCGTAATTTAAAAGTTAATTTAAGTGTCCATTATAAGAATAATATGAACGTTTAAAGTAATTAATAGCTATAGCTGCTAGATAAATAGAAATAAATATAGTGAATGAAAGTATAACATATGCCCAGAATAAAGTGCAATTAAATGTTAAGTACAAGAACTTGTGCTTAGAGTAAGCACAGTATTCAACTAAATAGATTCCACCACTGTCTAGAAGCATAAAACTTGACATTTGAAAAGTACCGGAAGTTGTTAAAGCTGAATATAAATGAGTTTAGTGGGAAACAGTTTGAGATTTTAGGATCGCCTGTCATATGTAATACATAGACGTCTGCGCAACAAACAGTGTGGCGGATCAATGCAGCTTTTAGAGATTTATTTCCCTGGAAGTGGATCAGAATACATCATGCTCTAACTGTCAACTTGGTTAAAAACTGTGATACATTGGAAGCCATAAGACTGAGGAAGTTTACTCTGCATGAGTGCCATCCCTCAGCACTGGTGTAGGCTCCTGCTGAAACTGCTGAAGTCTGCATATCCTTCTTGCCGCCTTGTTAACCCAGAATACCCTAATGACTTCCCTTCTCTTGCTGCCGAGCCACGCTGTGAAGTCATCTATGTTTCCATGTACTGTAGCTTAAAGTGATGAGAGGAGTGGAGTGATGAGGAAAGGAAAGGAACGGAAAGGAATGGAAAGGAAAGGAAACTAGACAGGTTGAAGGACAACTGGTATCACTAATGAGGTGTGCTTTGATGGCATAAATCCTCCTTAGAGACTGAACCATCTAAGGGGCTCTGCTCAGTGTCACACATACACTATACCCATAACCACATATAGGACCATGGCCTGCCTCTCTCAGCTCTAGTGTTTCTAGATTTTTCTTCTCTGGGCTTTAATATTCCTTCTGACTCCATTTCAGTTGTAGAATGATGAAATAACTGATTTGACTCATTTATTGCTTTTGCTTTGAGGGAAATACAAAAAGGAGACAGAGAAGGCGGGAATGTAGCAGCACTGATTTTTGCAGGCCACAGAAATGCTAGCTGGGTTTTATTGCTGTTTCACATCACTGTCAGCTTGTGAAAACTGGTGTTGCAAAAAAAACCTCACAAATGGATGACTAGGGTTTTAGGAACTAAAAACAAAAAATAGTGGAAGCTGGCTATCACTATACAAGAATTGCAGTACCTATTGAGGACATGATTCACAAACAGTTGTGTATCAGTATTTTAAGTTATCTGCCTAACAAACAACAAATCAGTTATTTAGGCAAATAAAATTACTGGGTCATTCAGAAGTTTTCTGTGTAGTATAGTAGTATCTATGCAGGCCATGAAAATGATGTAGATGTTCTATGTATGGCTATTAAATGTCGCCCTCTTGTGGTTGAATAGAACTGTCCTCCGCGTACATACAAAATACAAAGACGAGAAAGGTGGCAAGCACACATACAAAGGCACACATACAGTAATATGTACACCAAAACACAATAGAAAAAAATGCAAAAAAATGCACATATGCATGACATGTGCACAAAAAAATACCATAAGCCCACACATAAAAATATTACATGCTTGTTTGTTCATAGCACATGCACATGAATAACTGTGAGCAACAGACCATATATTTTGACTTGTCATAGTAGGAAATGTAGGTGCTACTAATTAGGTATACCTTGGTTATATTCAAGTGTCCCAGGACTCTGAACCCAAAGCGGCTAAATGCAGTTCAACCATCATTCATTTTATTTACACCTGTGCTTTCCCTGCTATCACATGTCAGAATTAATTATTTGAAAACTGCCTATTATGTCAGTATAAACGCACACACACATATACATGTACATACACTGTACATGTGTGATTATATATGCACAGACACAGAACAAAGTCTAAGTGTTTAATAAAAAGTGTTAAAAATATACTTTCCATGGGCATGCTAATAATAACACCCTACACTGATGTCACATGGTTGTATCACATGTCAGCAGTGTAGCTACTTGTATAGATATCCAGAAGCAGAAGTATAACAAAGTGTAGCCTATAATCTGTATCATAAGGAACATAGTGAACTGTAAACAAGATTCTGAATCTGGTGATGCAGGAGCTGCTGACACCTGGACCTTCCAGCTAAGGACCGAAAACAGAGGGTCGTAAGAAGGTATTACTGACAACTCATATTTTATCAGTGAACTAACCTTTATTAAGCAAGAGTCAACAAGTTTTATTTTATATATTTATACATGGTAGGTTATGAGCAATGCATGTTTACAGCTAAAAATCACAGGGGGTGAAAAACTAAGCAGTAAGTATAGTCCACACAGAGAAAAGGCTTCCTGCCTATAGCTTGTACCAGTCGCCTGGGTCAGGCTAGAGAATGTAATATGAATTTATTTACAAAAACATGTTGATGATGACAATGGTAAATGAATGAGAATGACTGAGTGAAATTAAATAGGAAGTACATTTGTTTTGTTCAAGAAAATGATACTTAACTACTTATGATGTTATTATTACCATTATTACATTCCAACTAAAATGTCAACTACAATGATAATAATTTGACTTTGTATATGTTGTGTTATACATTTAATTTATTATAACATGAATTCTCAACTACCCCCTTTAAAGAAAATGAGGAACACAGAAATAAATTAAAATATAAATATTTATTACATTTTACGTAATAAAAACAAAAAATATAATGTTTAAATAATAATTAATGCTATTACATTTTACGTAATAAAAACAAAAAATATAATGTTTAAATAATAATTAATGCTACATTAACATTTCTTCCAAAACAAAACAAACAAGTGTTGCTTTACTTTTTCTGATTTTCCTTCTTTACTTTTACTTAACTGAGGTTTTGAAAGCAGGACCTCTACTCACAATGGAGTATTTTTTAGATAGTTGTATTGGTACCAGGTCTTCTACCCCAGTTAAAACAACACACGACATAAGTCATTTACACACCTGTGCAGATCTTAAACGTGTTTTGCTCTGGCGCCTCCTCGCTGTTGCGCATCGCATGGCCTCCTGTCCAACATTATTATCATCAGTGTTTTGAAACGTCGAGGCTTTCTCGACCTATGGCACCTGTTTGGCATGTATATTCCCCTAGAGCCCTATTTATATGCGTGCTCCTCCTCCTTTGGTTACAAATCACTCCTCCTCCTCCTCTTCTTCTTCTTCTTCTTCTTCTTTTTCACGCGCGCGGGGACAACCACCCACTTACACACACGCACACGCACACGCACTATCCTGTGACAGCAACAGCTCCATGTCTAGTCATGAGAGCATGTCTGTCAGGGCGGTATAATCTCAAACCAAACCGGGATATTATGGAGCAGTCGATGCGTTGACGGAGATGCGACTGGAAAAAGGTGATTGCATCTGCAGCTTTGCACATTTCTACTAATGCTCACTCGCCCTGGCTAACTGGTGGCGCTAACTCTGCTTTCTGTGTACACAGTGCACGGCTACTTGTTTACACATCATCATTTGTTTCTTCCTCTCTAATTCAAACCGTGTCTGTCGTTTTCTTTGAAGAAAGTCGGTGTCCGCGACCAGAGGCACACGGAGAGAGAAATCTGACTCAACATAATCCATCTGGACACCGGGGGGGAAGACCGTGATGGCTCCCATGAAAACAGCATTATTCGTATTTCTACAATGGGGTGAGAGCAGTATTGTACCTTTGCTCTGCGCAGACAGTAACTACAAAACGCCATCTGCCACATGCAAATACACTCAGATGAATCATTTAGATTTCCTTTGCAGCATGTACCTTATTATTTTTCATGATTTTGTCTGCCATGTTTCTGTCAGTTTACCTTAGGAGACAGCCATCAGTATTTCTCTTATCCCTGTGGCTTGCATCTTATTAGGCCTACGTACAGTCTAAACGTACAGTAGAAACGAATCTTAGCTTTGCTGTCAAACTAACTAAATCACTAACAGGATTTTTGATGGATGCTTTTAAAGCGAGTCCCCCTGAGGCATCGGGGGGTTTCAAGCAAAGGGTTTCACTTCAGTAGGACACTGTAATGGTATTTACATATATAAACATAGTTCTCCTCTGTAGGGATACCAGCCAATAGTTTTGTCTATGTAAATAGTGTGCTCATCTTTATGTTTCACCACTTGCTTTATCAATTTCTATCAGCTACTGTTGTAATACTTTAATGTCATTTCATCTTGAATGTTAAAAAATTAAGGGGGTCAAGGTCACAAAAGCAATAATAATAAAAATTCTTATCTACATCAAAAGTCATCTAAATAATTTGAAATTTAACACACATATGTCTTATCTGGATTCTGGTTCTGACGCCCATTGAAAGGTAACATTGAAAACCCCATTTAACACATATTTTCTGCCAAAACTTGGCCTATAATGAAGATAGAACCCTGAAATGTTCAGGTAAGATGCACAATATAACTGCCTATCATACCTTAAAAGACGATCTGGATCCGATTTGGATTAAGGGTTTTAGGGCAACTTTTGTGCTGTTCTGGATCTCATTTTTCACAAGGGATCCACTTGAGTGAGCAAGTGTTGGGCCTTGGCGGAGGAACATGTGCTCTGACTGCTCTTGTTTCAATCTGTTTCAGAGATGGTTAGTTGGGACAAAATGGTATATTGGTCCAACATGCATCTGTTTGTGGCTCCTCATAAGCCACCGTTGTTCCACAGTATTTAATCCAGACAGCATTGAGCATTGTGACAAGCCAGCCCCATCAGCCCAAGCCCCATGTTAATTAAGACTTGATCCACTTAATCCTCCGTCTCCCATGTTATTTTCTATGGGCGTGCTGTTGTCAGGGTGTGGCTCAGCCTGTGAGATCGCTCCAGTTGTTATTTGTTCTGACACACACACTCACAGGTGGGCCTGCCAGAACACACCTGTCTAGTATTTCTAGTTGTTCAGGCAGTTGTAGGTGAGATAAGTCGGGGCCAATCCTTTGTCGAGTGTCAGTTTTTGGGTGTTTGTTTGTTGATTATGCTGAGATGATCACATCTCCTTTTTATATGGAGATGATGAATTTCTTCCTCAGGTTTTGGCCTCACATACAGATTAAAATCAGTTTGTATTCAGACTAAAGATGCCTACTATTCCTTAACACAACCTTTCTTACAGTTTATTATGTTTAATATTATTGAAGGAGGAAAAGTAGGAGATTTCCTATCTGACTACATTTTATTTTTCCCTTTTGAGACTTGAGTAAAGTCTTCTCACTCTGTTTCAGTGGGGTTTGCTGTTTGGAGATAAAGATCACATTTAGCCCAGTACACTCGGCACCTTTTCTAAATAAAATAACACAGCTGTTCACACACTAATACACCTACCTCACTGCCAACAGTTTAATGGAGATGCAAGCTGTTTACCTGCCTTCATTTGCAGAAGGGAAAGCGATGTCACTGTTGAGTTGCACAGAAGTGTATACATATGTACAATGAGTCAATGAATGGACATTGTCCTGCTTCTCTCTGTCTTATGTGATGGTCTACATGTCTATTTGTCTTTATGCTTCAGTTGTGGACAGTTTAACATTACAAACAACGTGAAGGCGTCACCTCAATCTCTAGGAAATTATAAATGCCTTTTTTTTGTTTTTCAATTTATGACATTTTATAGACCAAAACAATTAATTTAGAAAGTAATCAACAGATTAATCCATAATGAAAAAAGTCCTTGTTTGCAGCCATGCTGTGAAATGTAGCCACTATCACAAATGTTACTCTAACTGTAGCAGTTCTTATAAGACTACAAAATAGTTTAATTTTATTATTTGGTGAACTGGTCCTTTTAAAGCTTGGCACTGACAAAAATCATTAGCGCATTAGCTAGGAAGCTCAGTGAGATGTTTCATTTATTAAATGTGCCCTTGTACTCAGGAAACGCGCACAGCCGTAGTGGGTTTTTCTCCACAGCTGTTTAACATATCGATTCCTTCTTGGCCAGTCATCAGCTCAGGATATTGATCTGTGAGCCCCTGTACCAAACATGCTGCAAGGCAAGACCATGTGACGCGCAGAAACTGACATTTACCATCTCACAATCCTTCCTGCTTGCTGGCCATAGTCTTTCATGCTCTTACTGTCTCTCTATATTTTTTTTTTTACAGTTCTTCAGTATGCTTTGTGTCGTGATGTAACTCTTCCCCCTGGAGACCTCTACCGTGTTGGAGGCTTCCCCCTGTCCCTGCCATGTGCTGTATCAGGGTATGAAGGCCCACGTACGCAGGACTTTGAGTGGTTCCTGTACAGGGATGATGCTGGTGGGAGGCAGATGGGAGTGGTGTCCACTAGAGACAAGTCCTTCCCCTACGCCCCGTACCTGGCTCGGGTAAGGAATGGGGAGGTCAGGGTGGAGAGAGACTCTGGGGACAAGGTCCGGTTGCTGATACAGAGGCTCCGGCCTGATGACCAGGGCAAGTATGAGTGCTACACACCCAGCACGGACAGCACCTACCAGGGGAATTACAGTGCCACAGTAACTGTCAAAGGTAATAATTATATGACTTCATTCAAATTCATTTTTTTTTTTTTTTTTTTTACAAACATTATTGAAACAAGGATAAATAGTGCATTTGTTTGGGATTCTTCAACTGTGGATTTGGTGCACTAGGAAGTATTCATTACAAGTTGGGGTGTGAAAATAAACTGCAGTGGCTGTGATCTGAAATGAGGAAAGTGACATGCTCTGCAGCAGTGTGGCCCATGGATATGAATGGTTTCTAGGCAACAGTAGAGGTCTAGAGGACTGTACTTCATATTTGTTAATTAGATCAGTTGTTGGTTTTGCGCTTGTTTAAAAAAGGAAAACCAGGGAAAATCATCTATAAACCAGAAAAAAAGACCTCATTAAGTTTAGAAACCTCTTTTACAGGAGGGCCAAAACATACAAACATACAGTGTAACACAGACAAAATAGCTACAATATGAAGAACATAATCAAGGATCGATAATACAACGAGTATGGGACGTTAAGGATAATGTAAAATGGATAAAATACGACAGTGTAGCTGCCAAGTTAAACCAAAATGTTGCTAATTTTGCAAGGAGTATATTATTTAGGCTAATTTCTGTTTTGGATTAAGTGTTTTGTAGACACCTGTTAGTATTTCCTAAAATAAAGTATCAGAAATAGATGTTGTGGTATCGCTACCAACCTCGAAACCTTTGCACCACCAGTTGCTATCAGAAAACGTCTAATAGCCACCCCATGATGCAACTGGTTGACAATGTTTTAGTTATGATGTAATCAAGTAGGGGGAGTTACCAAGGCGAGATTTTATCCATAACTCTGCACTGCATCAGCCAGCTGGACTACATTTTTCAGTGATTTATTACGTGTTTAACTTGGAGTGCAACGACATTCCTCATTCTAAGCTTTTATTTTTACTTTGTATTCCAGGTTTTTTTTTCTGTTCCTCTTTCTTGCTTCAGACTTGCTACACACAGCCTAAATCCATCTGCCCAAGATGTCCTTATGTTTGCCACGTCTGTTGCTATTCTTTGTGTACTAGTAACTTTATGTTTGTAAGATGCTGGGGCTGTTAGGTCTGCAAAGCCAAGGCTGGTAAAAAGCCTTAGTGTTGATTTGATTTGATTTGATTTATTCTTTCAATTCCACACATATCCACAAATATATTATCAATTTACTTATACCTAGTACATGCTTGAACGGAGTAGGAAGAAGTCAGACTTATCTAGTCCTACCCCATGACATCATCTTATCATTATTGGTTTCCAAGCAGTATTACTACATAGATAATTTAGTTCTACACCACGGTAGTGATATACTAAAAACACCACACCCACAATGTTCCATCTGGTTAATCATTAAGCCTGTTCTTGCCCATATCTTGATTGACACATACCTTTATATTTATGTTTAAACTCGCCAATTCTCTTACTGTTTTTTATGTCTACACTTAAATTATTCCATAGTTTTACCCCACTTATGGAAACACAGAATCTTTTTTTGGTTGTACGTATAGCATG
>NW_018127881.1:1307408-1329134 GCF_001952655.1 Monopterus albus
AAACTGCATCTGTGTAATGTGTTAATAAACTCCTCAGTTCCTGTGTGGTTGTTAGGATTTAACAAATCTATATTGAAGTCACCACATATGAACATTAATTTATGACTTATTGTCAAATAGTTCTCCTCCATCCAGTCATTAAATTTTTCTATGCTGGCTCCAGGTGCTCTATAAATACAGCTTACTACAACCTTTTTCTTTTTTTCCACGGATATTTCTACAGTCACACATTCTAGCAAGTTATCAACCGCCCTTGACATGTTCTCTACTTTTTCATAACAGAAGTTTTTATCTATGTACAAAGCCACACCACCTCCCATCTAAAGTGTTAGTGTTCTAAGCATAGAAAAATCTACACAGCACAAAGGCAATAGAAAAGAAATTTAGCATACTTTTTCACACCTGGCTCCTGCACAAGTTTGATGTAATATCATTGTTCTTCTCCCTGTACACCTGCAGTGATGCCTGACACACTCCAGATCAGCTATTCCCACTTCCTCACTGGCCAGCCCATGCCAGAGGGGGCTGAATTAACACTGACATGCTCAGCCAGCATTCATTCAGAGCAGCTCACCCATCTGTCCATCATGTTTGGGAAACGTGGTGGCAGAGAGGTTTCGGGGAGCGGAGTGGGACGGGCAGTCAGCACCATCAGAGAGATTATCTCCATCGACAAGCTGCTGGGGGTCGTCCCCGGGCGTTTGTACAAGACGCGCTACGATGACGGGGAAATCACCCTGGAGAAGAGGAACGGGGAGGACGGCCAGGGTGTGTACGTGATGAAGATGAAAGCGGTGCAGCCAGATGACACTGGCTCATATTTCTGTGAAGCCTCACAGTGGATTCGGGATCCTGATCGATCGTGGCAGAAGATTGCACAGAGGACGCTGGATATCGGCAACTTGACTGTTCAGCAACTAGGTCAGTGCGACTTGAGAACAGTGGCACATGTTTCATTGCCAAAGTGATGACGGTGTTTAGCATCTTGTACTGTGATCGCTGTTCAAACATATTTGAAACATGATCGGTAATAGGTTATTAAAAAAAATCTTACCTCAGGCAATTTGTGACACTCAACTGCAGCAAGGAAAGAGGATGACGTGTAATAAAGTTGCCTGTTCTAGTTACAGAATAAATCTGAGACAGTAAAAGAAAAACATTTGATAGTTTAAGACTTGTAACTCTTTCTCTGTTGTTGCCAAGGATGTAACATCGGTCAGCCTGGACTTGTAGTGCTGTTGAGTAGATTGGAGTTTTTCCAAATATCAGACTCAAACCATGGATGTTTGTTTAACTTAAATGAATGTCTTCTCCCACCTTGGCCTTTTATAGCCTGCACAGAGGATAACTACGCTTCTGTAAGACTAACCTGTCCATGACTTTCAGAACAGCACTGTTGTGTCTAGTTGTCCTTCTTCGCACACCTTCTAGAAAATTAACCCCATCTTGATAGGTTTTCTCACAGCAAAGTACTGTTAATGTTTCACCACCTTCCTAGCCTCATCCTTGTACATTATATTTTTACTTTTGATTAATAGTAGGTTGACACTCAGTTGAGCTTGAATTATTGAGCTGGATTGAAATTATTGACTGATACCCAAACCTTTTCATGTTTTTTACTCTGTTACTGTATGAGAAGTGCAAACAACCTTTTAGTAATAAGTAAGTAAATAGAGGAACTAAGTTTTTTTTTTTTTTTTTAGGTCATGATGATGCTGATGTAAAACATTAGAACTCATCAGTGCATGCATTGTTTTTTACAGACACACTGACAAGCACTGCTTCTGTTTTCTTGGTCTGACATGTCTCTTTTTGTTTATGTAGACAAAGGGGCCATTATTGAGCAGCTCTGTGTTTAGTGTTGTGGTTAAATGAAGCTTTTCACACACAACAGATCAGTATTGATATCTTCTAACTGTACCAGGGTATTAATATTGTTGTCAAATTATAAAATGTAGCCCATAATGTATTTACAAGTTGGCATTTAAGATTTATTATTTATGCCTCTGCATTGATGATAACCATGGCCAGAAGCACATGCTCATCCGGCCGGCTGGCTGGTTCGTTCTCATGAACACAGTATCTCAGAAATTCCTAGAGGGAACTTCTTCAAATGTGGCAAAAACGTCCACTTCACGTCCGTTTACTTTTGAGCCTTGTACATATATTGTATCTATTGAGTGTGACCAGTTCAAACATACAGTGATTTTTTTTGTGTGTGCGTGGCCTCAATGTTTAGTAATTCACACAAAAAAACTCAGTGATTAGAGGAAAATGTAACAAAGAGAATTCTGTGTAGCAGAAATGTGTTTCCTGGTTTCCTAGCAGCTTAATCATTACTTCACCCCTTTTTCCCTTTATTCTTGAGGTGATAAGTCATTTTATCCTGTCTGTTAAATATGTGCTGTACTAGAGAAGTCACCCTACCTTTCGCACATAGCAGATTCTCACTGTGTCACTTCTGTGAAGGCTTCTCTTGTCACAGTCTAAGTGCTTGTTTGAGGCTCTGGAAGATTTCTGGTACTTAAACTTTTATTAGGCTGTCTTCCTCTGTCTCTTCCTCTCTCCAGCTGAGTCTTTGAGTGTAAAGTCTTCGCCTAAAGGGGGGGTGACCCTGCAGGTTGGTTCCCCTCTCATCCTGACCTGTGAGGTGCTGGGGCTGCCGTCTGAAGTAAACTCGGGCCTGCTTGTTCAGTGGATGAAGAGGGGATCTGTGAGCAGTGGTGTAATTGGGACTGGAGGAGTCGAGGTACGGTCATTCTGCTCACTATGCTAGAGCTTAATAGTCTGCAAGTACAGTATTCTCAGTTTGTGGTATTTTAATATAAATCACATTTAAATTAACATCCATACACAAGCTGAAACTGCTTTTTGTGCTAAGGTGGAGGTGGCCCGGATGAGCCCAGGCGGCGTTGTGAGCTGGGGGGATGACCTCAGCAGAGCTACAAGCGGCTCTATGGAGAAAGTGGCGGAGGGGAGGTACACTCTGAAGCTGTTCTCGGCCCGACCCTCTGACGCGGGGGTGTATCGGTGTGTGGTGAGTGTGTATGCTGGAAGGAGAAACCCTGCCCCATCTACTCCTGCTACACTCACCCAGAGGTCTGAGGGAGTCATCGTCAGCCTGAAGACCGAAGGTGAGTGGCGCTACTTGTGTCCTCAGTGACGCACAGGTTTCATCTCTGTCAGTGATTTTTAGTTTTCTTTGTCAGAGTTTTGCAGTTGCCTGGGTTCTCATGGTTAGATTGTGGAGCAGCTTAGCTAAGGTTAAAAACATGAGCTTTTTGGCTGTGATGTGCCAGATTTAAGTCTGCAACAAGACCTCAAAGTCTCTGTCCCTGCTTTACCAGTTAAGCCTGGAAGTTTCTGATAAATCTGTAGAATATTCAAGCTGCCCATAAAATCCTGAAAAGATTCATGCTCATTAACTAAACTTGGATTAACTCGGATCAACTTAGACACATTTTAGTTTTGTTCAAATTGTCAGCGTCACATATTATATCTTTAGTTTACCATGTGTAATCTGATGAAAGTCCCACTTCCTTCTGTAGATGTGCAGGTTGCAGCTGTGGCTCAGCTCCCTCGTGGCCCCCTTTTAAAAAGAGGTAGCACCGTCACCCTCATCTGCAACATCACCGTGACAACCTCAGGCCCCGCCCTGGCTCAGGTGCAGTGGTTGCGGTGGCCGATCCCTGCACCAGTTCTCAAGAAGGGACAGAGCCCTGCATCTGTCACTCCCCCAGACTCCCCTGTGGTAGAAAAACCCAGGCTGGTAGCTGGTCTCATGTACGATGGTGTTGCAAACATCTTTGCCAATGGTAGCGAGGTGAGCGTCGACCGCTTGTCAGCTGTCAGCTACAGACTGAGGGTCCACGCGGCAACAATGGATGATCAGGGCTTGTATGCATGTCATGTTGAGGCATGGGGGCAGAACCCGCACGGAGACTGGTACAACACAGGGGTCAAAGCAGAGTCAAATACAGTGACCATTTACCTGTATGCCAGAGGTAAGTGTCTCCAGTTGGGTTTGTTTTTTCTAATAATCATTGTCACAAGGGGAAAATGGGATACATTACAAACAGATCTCATCTGTTAAAGTATTTATCTGGGGCAGAAGTGGTGAGAGTGTAGCTCTTTTCACAGCCTGATGTCTACTGAGCAGCTCCACAGGAGTCCTGCTTTTCACCTTCCCTTTATTCTGGCTAAGTCACAAGACCAACCTGCTTTTAGTTTATCCAGCAGCACAGTCTATTGACTAGGTGACCATCAATACGTGCACTGTCTGTATTCATTTCGACCAAACAAATCAGTTTACCCAAGGAAATATTTTTTCATGTGTATTTGACATTTACTAAACTGAAGTGAGACTAATGAAAGCAGAACAATTACAAGTAATTCTGCAGTCCTCATACAAATGTCAGTTTACATCACTGCATCCTTCCCTCTTATTTCCCCAGCTGCTGACCTCCTCCTCATCCCTCTGGTTGTTGGAGTGTCCTCCGCCTTGTTCGTGGGCATTGTCATCATCGCAGCAGTCACCTGTTGCTTCATGAAACGCCTGGCGAGGCAGCGCGCTCGAAAATAGGTGTCGCTCATTGGCAGCTGTCTGAAATCTGACGGTGCAGAGAACATAATGGATGAATAGGCCAAGAAATAACGTCAAGACAAACTGAAGCAGAAAATTACTTTGCCACCTTGTTAGATGTTTTTCTGTGTTTTGACCGTTGCATATACCAGTTCAATGCAAAAGATAGTTTGATATACAGTATATATACATATATATATATATTTTGTATCTTTATATCCAAATACTCTTTGAAAACAAAATATTTTAGTGATTGCTGCCTCACACCAGTAGGTGAAGTATCCTAAATTTTTGGGGCCACTACCTAATGACCCCTCTGCACTCCTTATATGGGCAAAGACTGAATTTTTTTGGAGCCCGTTAGTGTGTTAATTAAACCCAACTTCATTCTGTCTCAACTGGAAAATGGTCAAATACAGAATCCAGGCTTTTGTGACCAGGTCAGAAGTAAAGAAGATACTGCATGTTTGTCAAGTGTGAGGAAACTCAAACATACTAAAGGTGAACTGTTTCCATAGAAAGCAGACTGCCCTCTCAGAACATGATGATGTTAGCAAATACTTCTGTCTGTTTGGGTCACAAAATTACAAATTGTTGCTGTTCTATTCGTTCCTTCCTCAAGCTGCATGCTTTTAATACAACAACCAAAAATATCTAAATATGTGCATGGTTAAGCCTCTAACACTGCCACTGATGGTCACACGAACACTGATGGAAGCAGTCCGGCTGCCAAAAACCTAATATGGGGGAGGGGCCCCTTTACTGCCTGCAGGCTTGTATCACTCTGCATGTAAACAAAGTCTCTCTCTCTATTACTTAATAAGGAAGGCACTGCCTAGGGACTTTTTGATGCCAAGAGCAGCTGAGTACCAACTCTAAACACAAGCATTTCTCGACTGTGACACTTCATGCTGTAGGGACTTTTCTGTACAGACGTGTATAGTTTCGAGAAATGGAGGATGTCCAACATGCACTGAGCTGAAATATGTAAATTCTGTATGATGTTTAGCTGTTTTATTTTTCTTCATGTAAGTAAGACTATGCTGTTGTGCAGTGTTTGTTTTTGGCAAAGCACCTGTGTTTAACATTCTGCAGCAGTCTGTTCTGCTCCTGTGAAGCACTCGGACAAAAATGGGACCAGGACCAAACTTTCTTTTACTAGATTTTCTTAAAGCTGAAAAGTCAGTTCTTTATTGTACTTGAAAAAGTACAGCTGACTGTTCTTTTTAAAAAAAAAAAATAGTTCCTTTGCTCTCGTCAAGTAACTGAGAAACTGCTGTGAAAAAGAATTCCCTCTTTGTTACAATGAGTAACAGAAAAACTGTTGTTGTTTCACACTGTTTAGGACACTTGTCCCTGAAGTGAAAATTGCATACACAGCGCCGTCATATTAATAGTTGTGCAGTCTCATTGTATTCGTCATCATCATGTGGTTGAGGCCACACATTTCTCCTGCCAATGCTGCTAGCCCACAGAAATATGTTGGACACATTTGCTGTTTGCACACTAACGGTATGAGTGATATCCAACCTGCTCTTCCTGTTGAAAGTGAAGCTTAGGTTTGGTCCTGCAAGCAAGTGCATACTGTGTGATCATTTAAGGTTCGATACATGTTCGTGGAAAGGAGGAAAGTAACATTTATTATCCAGCTTCTGCCTCTCTCATTGAAGTTATTTCAGGTCATTTTTCTGAGTTTGCTTGCACTCAGTTGTACTTTAGTGTCTCAGTGTCTATTTTGTATCAGTTTCTCTGTTTCCTGTTTCTGTTTCAGTGTGAGAGTTCCTATAAACGTGCCCTTTCCTCCCTAAGCTGTGCTCCCTAAACACCAATTTTAAATATTGTTCATGAACATCAGGGAATAAAGTCACAGTTCAGCTTCCTTCCTCAGCCACTTTGTTCCAGATCAACTACCCAAAGCTGATTTGTTCCACTGCAACATGATTACACACTTGCATAGGCACACATAGATGCACCTGCATGTGGCAGCAAGAAAACAGTGCTAGGTGACATTTCAGATGGATGCAAGTGAGTATCTGCATGTTCATCTCTAATCCCTGTTATTGGCTGCGAAGCACCCTGCAACCCTTTACCCTGTCTCAGTGTAGCTCACATTCATTTTTGCTTTCTGGGAAGTATAGCCACTGCAACAAGTGTAGCGCACAGCATCTGCTTTCTAAGTTATGCTTTTATTTGGACTTAAGGTAAACATTTTCCTGAAGGCATTATGTTTTGTTTGGCTTGTTTACTCATGCTTTAATACCACCGTTCTTGAATGCATCTTGCTGCCACCTAAATATATAATTGTGAGTTACTGCGCAGTTTGTTTCTTATGGTGCTTTGGCAAACCTATCTGTTGATGAAATGAATAAAACACTCTGGATTTGTAATGTCGCTTTGTTTTGTTTTTTCCTCTGTTTTCTACTGCTTTGACAAAAGTCTGAAAATGTACATTTCAGAGTCCACTAGAGACATTGCAGGTATTGCTGTATATTCTGCAAGAAAGAAAATTGAATCATCAAACATCTGAATCATGCTGAGCTTGAAAATTCATTCCTTGATCTAGACTGTATAGATTCATGACTGGATTAAATAAAACCCATAAAATCACACTTGATAGGTTGTGTCCCAGTGTCTGGGCTCTTTGGGGCAGTATTCACTCAGTGGTACAAGCTGTTTGCTTTGTGTTCATAAGCAGAGACATGCTGTCCCTTAATATGAAAGAATCGCCTGTTTTCTGGAAACACTATTATCAGCTGATGGAGATCAGTGTCACGTCGCCTCCTGTGCAGCAGGTTCCCCGCCCCTTCCTGTTACACAACAAGCAGAATACCCGCACAGGTAAAATGATTATCATGACGGGGGAGGAAGTGCGTGGACCAATCATCAACAAGGGCCGCTCGTAGTGGGCGTGGCTACAAGTGGTTTAAAATTTGAGAGCGGTCCTTGGAAAACAGCTGTTTGTTACGTCAGTTGGTAGTTTCTCAGGTGTGGATTAGAATAAGTTAGTTTGGTGCTAGTATGTTGCCAGACACACAGGAAAACGGAGCTTGAAGTGTTTGGTAAGTACTAGAACTTTTTTTTTTTAAGGAACAGTGTTTGTTTTAATGGCCATCCTGCTACAGGTGTGTTAATGTCAGATGCACAATCAGTTGTGTTTGTGAATGCCTGACCTCATTGCGGACGTTTATAGACTTCAGTCATATGTATCTGGTTATGTAATGTCCAAAGGGAAAAAAAAAAAAAAAAGCTATGACGCTGTGTGGACCACCTCTAGATTCATAAGGACTCTAAACCAAAAGGTGAGTGACAGCCTGGAAGTTGGCTAATGTTGCCAGGCTTTGTTGTAGTCTAAGGTCAGGTGTGTTTGCTTTGTCGTAGGCCAAAGTCAGGTGTGTTTGCTTTGTCGTAGGCCAAGGTCAGGTGTGTTTGCTTTGTTTACTGCGCCATGAGCAGCTCATGTACCAAATTTATCTGAAAGTGCATGTGTTTCAGCAAGTAGACAGTCAGAGGGACACACAAGTGCCTGTTGGGTCACAGGTTAGATTTCACATGGAGAAGATGCTTCTTGTCTGAACGTTGTGGGCCCTAAGTGAACTGGCTGAGTAGAAAGCAGGAGTTTTGTCTGTTCAATCACAAAATAAACCATTTATTCTTTCAGTTTTTTAATGCTCAATTTTAATAATTCTTTAATGCAGTTTTTAAATTGGATAATTTAAGTCTAATTCAATAATCCATTTCAATTCAAAGGGGCTCTATTGGCATGAAAGTTAACAGTGGTGTTAAAGTTATAATCATTTAGAATTTTTTAGGTACTTAATTATTAAAGTTTAAAATAATTTTAAAGTGTGCTTGGGTGTCATGTTGTGGTATACAATTACATAATAGGCAACTAGAAAGGCTGTTTCTCCCTGGATTACAAGTATTTTTCATTATGAAGTCAAATTCTTTACTCTGTAGTGTCAGGATTAAAAATGATTAACTACGATAGACATGTTCAATTCCACTGTTGACAATGTCTCCAGCTATCTCTACCACTGAGCTCTTATGTTTACAGAGCATTACATCATTAATGCAAATACTGTACCACTGTTTATTCCTTCAGAGGGACATGGCAGGCAGACAAATAGAGGCTTTGTGGTAGACTGATAAGATGCTGCACTTCCTGTGATTGGTCAGCATACCTGCTCTCCCAACCAATCCTTGCCATCTGTGTGTAAAGCAAGGCGGGATTAAACATGCAACACACATATTGCGGGCTAGGTGCCCTTACTGTGGTAAAGCCTGTTTTTAAGTCGTCTGTGATTTGACCTGTTTTCAGCAAAATGTTTTGTACTGTACATGAAACAAAAGGTAAAATCAAATGCACAAGACAAGAATAAAACCACTTGGTTTCCAGGTTTTGTAACCATGTCTAGTTTTAATATAAAGAAATGACAAAGCAACACTGGTTGATTTGTTGGACTTTTTTTTTCTTACTTTTAAGTTTCTGGACTGTTGCTGTTTGAGCACCTTGCTAACTGGTGATAAAGTGACTGCACATTTCTTTTACAAGCTTTATAAATACAGAAGAAATAAAAATGGAATTACACAAATTCTAAATTAAATTGTGCATTGGACTATTTCCAGAGGATTTATTAAAAACATTTAAATATAATACAAAGACTTACCTTATGGAAATAAAGAAATTAAGATGTCTCATAAGTTGAAACAAATATATAGCCTGACTCGGACTCAAGCATCCACTTACAGCACACCAACACCAACAGATGTGCTATTTTTAAATTGGTAAACCCACGCATACACGTACAAGAACCCATTTCCTCAAAATGTTGCACTTGGGCAAAACACCACAAGTTATGAATGTGCACCCATTTGCTTTAAAGCACTGTATTCTATCAGCATGCACACATACAGCAAAACTCCATTAATTTTTAAACAATTGGTTTAAACTGAATTATTAAACACTACTGTAATACAAAACTTGACATGTGGATAGCATCGCAGCTGAATAACCGCATAAAGACGGAAGTGACAGTCACATTTTGACCCAAAGCAGTCTTGTATAACCGAATATATTTACAGTACAAGTCTTTCCAGTTGTCCTTCCTCAGTTTGATTCTGTGTTTAGTCTCTCATGCTTTTACAAGCTGCAGCCTTCTATTATTTATCCCTTCAGCCCAGGAGAAAGGCATCTTCATCTCTGGTTGCTGCAGAACCAGGAACGAGGCGTCACCAGGTCCCAGAAACTATTCTGGTGAGACGGAGAAGAAAAATTGTTCTAACTACTCATACAACACTCCTCCTCCTTCACGGTGGTATTATCTGTAAGCCTTTTACACATTCATCTGTTTGATTTAATATCCATTTATTATCACATGATCTTGTTTTACTGTCTTTCTGTTTTTAGACAGCTGTTATGTGTTAAGCCATTGTGAGTATGAATGATGCTACCGGCTTTAGAGGAAGCTTTAGCTGGGGATACCTGGGGATACAGAGGTGCAGTAGTTCATAGAGTGAGAATGCTAAGTACATCTGTGTCCATTTGCCATTTGCATCCTTCACATCTGTGACTTCATCAAACACAAGGGGGGGGGGGGGGGGTTGTGGGGTCTTATTTCTTTAAGAACAGAGTTCATGCACTTTGTACATGTCTACACATATGCATGTCTGTTTTGCAACAGATATTCATGAATGACTGTGGTTAAGAACAGATGACAAAGCCAGGATGATGAAACAGTCTGATTAATCTATTCACTGGCATCTGTGTGATGTCCAACATCTAATCCTAACGCCAAACTACTCAAATGCCAGTTATATAATCTTTTCATATAATAATGAGTTTGTTGCTGTGCTTTAGTCTTACTGTATTACCTACTGGCTTGTTTTCCATTTAAGAAGGCCAGAAACTGGGGTCCTAATTCTGCTGCAGAATACTACAGTTATTCCCTCCCCCTCATTTAAAATCCAGCTTCTGACTGGCTGAACACACCTGAGCCAGGTAATCAGCAGCAGGTCGGGCAGAGATAGTTGGAAGAACAAGCAGGACAGCGGCCCTCAAGGACTGGAATTGGCCACCCCTGCTCTAAAATATAGTGATATCTGTCTCTCCATGCTTTTTGAGGCCCTGACTGACCAATTACAGGTGTATACCTACAAACAAGCTGCATAAAAAAGGTTTCATGTTTCTCAAGCTTTTCATCAGAGTGGACTTTGCATAATTCTATAGTACAGTAAATGATACAAAACTACATTTTGGTGTAATGAATAGTAAAGTTGTCTTGAAATCAGCATCATCAAGAAACAAGAACACGCCTGATCATGGCATTGCTCCTTTCAGTACTAGCCCCACACATGTGAGTGGAATACATACCTCTTTCTGTGGGCATTGTATCTGGGCATACCACTCCTGACTGTACAGACACATCTGCATGCCCTGACCGAGGAAGAGACACGTCCACATGATGATGTTGAACACAGGCCTCTGACACTTGTCGTTCATGGCAAAATTGAACAGCACTGACAGGGATGACATGGAGTAATGTTATTGTTCGTCTGTAGTAAAATGTTAACAGTTTATTTGTGGTAAGACTGTAAAACATAAGGATGCTAGTAAGCAACAGCAAGGGCATGACATGTTAAAAAAAAAAAAAAAAAAAACTAAAGGAATTGTTGCTATGTTTTAAGTGCCAGAGGAAAAGGACACAATGTACAAATGTGCTTTTATTAAATATGTCTCTCAGCTACTCAATGTCTGATAGAGGGAGGAGATTTTCACTGTGAATACTTGAAAGCACAGTCCAGAATGTAGCTAGAATGTGACATTTACATATTTCTACCAAGCTATGGACAGTGTAGATGTGAAATGTTTCTGTAATGAACCTATCCCTCACCTCCAAGGACTGCAAAGAGGCAGAACATGACCGGATAGAAGAAGCCAAAGCCCATAGTGATGGCGTACTCGTGGACGGCAGCGGAGACTATGAACACAGAGAGCATGGCAGCTGTTCGGAATCTCCTTTTCGACAGCTGCAGGGATCAGAGATGGAAAAGAGGGAGGGTTTGGCTCAGAGTTCAGGGACCAGAGTGGCTTAGCATAAAGGCTGTGTCAATAGAATTTCAGGATGGGACTTAAACTATGAACAAAACCCACTGGGACAGTGCATTAGTTAAATGTATTATTCTTCATTTGCTAACTGTCAGTGTGTTTAATATTTGTTTGCTGTACTCTACTCACCAAAAGCAAGTCTCTGTATCCATAGTAATACAGCCAGTCATGAACTACAATGTTCCAGGTACGGTAATAGTTGGCAAAAGATGTACAGTTCCACCAATCCTGGAAAAGTAACAGAGGACAATAAAATCAGTGTAAACAGAAGAGAAGGGTCACGTCAACCCTGGGGCCTGAAAAATGTCAACATCCACTATCAAAATATTCATACGGATCTTCTAAGTGGTGAGAGCCAAGCTTGTATTACTTTGTTCCCTGTTAAGAATTTAATGAATATGGCCTCAAAACCCAGTATATTAAAGTACTCCTTTATTAGATAATGTAATTCTTAGCTGTGTCCAAACTCACTCCCTTCTTCACTCATTCATTCGCTGCCTTTATGGACATTCAATAGTTTATTCAGTGGTGAGCAGTGAATATGGATTTCAGACTAATCATCATTGTTCTGCCACATAACACCGGTGATAAATTTTGTATGTATAAAATGCAGACCATTGCACGTATCACATACATTTTTTTTTTTTACTAGAAACCCTTACAATCTAAATGTCTCTCTCACATCACCACCTATTTAGAATTGTCTACCTCACTAATACCTAAATCAGTCAGTTTGAATCCATTTACACCCTCAGACACTCTTGTCATAGCAAAGAGTCACATGAGGATGAAACTCAAGAGAAAGTGGCCAACAAAAAGGACAACTATTTTCAGACATATCCTAAGTCAGCGGATTATAATGATGGAAAAGCTAAACTGATTTGGGACCACAAGGCCACACCACAGAAAAAAAAATACCACACACCTTGTAGAACATTCTGTCAGCAAAACGCAGCAGCTCCCCAAAGAGGTTGAGCCAGCAGTGCAAGAAGGCAAAGAAAGCCAACAGGAGGAGCATTATACCTGAGACACAGAGACAGAGAGGGGATTATGAGGAACACCTTTTTCCTGGGCATTTTCCCCAGATTTCTCATAAGAATTGTAACTTGACACTGATGCTCTAATATCAGCACAAACACAAAAATGGGATCTGATTGAATAAAAGCATATTTAATCTTATCAGTGACTTAAAACTTGTTTTACACCTGACTTGCTCCCAATATTACATGGAAAACGCCTCCATAAATGTGTGTTTATGTATAATTCATGTTTTTGGTTTCTAACAGAAAGTACCTGGTAATATTGAGTGGAACACAGACAGAACCATAGATCGTTTACTAAAAGGCCGGTTGGTTTCGGGTCTGAAGGGCAAACAAAGGCGCACCAGGATAAAGTTGCCATAAAACAGACAGCCCAGGAGCTACAAATAGACAAGTATAATGGGATTAACAAAGGAACATAAAGTACAAAACAGAGCACACTTTAGAAATATTAAATTGAAGATAGTGACCTAGAATATCTAAGATCAAAGCTGTTAAGGACCTTTCATTTATGGTTACTTCACATTATCACACTGTTACGACACTGTTCTATGAGCAACTTTATCTTTCCTAGGTAATTAATCTAGAAAAGGCTTCAGTAACGCTTTAATTTACAGGTCTGTAAATTCCAGTTTATTCCTAAATAGATACCTGAGAGGTGTCTTGGAGGGAACCATATACTTTGATACTAATGACAAGTGCAATTAGGCAGTGATCAGTTAGTAGAGTTCCATTTATTTTTAAATGTGAAGCTAGCACACACTTGAGGCTTTCTTTAGATTAGCATAAATGAAGAATAGTAACAGTAAATACTAAATGAGATTTACGTTGAGCAATTTCTTTCATGGAAAATTATCTGGAAGTCAATAACAAGTCAAACAACTCTGTGGAATAACTAAGAAAAAAACTTCAAACTTTATCTCCAGCTTTCTGTAATTTATACCAAACTACATGATTCTGTGCAGGAAACTTTCAAGAAATGATTAGGGAATAGCGGACAGGTAAAATAAAGCATTACCAGGCCTTCTTTGTGAACTGTGTCACCCAATCCAACTAATGAAAACGTCTCAACATAAAAAACGTAATGAAAGGAGAAAACGTTTTTGTCTTACCCTGCCAACAGTAATGCCAACATAATTCCATCTTATGTGAGTATTCCTGTGAAGAAAAGACAGGGTGTCACTGCTTCAGAAATAAAAAGTGTGATACACTGCTTGATGATATCAGATGTCATGTCAGACATGAAGGTGTTTTCTGGTCCAAATTTGGGTTTAGAAATGCATTTTAGGCAAAGCTCATCAGGGTATCAAATACTGCTTTTAAACTGTCTCTCAGTTAATGTATATTTTCATTTATTGAATTAGCTTCACTACTCGGGAAGCGCACGTGAGATCTGAGTCAAAATACAGTACAGTTTGTCTTACCGAGGGTATGATTCCCTGTAGATGAGAGTTGGACAGAAGAGGAAATACAAATAGCTGGAAAATGTTGGGAATCTGGGTCTTTCTCCTGAAAAGAAGACAATTCAGTTAATATCTAAAATAAAGGTTGCACTGAATTATTTTTTTAAAAGGGTTAAAATAGTTAATTTAAGGTCTGTAGTTCAGGCATAAGATCCTCATTTCATTCTCTTGTCCTATTATGTGGCATAATACCAACCGTTAACATTTCCATTTGTGAATTCGTAAGCTTTACTGTGTCTCAGTGTAGGAACCTGCTAACAAATGGCTGTTCTTAAAATTAAATGGCTGTGGGTTTATCGCTAAATCGTTAAGCCACTACGCCAAAACAGTCTGCCCCATAATCTCCCCACCTTCATTATCCACTGTATTTCAATTTACAGTAGCTTTTTACTTATACAGACAGCGCCGTTTTGTGAAAATTGCATTTAGGAGAACTTATGAAAATGAACCAAAGACCAAAACCACAATCAAACCATATCAGGCTATGGACACATCCATAAAGCTACCTTATGTCAGTTTTACTGTTATATTCAGGACTCTACAGGCATCTCATTACTATTAATATTTTCACAGTCTAGTGAGATGTGCTTCACTTCCATGTGTTTCAACGTTATCTCCCACTAACAGGCTTTTACAGCAGGATCTCATGGGGCCACACATACTCAATGATATTTTCAGTATGTGGATATATTCCTTGTTAATTTTAACCTCAGCATGAATCATTAGGTGGTAACCTGCTGAGCTCTGTTTTGGTCATTTTTCTCCAGTGTCTGGTAGTGTCACTGTGAGTAATGATGTCCCTGAGGAGTAAATACACCTCACATACAAGATAAAACATTACCTTCCCTTGGTGCCTTCTTCATTATAGCAGGAGCAGTTTCTCTTATGAATGAGTAGCTCTTCATCAGGAATCGAATCTGAGGAAAATTGATGTAGGTACAATGTGTCAGTATTGACTGTCTTTATTACAAGAATTGACTATGTGTCTAACATGAACAGCTTCCTGCTTTATGGCTGTAGTATCTTGTTTCTGAGTTTGTGCTTATTAACCAAATGATGACAATTTATCAGAGTATTCACTTCTGTAACTCATTAGGAGGAAGTACAACAAATGGAAACTGTATAGCATGACCGAGCCCAGAAAAGTGTAGCTGAAGAACTGCTTTATCATTTTATAAGCTGCAGTTCAGGCCTGGTGTGACTTCAGTCTGTATACAGAAGGGAACTAAGTATTAAAATTATTTGATTCTACTGAATGGAGCTAAAATAGTACTGTGATTGATTGGGATACTCAGGAATGGTGTAATAGAGAGAATAAGTATAAAAATATATACTTATAGATCTATAATGTTCTAATGCTGGCTACACTGAAATCGGTCGTCTCTTCTGGTGGCTTTCCAGTTGGAAAGTTTCCATCTCTAGCCAACAGGTTTTTCTTATCACTGTATTGCTGCTGATGGCAATGAAGGGCTGTATTTATAACTTGGTTTACCAATTAATATGGTGTCATTTACAGTACAGGGTGTTTCTAGTACAGTTCATTCTTAATAATATAATACAGGCATGGGTTTTAGTCGACTGGATATTTACTCTCAGCAGCAGTTTACATTTCAAAAAAAATATTTTAATCATACTGTAAGAGTCTCTAAGATCAATATTTTTCTATATTAAACCCCAAACAATCTTGGCACTTTTAAATAACCTCCATTTTCTAGGAGAAAGCCACTGGAACTACAAAAACTAATTCACTGACTTATGATTAATATACTGCGGAGAGTATTTACTGGGTGAGTTGTTACCTGCACAAATGAGGATTTACTTTATTTCAGCACTGAAGTACTCTTGTCAGCTCTTTGTTGTTAACTGTATAGTTTATGCAGAGGGTCACTGACTTTTTGATGCACCCCACCTCGTAGCTAAACAGCTGCTGACTCATCTGATCTTGCTGCGTGGCACAGCTCTCCTCTCCAAAAACACTATATCTTATCAAGTGATGTTGCTGAAAGATTCAAAGTGTTGCTACATCCATAAACTACCTTTGCACCCGCTTAACACACTGTTTGCCAGTAGTCTCATAAATAGCAAGTAATGAATGCACTGAATGACATAGATATAACTTTTAATCATGTTTATGTGCTATTGATTAACCTCTTATTTACTGTAGGCTCTTGGTGCTTTTTATCATGTCACAGTGTATACCCATGCCTCTTTTATATCTTCTGCTGCATTCAGTGATCTGATGTCTTAGACACACAGATGACTAGGTACAGTAATAAGCTCACCTGTGCACTGGACATGAAAAGTGAAAAGCACAAGGATCCCTTGAATTGGGTATAAAAATGCTGGCTAAGACACGTGCCCTGGTGGAAATTTTACAATTAAAAAATAAACTTTACAGCGCTCTCTGACAGACAAACATACTGCATTTTTGTTATACTATCAGCAACATATGGTATATCAAGCCAAGTTATACTGTATGTGTGACAAACAAGATTTGGTTGATAATACTGATCACACTGATGTGTCAGTAAAGTTCTAATGTCCAAAATATTTAGTACTGTTTTCAAGTGTGAAAGCAAAAACTTTATCTCTACAAATATAACAACATTTATTCCTGAAACATGTACACACACTGACCTGCTCCAGTATCACAATGAACCGTGAAGCCGGTGGCAACTGGTTGTCTATGACTACGTAGATCGGGAACAGTCCCAAAACGCATGTCTGTACGACAGACAAGATCAACCCTGTCCCTAGGGACAGTCCCAGCTTGGAGGGAAAGCTGTGATAAAAGTTACCCCAAAACACCAGGGTGTAGTAGGGGACAAGCAGGGTATAGGCAAACATCACAATCCAGGCCATGGTGGCTATCCCCAGCTTCCCAAAGGCAAAGAAAATCAGGTCAAACTCCAGGACCAACCTGAGATTTGGGAGGAAAATGAGAGGGGTGAGTTGGACAAAGTGACGCTGATTACATATAAACAGTCATCACATAAAAACAGTTTAATCATTACTACTACAGCAAGTTTTTTACTGTAAATAGTGATATTAGTTCCTAATACAGTCAGTCTCACTGTATGTCCATTTATAATCATGGGAAATATTTAACTGCGTATGGATGATTTTTCTAATAAAAAGCCCTCATTGCAAAGTCTCGTTATGAGACTGAGCTGTAGTGATAGCCTGTAAAAACCGACACAGTCTGGAAACAAATAATCCTTGTGCATTTAAAATACAGCATTGATCATCATACACTGCACATGTAGGTTATAGATGCCCTCAGTTTGTTAGAAACTCTGCTTTAGACCAGAGTGACCCATGGAAAGCCCAAAACAGCTAAATGAATTCTACTACTACTACTATCTAATACTTTATTACTTTATCACATTAATATCAATTCTTCTGTCCCTATCAGGATCCTGTAGGAATGATCATTCAGTTTTTTGAGTTGTCTGACTGGTCACCGGTCAAGCTGCTGACAACTTTTGATCTGAGCCCAAGGTTATTCTGCTTTGGAGCAGGTTAGCAGTGCATCATAGGTTACTATGGTGATTGGATTAAAAATGAGCCAGCTTCACGATACCAGAAAACCCAAGATAAACCAAAAGTTAGCTGGATAACCCACTAATTGTACTTTGTGGTCCAGGGCCCAGGAGCTGGAGAGAATAGCAAGTGTGTAAACTGTCAGTCACACCTGTCAATCAGATATTAAAGTCCCCTATAAACCCTACAATCTCATCACATGGAGCAATAACTTCTAAAATTACTTATTAGAGGACACCTAAGACCACATGGTCTCAGGTGTCCTCATATTTTAAAGTAATTCCACATTGGTTTGAGCCTCCAGCTGCTTGGTCTTGAATGACCATTTTGATGATATCAAAGCATGAATGCCTATATTAAGCATGCAAGTATAGTTCTGATATTATGCACATTACTTTCACCAATCTGAAAGACCCCATTGGTTACGGTAATATCAGTTTAATTTACCTTCTTATCGTAGCATGTCAATAGAGTTTTTAAAATTCAACACACAATTACAAAAGCAATATTGTTATTTTTTTCTTAAAATCAACATTAACTCAACGCAGGTGTATCAAATCATTTCTAGTGAGTTGGCCACTGACAGTTTGATCCAGTGAGAAACATAATGTAATAATTAAACTCATAATGATGCGTCTGCGAAAAGTATACATTATATCATTACTATGCTGCCCTAAACAACAGAAATTCTCAGAGGGTATGAGTGCTCTAACATCTGGCTGCCAGATGAGCAGAGAGGTAGGGAGAGAAAGAGGGAGGGACAAAAAAACAGATAAGAAGTGAGAAGTGAGGAAAAACTTTTTAAAAGCTTCAGGGTAATTGAGGTTACATTAGATTTGGTTCAGGCTCATAGAGTCTGGGACACACACAAACACAGAGACGTGCACGTGTCACACACCTGCCCTGGTCGATATAGTCGACAGTAAGCGTGCTCAGGCAGAAGATGATGAGAATGGCTATGAACATGTGGTAGATCGTCCTGATGTGGTTGATCTCAAACAGTTCACTGATGACAAGGACGACACACAGAGTCAGGAATATGAAATTACGTCACTGTTAACCACTGATCTCTGTTACAGATGGTGAACTAATTAGCATAACCTTTAATTTGTTTTTTTGCTATCTTATAGATGTAGTTGAAAATAGTTGCAGTTCACATGCTCTGCACCACTCTCTCTAGATAGGAAACAGTCAGTATTTGATACTTACTCCAACAGTGATGCCCTGTCCATAAACACTTTGCCATCGTCCATTTTTTGAGACCTAAAACAAAACAAGAAAAAGAAAAAGAAAGAGGAGCACGTTTTACTACAGCCAATGAGACAATAAACATCGATAAGAAATGTGTGCTACTAAAAGTTATCTCCTGCTTCGCCTTCTCACCTGGACGAGGGATTTGTTACTGTCTTTCCATTAACTGTTGGCTGAATGTGGGTGAAAGGCTGGATGCTCTCAGCCATTGCTTTGTCCAGAATATCGCTGAGTTGGTCCTGGACCTGCTCCAGGACTTTTAACTTCACCTTCTTCAAAAGGACACACAGAACACATTTTACTTTATTTATTAGCCGACATATGACATCATGTAGCATCTCATATTTTGCACTTTTAAAATGCCACTTTAAGCTGTATTCAGTTTGCTCTGCAGAGTAAGACCTGTGGTAGACAACATGACCAGATATTGGCCAAGACACAAGACAAAATACTGGCTGGGAAATAAAGGATACCTGTGCATGTGTCTGCCACTGTCTCTGGAGTTCCTCCTGCACATTATTATGGCTCCCAGCTGTGAGGAGAATGCAAGCAGCTCAAATTGTTAATCAGTTATCACCGATATACAGTATTATACATACTGTACTGTACCTGATACTTGTAAGATACTCAGTGCAAAATTAGAAATAAAAAAATTAAAACTAAAAATCCATAATATACAACAGAAAACAATTTAACACAATAGGACAACAGAAAACATTTTATATGCATGGATCAATACCCTAAGTAAATATTTTATGGACCATACCATCACTGGAGATCTCATCTGACTGACAGGCCTTGATGTCTCGGTGCCGCAGACCATTAGGGGGCTCCACAGTCGTCATGGTTAGTGCTCGACACAACACACAGGACTATCTTCTGGGACTCAGGTGCACAATCCTATAAATGTCAAAGTTGCAGGTTAGTCTCACCCACATTATTGCTTCCTTCAGAATAAGTGATGGAAATTAAAAACTACCGGTTTAGTTTTTGATCTCAGTTGATTTTTATTTGCTCCATTTTGCCTGTTGTTTGTTGGTCAGATAAGGATGAGGGAAACATTTGACATTTGTTGAATTCACAACTATTTGCCTCTGTTCCTGGTTGTAATCTGAGTTAAAATCATACTAGATCATTTTGAACATAAATCTTCATGCACTCCACTCTGTCTGAACACAAACACCCAAAAACAGCATTGATGTCACTGGTGCACTGTGACAACAGTCTTTCCTCACTGTTTACCTAACGTGTTTCACTGAATTGTCATTTGTTAGGGTTTGATAAAGCAGAGCCACGGACCTTCACCTATAAACTGAGATTAAACTTGGTCACAGGCCCACTGCTGAAAGGCTGTTTACTGTTAAAGGAAATTACTATTCTTGATGACCTCAGTTCCATGGAGATGAGCTTTCTTTTATGAATCCCACAAAAGACTGATGGCAAGTTTTATACAGATATTCAGGGAGAGGTAAGAGACACTGAGTGAACTCTGTTTCTAATGCATGCTTGTCTAATGAATGATCAGTTCTCAGGAGGCATCAGTATAGCAGAAAACCTTTGCACACATATTCAGATTATACCTCAAATTCACCTCATATTAGTTCCAGCGAAATGCCTGGTTGACAAAATTTACTGTACTAATTTTAAGGCCTTCAATATTATTGAATCATTCTTATTCAATCTACTAGAAGACCATCATTCACAGGCTTATGAATTTGAGTTTATGGCTCACTGTCATGTTTGGCAGTTAAAAAGGACCATAAATTTATATGGGGTTAGGGGGGGTGCTTCACGCAACCTGGTGGTTGTGGTTTCATCCAAGCTGGCTCACAAAAACCTTTTACACAATTCTCACTCAATTTATGGTCCGCTGTGTTTTTAAGAATGGAATCTTACAAGCAAAGTGTTTATATTTTCCGACTACATCAGCAAAAACTGCAATATACTCTACAGTACCAAGATCGTGTTGGAAAATTAAGCAGGTTTAAAATTGGAAAACTGTGTATTGGGTGTATTGAGTACTGATAGACTGATAGCATCATAGAATCATCAGCATTCTTATAAAGTTCCTCACAAACCAAAGTTTGTTAAACTATCACCATGTTGTCATGACATGCATTTTTGTTTCATATGGGTTACCAGAGAAGTATAGTTGTTGTATACTGAAAGCCACAAATACATTTAGTCGGGAAGAAGATTTTAAATAAAGGTTTGCTTTTAGGGAGAATAAAAAACAAATTGATCTCACATTTCAAAAGAACTTTCTCCCTAATAACTGTGGTTGAGCGGTTTATAAGCTGTCAGAGGAACAAAGTCAATTTTGTATTATAAATCATTAAAATGTTATGTAATATTGCAATAACATACTATATGCTTTTGACAAACATAAATTTAATATATTACAGGTTTCCCTCAGAGCACACACTTTTAAAGGGATCAGAAAGTCAGAAAATACAGAACATGGTCATGTACTTTATCTGATTATTACTGCTGTATGACTATGAAACTTACAGAACAAACAGACATTTTACTAAGTTCAGTCTATTCTGACGTTTCTACAAAACATGAACAAATTGCCAGTAATGGAAACAGTGTAACCTAAATCATAAAAGTGACATATCAAAAACAGGTGTTTCAGTCCATGGTAGACATTTGTCAGTGTGTCAGATTTGTACTCACACGGCGCTCTAGCCTCGAGCTCAGTCAGTGGTCCACAGGGTGAGATGCACTGTTTCAGTCTGT
>NW_018127881.1:1329242-1329825 GCF_001952655.1 Monopterus albus
GTTGCAGGTCTTATGATTGATGCCCTCTCCTTTTCTCTGCTGCATTTTGCACTTTGCACTTTGCCCTTTTGGCTCTTCTGTCCGACTCTGTCACCTCCTCTGCTGGATGCATGCAATCATGCAGCAGAAGGGTGGAGTGAAGCCTCATCTATTCCATCAGTTATGAGCAGTACAGGGAAACTGAATCAGCCGATTAAATGTAAAGGTGATTGACTTTGTAATTAGCTGCCCAGTGTTTGACATGGTCAGACAGTCTGTGATCCCTGAGAGCAAACAGATCATATTAAACACCATTTTGTTTAGAACATGTTGGCAGTTCATGTGTATTAAAATGACAAGAAAGACTATGAAGCTCCTTAAGCATATTATGTGGACACAAAAGTTTAGCAAGAAGCATTTGTACAGATGATACATCCGTCACTATAAATAATAATACAATCAAAAGGAACATGAGTTCTATGTTTTTGAAGCCCATAGTTGAAAAGGAAATTATAGAGATAGTGAACAAATGTGGTAACAAAACATCTAGTGATAGTGATGGTATCACTATGACAACTGTTAAATGGGTAATTGAGGGGATATG
>NW_018127881.1:1330700-1353522 GCF_001952655.1 Monopterus albus
TTTTGATTTAGTGGGATATAAGACTGCTGTGTTTATGTATAAAGCCAGGAACAATTTATTACCTGGTGGAATTCAAAAACTATTTATTGAAAGGGAAGGGGGATACAATTTAAGGGGTCAGTTAAATTTGAAAAATTCATGCTATACGTACAACCAAGAAAAGATTTTGTATTTCCATAAGTGGGGTAAAACTATGGAATAATTTAAGTGTGGACATAAAAAATAGTAATAGAATTGACGAGTTTAAACATAAATATAAAGGTATGTGTCAATCAAGATATATGCAAGAACAGGTTTAATGATTAACCAGATGGAACATTGTGGGTGTGGGGTAAGAATGTTAACACTTTGTAATAATTCTTTAGTATATTACTTGTGTGGTGTAGAAGATAATTATTTATGTAGTAATACTGCTTGCAAACCAATGATGATAAGATGATGTCATGGGGTAGGAATAGATAAGTCTGACTTCTTCCTACTCCATTCAGGCATGTACTAGGTATAAGCAAATTGATTTTGGATTAGCATTTGTTGGATATGTGTAAAATTATGTATGTTGACATATCAACTGTCTTTACATGCTTGAAAGAATAAATCAAATCAAAATCAAATCAATCAAAAGATTTAAATGATCGGTTTACTCACTTTGATCAGTTAGCTGATCAAATATACTGATACTGATTATATACTGAGTTACAAAATCAAAACCACAGTAAGACGTAAAGTAAATGTTTATTTTTTTGGTCACTAATGTCAGAGTATACAAACCTTTCTGGGTTGTGGGTTATCCTATTGATCTGTTTTAGTTGAATGTCCTTGTCTCACAGTTGGCTGATGTGATTTCTTTCCCCGTCAGAACAATACACAATGTTCTAGTTAATATCACCACAAAAGAACACAAACAAAAAAAATTCATAAACAGATTGATACATTTCTTCACAAAATTCAAGATTTACTGAGATTATCCTCATTTTCCAAGAGTTGATGAGCCAAGGTGACATTAGCATTTTTGCTTCTGATTTGCTTTGTCCTGAGATTATAGATCTGTCATTGTTCACACTGTTAATGTTGCTTTTACTTTCCTTTTGGGTTTATTGACAAGATACTGCATCATTTGCATTTATGCTTTTTTCAATATTTCATTGATCAAATAGAAAGGGGGGCATTCAAATGTTTGCAAATAAAGTAATAACAGGACAATGTAATAATGATAAATACATAGGTGGATCTTTATTGAAATGTTTTTTTTAAGAGATAATAGTTTCTCAGCAGCTACAAAACAGGGTACTGCATGCACTACACCACACGCTATAAACAAACCAACCAACACACAGTTCGACAAACAAACACAGACATTTTGCCTCTGTCTTTTCTGAGCCACTCTTGTTGTAGTTCTAATTCTGCATATTTAAACTACATATCATCACATATTAGTGACCTTTCCAGAATATTTTCAGATTGGTTACAATTACAAGAAGACAAACAGAATAATAATAAAAATAAATTCTACACTCAGTCACACAAACAACAAATATCATGTTGATTAAAGAAAAGGCCATTCACATTCAACTCAGAGTTTCTATAGGTTATCTACAATCCAGTGATAACAAAGTTCAATGACCTTTTTTTACACTTGGGAAACAGTCAAATTGAACAGTTGCTATCTTAGTAAAGGGCTGTGGTGAAGAACAACAGAAAAAGAATTAAGAAAGTGCTCCATGCATTTGTATCAAGTACCTCTTTAGATTTCAGTCTGTACTTTACAGTGTAATAATTGTGTATATATGGGGTATGAGTAAAATACTTGGGTAACTAAAGTTATGTATAACACTACATGTCTTCCCCTGTGTCTACCCAAAAAGTATTTTATTGGTATACCATATGTACAAAATATTCACACTGTTATTTGCAAGCTACTGGCCACTGGCTTGCTTTGTTAAAAGAATCTGCTAAGTAGAAACGGCTCCTATTCTCCTCCAGAATAAATGCACACACAGAGTGCCCGATTCATGGTCCCTCCGCTGTCACCCTCAACTCTTTCATCCTGACTGGTTGATCAGGAGATTCACAAAAAGAGTGTGCCAATTGGTGCGGAGTGACTGATAATCATTGTGCCAGTAGACAATCTACAGTAATCAACTTATCTGCTCAGATAGCTCTCTGAATGCAACCAAGTCATACATGATATGTCATAAAGCTGTATTTTGAGGTCAAAGGTCAAACACGTCATTGACTAATAAGGGGCTATATTTGTCTGTGTCTGTCTGAGGGATAAGACAGAGCTGTATCAGCTCTTGATAACCTATAGTAACTTTTGGTTCAGGTGACCAACCGAGTATGTATAGGCTACTACAGAGCAAGAGTCATTCTGTGAATGACTCACTACAGTTAGGGCTTTGGTTACAGTCTGGAGGTGATTCATAAAGAACTGTAAGATCAGTCATCTCCTAAACTACTTAATTTTGAAACAGTTGCTGCATACGTGCATTCATTTTCATTTAATGACACAACTCTGGAAAACAAAAGCGTTAGCATTTCCGCATTATAGGAAATGCATGTCAACAGAATCATTTACACATCAAGTTAAACGCAAATGCTCACATTCAAGTTATAAATCACCATAAATAGCAAATAAATTATAGAGCAACAAATAATTAATTTATTTCAAAGTAGAACTAGCAGTATAAAAATAGTTGCTACACAGTTATATTTCTTTCACTCTGCCATGCTCTTGCGATGACAATGACTGAATATCTGACAGAGGATCCCTGACGGGCAGTGTTTTAGGGATGATTTACAGCTTGAAAGTCTTTTTAAAAACAACCAGAATTTGTGTATTTTTGTCTTTAAATATGGTTGAAATGAAATTCCTTTTCAGACTAGTTAAAAGAAGTCATGTGTACAAAAAGCCAGACATGCGGTGGCGACTGATTAACCACTGAATATTTATGTAATATATTTAAAACAATGCTTTATCCAACTTCCTCATTTATCACTTTGGTTTTTCTTGTGCTTGGTGAGACGGTGCCAGGAACAGAACAAGATCTGAGATCTAAAACACCAACATGGGTATAGGGGTTATTTGTTTAAATAGTCATTTTAATCTAATAAGTGAACACACTGTATTACAGTCTAGGAATCAGAAATAAATCCTGCAAGGGGGGGCACCAAAGATACTTACTGTATATGTAAACCTACGTTTTCCTTGTTTCATTTGATTGAAAAATGTCAAATGTGAGAAATCTGAATACAAGCTGAATTAAGTCTAAACTAATGCAAGTATGTGTGTATTTTAACTTAGTGTGAGTTTTTGATTTGTGTTGGTCTACCTAACAGTAGACATGATAAAACATTCAATACTATGACTACTGACACTGCTTCCAAAAATTCATATTGTAATTATCCTTATAGTTTTAGGGTGGAAATAAAAACTGAAATTAGCAATAATGATTTCAGTTTGGACTGAAACTGACAAAAAAATTGAAAATGCACTTTAAAGGAAAAGGTCTGGTAATATTCTATATTTTTCATTTTTTCTACAAATTCCAGGAAAAAACCAAAACCAACAATTAATCGATCAACTATAACCAGACAGTTTGCTCCTCTTCGACACTGCTTATTTTTTGCCCATAAAATATTAAAAACACATTAATGAGCCACATTGTTGCACTGCTTAACATATTTTATAGTACATTTTGTGTCAGTCCCACAACCTGTTGCTGGGAGTACTCACTAGAGCGCCAAATGTGGCTAAAAATAACCCTGACAAATGAATTTACTCTGGTTTGAGTACTGTTTGCTTAAAAACTACAGTTCCCAGCTGTTTCAAGAAATTTTTTTAGCCTTTTAAAAAATGAAACAATATATTCACGGTCTAGTTTTAAAAACCGAGAGACAAACTAACACATCGTGGAGATTTTCTGTCATCAGGTCATGGTGTACTGATACCTGGGATTCCCCACCAGTCAATCAGAAGCTTCTTGGATGAGAGATGCAACATCTTTAAGAGCCTCAAAGCAAGTCTAATTGCCAACTTTAGTACATCAGAAAAACTGGCTTTACTGGCTTTTGGTCTTCTCATGGTATTTACTGTAATGGCAGTACCAAACATACAATATAGAATATTACAGTTCTTATTCTTCAAGCAAAACTAAATTTTAGGGCTGCCTATCCTATTTACACAAATGTAAACAGCCTCTCCTGGACTGGTGTTTCTACTAAAACATTTCCCGACAACATTGCCTCAGTAGCTTTCTTATTATGACCAATAACAAAAATCAACATGCACACTCAAACGCATAAATATCAGTAAAATGAGCCGGAGGTTCACCCTGTATTCATATTGTTTAACACAGTTTAATTTTGGAGTGCCCTGACCCATACTCATGTTTAAGAATAATAATAAAGATTAAATTCAGCTTATTATTAAATGTACTGGTTTTATGTCCACTGTGATTCCCCCAATGAGGCAAACAGCGCACCCTAGTGGTTACCCACAGCAATTTCCTCCGGCTCCCTTTTTTGTGGTCCCTTTTTATTATTCCAAGTCATGGGGTAGTGGGTGCAGCAGCAGCACGGGTGTAAGCTGCCAGGTCAGGCATTTGAAATGCAGTGCTTACCAACCTGATACACACATACACCCGACACATCATAGTAAAGGAGGGAGAAGGGACTGGAGCGGAGCAAGCAGGAGGAGGTAAAGGGAAACAGGAGATAGAGGTCTGTTTACAGGAGGTGAGGATGAGAGAGGAAGGCAAGTGTGGGAGGACGGTGATCGACTGCATGCAGATTTAGAGAAGAAGCCTCAAAAGAAACGTCTGCCTGGAAAGAGAGAGAGAGAGAGAGAGAGAGATTAACAAGACCGAGAGTCAGATACATTTGAGAGAAACAAGGAGAGTGAAAGATGGCAGGAAAGCGGAGACAGAAGCCAGCAACAAATGATGAAGAGAAGCTGCTTGTAAAGTTTCATAGTAGTTTTTTTCCTGGTTTTCCATCAATCCATTTTATAAGTTTCCATAGAATATTATACTTACTGTATAAAACTGACTTTACAGGTAGATGGTATTTCAGAGCTACTGCTGACAAATTTAGTAGAGTAATGCTTGGATTGGTAACTGGTTATTTGGTTGATTGTGACATTAGTTTACTGAGTTATTCTGGACTGAGCCATGCAGCTGTGTTCTGTAGTAAATGGATGAGATGCCCACTGAGGAATTTCTCAGTTTTTCTGTTCTTACCTGCTCAGGACTATTAGCTGGCTGAAGCCTCTGGCTGCAGGCTGTAGAGTCTGGCTGGGTCTTGATTGTCGCAGACGTCAGTTCTGGACATAGAAGTCACATTCAGACACATACTACCCAACAAACCAGAACCACAGGTGGCTGCAGCAGCAGCAATGGAGCAGAGAGATACAGCAGTGAGGGATACTAGTGCTGACAACATGAAAGCTTGCACTCAGACAGAAACAAAAACACTAGGTGTTTTGCAAAAATGAAAAACAGTGGCCCAGTCTTACCTGTTGTCATTGATATCTGTGGTGTTTCCTGTGGAGAAAGAGAGATGCATAAGGAGGCAGGCAGATGCACAGTGAGAGGGCTGGTGGAGTGTAAATTATGCAATGAATGGGTCTGTACAATAACAGACACATGTGGGTTTAACTGAAACTACCCAAAGCCACTGACGGTGAATAGCTTTAGAACAAGCAGCTGCATTAATGTGTCCTCAAGTCATCATAAGATGAGTAGATACCGTGTTTATCAGTACACTTAAAAACAACACACACAGCTTGAACATTATGACCTATCAGTAAGGCAAGGACTAAAAGATCATAAGGATTGCTCCCACAGAGCTTCCATGCAAAGCACAAGTCTCTTAACAACTGTCTTTACACAAAGAACAGCACTTACAGTGCATAGAAAACGGGATCCCGTCTCCAGGATGGCTCTATTTGCAGCTCCAGGATCATAATTACAGTACATTCTGTGGAGTCTGATGACTTAAATTTACCTGACAGAAGTCATTTTACTCTTGCTACTATACTACAATCCTTAGAGGTCTGTGCTGTCCATGAACTACTCTGACAGGGATTTATTTCACCGATTATTTACTTGGCTCTTTTAGGTGACAGCACATTGACAACCAGAGACATCAAGAAGTTTCAGTTGCTACTCAGTCTCCAGCAAATGAGAAGTCTGCATGAGTTTATTCGTGGTTATTCATGGAAGCAAGTTTTCTTTGTTTGTGTGCAATTTTATGAGTTGGGTACTGTCAAGGAATCTCACGCTTAATTAATTGTAAGGTTGCTGAGTTTAATCTCTTCAGTAGAAAAACAAAACAAAACAAACAAACAAAAAACATAGTGACAGCAATTAAATGTCTTATACCCAACAACACATGCCATAGAAATATAAGCACAGGGCATGCAGATTAGCTTCGAGTTCTCCAGGTTCCTACGAGCCCTTATTGAAATTCATAACGCCAAGTAGGGTGAAAATCACTAGTGATGAACAAGAGGGAACTTCCCTTCAAGTCTGACTTCAGAATATATTACAGTGTATAAGCACTTTCATTACAAAATGCCATATGTCGATTCTGAGGGAAAGAACTGAACAAATAAATAGAAATAGTATGAAATTAAATATTTACATGAGATTACTCATAGCATCCAAACAGCTGCCACCACTGTGTGTGTGTGTGTGTGAGAGAGAGAGAGAGAGAGAGTGTGTGTGTGTGTATGCCAAAAAGGCTAAAATGTCAGTATTTCCTCCAGAATGTTTTTGTTGGCAGTGCTGACTAAAACTAAATCTAGCCTGCATACATTTTTTATGAGTTCACTGAAAAGCAATGATATCTGATATCTAATCAAAGGTACAGTAGGTTCTGCTGCAGCAGATTTATATATTGGCTGTAACCCTGTTTCTGACTTTTACTGGTATTCCCAGAGAATCAAAGAGGTGTGCTGCTGTTACACAACTCTACAACTGTCATCGCTGGGTCAGAAGCTTAGGTGGGCACTCAGCCTGTCTGGTTTGCTATCTGTCTGGCTGAGTAATGACAGTGCAAGTCTAATCTATCTCCTCCAGAGCCTGTCGCCGATGAACACAGACACACAAACATGGACGTGCACAAAAACCTCAAGCCGCAGCAATATCCCATAATAAATTAAATTGTTTCTTGGTGAAAAACATGACAGTTTGTATTACAATAATATATAAACACAATATCTAAGACTGTTAACATATGTTAAGACCCTTCTCCTTGCTCACCGCTGGCTCAGAATGACAGTTAAGATCAATGACTACAAGCCCATTACACAAAGATGAAAGCAAGTAGACGAAAAACCACAAACAGTGGAAACAAATGTTATCATAGCAACAGGGAAATTACTAGTTTAACAATCAGAAATTGCTAAGTGTACAGTATATAAAACAACATTCAAACATAATGGCCGGCATAATAGCGATCGCTAAATGGCGGCTATAAAAAAATAAACAAATTTACCTTCGCTGCTTGCCATAGTAATTTCTCAATATTTTAAAAGGCTTTATCTGAGTAGAGCTCACCATTTTCTGAATCGAGCATCTCTGCAGTGTTGCTGCCCGTTTGGCTTGGTTCAGCTGGAAACCTACCAACAGCAGAAACAGATGGATATGTAAGTGTAAACTTAAACAAAACACAATTGTAATTACATCTGAAAATGGAAGAGGACCGATGTGGTCAATTGACCAGGAAAAAAACTAACAAACAGGCAAACACTGGCAAAACAGATGAGAGAAAACTCCCATGCTGCATGTGTATATCACACACAGTTAACTTTAAGATGCTTGGCTGGGAAAGCACAAGCAGAGTGCTACAAAGCACAACACAGGTACAGCAGTACTAAAATAAGGTTTAGGGCCACTTCCAGAGCTTTCAGCTGCATTGCACAGTCTTCATAAGGGGATTGTTGTCTAGTAGATGGTTGCACTGCTATACAAGGGTTTTAAAAAGCTAAGAAGTGAACACTGTGTTAAGATTATTTTTGAACCACTATGTCCAAGGTCAAGAAAGTGGCTGAAAACAAAAAACTGTTAGTGAGTCAACCATGAGTTAAGACTATTTTGTCAGTAAAGTGAGCTGTGTTTGAAGGCACTGTAACAACCCAGTTAGTTGACCCGTACATTATTTTGTGAAGATTTTTGTCACGAAGGTCCAGTGCAGTATCACCGTCACCTGCAGGATATTACTCCATTATGGTAAAATGCACATTCTGCCCCATGTAACTACGTTTACTCACACGTTGTTCTGATCACTGCTGTCGTGCGTGTCGTCGCTCTGGGATCCCAGATGTTTGACGGGGCTGTTCTGATTGGAGTCGACCTCGGGTGACCTGTGCTCATGCTTTGGTGTTGCTGGAGCAGCAGCAGGAGCAGCTGCTTGTTGGTTGTTGCTGTTGTGGGAAACAGCATTGCAGAAGGGCATGGGGTGATCGCTGTAGCCTCGGATGAAGAAGGGGTTGGTGGGATAGCAGACTGGGAGGTGGCCAGGACGCACTGGCTTGGCTGAAAGAGATAGAGGATTGATTTTTTTGACAGAGGCAGAAAAGACAAAAACATAATTATTTTCCCCAAAAGAGCACAAAATAATACACCGTTTTTTAATGTGACTGGAATAATAAGAATATATTAATATAAAACACAGTTATTCCCAAATGATTCCATGTAATCCTCAAATGAAAATCATTATTCTAAAAACACTTTCAAATCAATAACTCATTTTCTCATTTGCTTCACACAGACCTCAGATTTATAAGTACAAATATCTCAAACTGAACCAAAGAGTGATCCAAACTGCTTTTTTCAATCAACTGTATGTCTCTCAGAAGAGCAGTGCTCATTGTTTAAATCCTTAAAAGCAATTATTAAAGGCTACTGTCAGTCCTACTGTCAGGTTTCATAATTTTCAGCAGGTTGGCATATCCATAAATATTCTGTCTTCGCACAGCATGTGTTAGACTGCCATAGATGTTACTGAATTTAGATTGTATCACAAAAATGGCACTAAAATAACCCTTATTATGATTCATATAAATGTTATTAATGTCTTATTATTGTCATTATTCTAAAATGCTATCAAAATTTTTCTTGTTTCTACAAAAGTCACACTATGAAAAAAACCTCTTGATTAAAACTGGGATTTGTATGGCGTGTCATTTGATGGATAACATTCACTTGGCTGCAGAGGAAATTAGACTTTACTACTGGCAGATGTAAAATCTAATTAACATGAAAAAAGTAACTTTCAGTGGACTCATATCAACACACTTTCTCACAGCAGTACTGTCTGGGTTGATTTGGAGTTTCATGCTAGTGCTACCCTAAGTTACATACCGTAGCTTTAACTTTGATATTTGAATCGATGTTTCTGTGGGTGCTGTGCTGCACAGTGGAAATTACTGTGAATATTGCACTTAAGTGTCTAGATTAGTACTGTGTTACCTATCTGTGCAGCATGGGGCCGGCGGAAAGGATTGCGGGCCTTCATCACATCTTTGATCCGCTCCACCTCCTGCTGGTAGCGGTGGCGGTCCTTCATGGCTCCTTCCTTTGCCTCCTTTAATGCACCCTCCAGCGCCTTAACTCGCTCAGCCGTAGAGCGAAGACGTTTCTCCAGTTTTGGAAGCTCACAGCGAAGATCTGCATTGTCACGCACCAGCTGTCGCACACACAGGAACACACACACACACAGTATACTGAGGCAGAGAGGAAAGATATCAAAGGCCATTTAATATGCAGTATCCTCTTATACAAAAAGAGACTGATGAGATGCAATAGTTAAAGAAAGTTTGTAATCTCTTTAGTAATATTTTTACTGGAACATTTTTCTGTTTACTTTGAATAGTACTGACGTGTCCTTTTAATGGTGCTACAGTGTTACAGTGTGAGACCATCTGTTCTTGTTTGTTTTGCAGAGCAAGAATGAGAATGTGTTGCCTCTGTGTTTCTAATTAGCTTGACTGAAAAGCATCCTCCAGTTTGGTGAAGTGAGAAACCCCCCTTTTTATACAGCAGTGGATGTACAGCAGCAAAGCAACCACATAACTCCTATGTTGAGTTATTTTATTGACCATACAATAGTATGCTTTAGCTACAAACTTGACCACAAACAATCCTGCGGCACATAATGTAAAATATATCACATTTGATTCTAGATAATGGTCTTGGTTCTATACAGTTATACCCATAAAGAAAATCAATGTGGAGATTTATTGATTTTAAATCTCTGCACACAGCCCATTCCCTACAAGTGGGAAAGGTAAATGTGAAAAATCCAGTGACTGAGTACCACACAGAGAGTCTACTAGTACATGACCATCCAAACTGATCGATACCCTGCGAAAATACTGAGTAGAAGACCTGAGGATTTAGTGAGCTGGCAAAGTTATCTGACAGACAAAGCAGGCTTCAGGAATTCTGCAGATCCACCTGAGGCTTGGCAGTGCTGGTTGATTGTTTGTTGGGGAGTCAATTTAAAAGAAAAATATGAAATGGAGGTAAGATTCCCACAGGAGGTAAATTATGTTATACAAGAAATAATGACAGAGTGTGTGTGTATGTGAACAGATGGATGAACAGACATTATTATATCTTTGCAGGGCCAGAGAGGCTCAGGCAGCATGCAGCCCTGGTGCACTGTCCACTGCATATCTCTGGGAGCCTTATCATGATCCAATTGAGAGTTTGCTGATTTATGACCTTTCCATTCTCCCATTATCAGCAGGTGGTGGATGGGGAAGCATTTCCCAGTGTCCCACTTTGGGATTGGTTTTCTGCCTGACAAACTGCTGCAGTGCAGTCCTCGCCACTCTGCCAGCCTGAGTACACTGAGAATGTTTAATACATCAACACTTAGTCGATTGCTGTAGTCCACTTATGAATATTAAAGAAAGATGTGAGGTGTGTGTTTATGTGCAATCTTTTTGAGGTTCCTTTTGAGCGTTTGTTGTGTCGAGAGAAAAACTCAAGTATGTTTGTGTGAACCTTCATGAGGATGAATTCATTTGTGAGTAATTTTATTGTGCTGTGCCTTTTTTCTCCTGAAAAGGCAGGTTTAACACCTCCTGTAGGACTGTTTTCAAGAAGACATTCAAGTGAAGCTTCTGTAGTGAGGTGATTTGATGGCACTAGTATTACCTTTTCCTACAGGCAAGTGATGACAAACAGTGCACACTGCTCTGTAGTTTAATTTAGCTATGCAGTATTCTGCCTTACTGCTGTGCCTCAACTTCTAGCCTGAGGCAAAACTGATGATTTGTCCTAATTTTGAAAGAACTGGTGGATGGGTAATTATCATTTATAGTTTCATATTTGCTGCTTGGTGTTACCTGCTTGTGAACTTTTGTAAGCTGGTCCAGGTTGTTTTCAAGAAAGGAAATCTTCTGTTTCTGCATGATATATCCCCCAGTATCATCAGGCTCCATCTCTGCACTCTGTCAACAAAAATAGCACAGATCTTTTAGCTCTGTATAAAAAAAAAAGAAAACACTGCCATCTCTCAAATACTGCAGTCCCAGAAAGGTATGTCCATACAGTCTACAGTAGGTACAGTAGAGTGACATGCACTCTGGCTACAACGGTTATATGTTGGGAAATATAGCTTTTAAGTGTGTTGCGTAGGTTAAGCTTGTCTGGCTTACTTTTCTAACTCGAGTCGTGAGGTCTTGAACAAACAACTTGCGGAGGTTGTGCAGGGTATGGAGCTCTCGAGCCTACAGTATGAGACAGAGAGAGGAAACAGTGCAGTAAAAAGAAGTTAGAGAGTACTGTGGCCTCTGGGGGAGCCAAGTGAGTTGTGATGACTTACAACAGTCTCTTCCAGCCCTTTGAGGTCCTGCTTTGACTGCTCATGTTTCTCATGGAGAAACCTATAGATAGGTAGAGAGACAGATGCTCATATAGACAGATCTAAAAAAAAAAATCTAAATGAACGTCTCTTTGCCCAGATGAGTGCCACATCCTTGCCACAATAAGTCATGAATAAAGAACAAACGTGGCATGTACCAGCTGCCCCCATTTGTGGACTGATACCCATCTGCCAACTGATGCAATATGCTGCAAAGGTCAGTGCAGAAAGAACCTTATTAGCAGCCAGCTGCTACCTTTATCCAAAATAATGAAGATGCAAAGAGAGTAAGACAGCAAGAAACAGATAAAAAGAAAGAAGCAAAGAGAGGGTTAAAGGGATTAGCCTTAAGCTAATTTAAGCCACAGTCTGTATGACTGTATTATTCCACAGAGAGAGACACATACTGTAAATATAATGACAGTCAGAGCTGCAGAGCGGGAGGAGAATAAATAGACACAAGGAAGACAAATGACAGAGTGAAAAGGAAACTGTGGATCAAAAGAGGCAGCTCACCCTAAGGCCTCCATATGGTGCAGTGTTTGAAAGCTAGCCAGGAGAGTAAAGTAGACACTCACGTCAGTTCCTCAAGCTGCCGGCTTTTGTGATGGTCTTGGGTCCTGAGACGTTCAAAGTTATCATGCAGTTGCTCCAACTCCAGCTGCTGCTTCTGGTTACAGCTAAATAAAAAGTGAAAACAGACTAATTCAGGGATTCAAATACAGGAATTTAGCTAATAGTAGTCTAAGCACCCAAGAGCTTTGGCTAATTACAAATGAAAAATGGAATCTGCAGTGCCACCTGGAAATGGAAGTGGGCTCCTTTCAATTCCACTTTTAGTGGAACTACATAATTACTTATGTTATTAAGGGTCTATTACTTTAACTTCATGTCCTTGTTTTACCACTGTGTATTTTGTTTATTCACCTATTGTTTTAAAAGAAATATTAAAAAACGGTCATCAGAGTGGTTTAATGGACATTTTTATACTGGTTGAAAAAACTTTTCTGACACGAGCACAAGTATTATGCTGATTTTTTTTTTTTTTTTCTATCGAGGAGCACCTCTCTGTGGTTAATAACCACCTCATATGTGAAAAACAGATTGTCCTTCCTGAGTGTAAGGTGAAAAAGTCCAGCTCAGTGGTGTGCACAGACTTTTTAAAAGCAGCAGGAGCAAAAATGAGGAACGGGCACCATTTCTATGCACAACATCAGGATTTATTTTTGCCCTAAGGGAACAGAGCTGTACAGAATGGCCAGACTGACATGTTGGCAGACCACAGGAGTAGCTGGGTGGCTCAAGTGTGTCATCTGGTCAGAGCTAACACATGAAAGTGTCCCGTTAAGATACAAAACCACAGCTACATCCTGGTTTAATAAAAAAAGAAAAGCATTTGGAAAAAAGGGTTCACACTTTTAATCATTTTTGATTTTGCTCTCCTTTTCCGATATTTGACTCATGATAGAACATATACATGCTTTTCCTATTCTGTTTAAAGGATCTGAAGAGCCACTCTGCTACCATCCATCCATCAATTTTCAAGCTGTTTATGCAAATCAGGCTGTGGCAGCAGGACAAGGAAGGCATTCTCAATGTCATTTCATTCAGACGCTCTGTGCAGCTGCTGTCTGGGTGTAACCAGACACTCCCAGTCCCACCTGGGAAATGTATATCAGTCCCTCAGGGCTGTCTGTCCCGCAGTCTCCCCCAAAACAGTCCGGCACCTGAAGGGGCCTCTTTTTGAAAGAGCCCAAACCAGACCAGTGGCTCCTCACATTGAGGTTGAGCAGCAGCTCAGCTCTAAATCTTCCCACACTGCAATTTCTGCACCATGTAAACCACCCACACATATTGATTTCAGCTACTTTCGCAGCTAAAGGGCTTATACTTTCTGAGAACTCGAATACTAAGACTATGCATTCACACTTTTTGCATATTTCCACTGCTTATAAGTGTAGAATTGAATTTCAGATTTCAGCCCACAGACAGCTGACAGAGTGAGCAGCCTGTCTGCCTCTGGAAACATATGATCTGCACTGGACTGCACCACAGTCTAATATGGAAATAAATAAGAATTACAACAAAGTACTGACTCAGTTAAGTTGTCGATGATCTTTTGCTTCTCATTGATCTCATCTCGCAGGCGGCTAAGCTGTTTGCTGTGCACCTCGCGGTGTGACTCCATTTGCTGCTCCAGAGCCCTCTGAGGCATGGTCAATACGAGGGGGGTGAGAGCCATATACAGTGTGCATGAAAAGAGAGAGTAAAGACAGTACCCAGAGGTGGGAACACATGAAAACCAACATGACTAAATGACAAGAAAGGACAAAATTACACACACCATTGCACATGTGGACATAAAATGTGGCCACCAGGGCATTGAACACACACAGAGCAGATCGTGTCATTCGCTGCCACTGTGAATGACACGAGCCAATGAAACTAGAGCATGTCACACACAGCTACATACACTGACAGGCAAAAACACTTTATTGAACATGTGCGAACACAAATACAAGAGATGATGACGAGCAACAAATACTGCCATCTTTAAAAGATAAGGCTGTTGATTTTCTTTTTTTTTCCATAAATCCCACACAGAGACTAAAACCAGCACAGAGATATTAGCTAAACCAGAATGTGGATTCAGACATTATGGTCAGTAAAATAAAAAAAAACCTTTCAGGCTGGATTACAGGGCTGACAAGTGCTCTGGGGCCACAGACCTACAGGGGCCATAAAAACCCTTGGTTTAATATATGTTTCTTGCTTTTCTGTAATTTGCAATTTGCACCATACAATACAATATCAACAGAGTCCTGTCTTATCATGTAATCTTGTGACCTTGTTTGTGAAGGGGCCCTCTCTGATATCATAATATATTTCTAACTACTTATCTCAGGTCATATTGTGATCACATGGTGCACGTAAAGTTGTGTATCTTCAAATTACTACAAACTAATTGACACTCAGAATGTCAGATTGTTAACTCATAAGCCAATCAACAAAAACTTTGACAAAAACCTAAATATTTTTGATTAACCATGACATTAAATATTTGCTGTTTCCAGCATCTCTGACTTTTTCTATTTTGTTTCAATGTAATTCAGTATTTTATAATTTTGGACTTGACATAAGTTATTTGAAGATATAACATTAAACTCTTGTACTTCCTGAAATAATCTTCTATTTTTTTTATATTATTTATTTTACTTTACACATTCTACATTTTATAGGCCCAAATAGATAAAATTCTAACAGTAAAAATTTTACGAGGTTAATGACTCCTGGAAATAATGTATTCGCCACTTTTCTTCCACTGATTGTATATGACAAAAATGCTTTTTGACCCAGTGTGTGTGACTTCGCTAAAATCCTTAACACTTGATATTTATTGTACATGAGAGCAACATGGAAGTGAATTTTTCTCAACATGTCAAACTGCTCCTCAACACAATTTATTTCTGTCTCTACTATAGTTCATATGCAGAGACACTTGCAGTCATAAGCCCATCTACCAGTGCAGCGCACACTCATGGATGCAGAGACACACACACACACACACACACACACGCACACAACATCCACACATGCACACCTGCAGCTAGCCGAGCACTGAGTGATGAAAGGCTATTACACTAAGCTGTAGCCATGGTTACAATACCTTTATATCACAGCAATCCTGGACAAATGTGAGATTCCTCCCCCTGGTCACCTGTGACATGCTCTCTGAAACACACACACACACACACACCTATATTTTGAAGAAAAGTCAGAGAAAATAAGACAATGCCAGAAACTAAGACAGAGAGAAAAGAAGAGGAAGATAAAGGCAGGGAGATAAAAGAGTAACACACTCATGTAAGTGAACAAAATGATGGTGACCTGACTTTTCCAGCAAAGCTGTACTAGCACTTAATATTGACAGTGAGGTCAGTGTGATTCATGGGTGTAATAATATCTATTATTCTGAATGGCAGCTGTTTTGTCACGCCGCTCTGATCGGTTGTTGATTCACTGCTGTTTCTGGTGTGTGGTGATGAAATTACTGAGCTCTCTACCTCTCACCAGGCTGTGTGATCAACATGACCTGCAGCACTTTGCATTCATCTACTGTACCTCTCTAATTAGTCAAGGACCGCCTTGCTTTGGTGTGTGCCAAAATTGATTCACCTGCCCTAGGAGTCAGAGGTGATTTAATGCAGTTCTGTGGGATTCTTTAGGGAGAATGCTTACATTGCCTTTGACCTGATTTGTGAATTGTGTCAGTGTCTCAGGAGCATTTGCAGTTAGCTGGACCTCACACACGTTTCAAATGTACCATTAATCCAGTCCTGCTGGTGCTGAGAAATGTTTGGGAACCTTAGCTGTTCATCAGCATTTACCCTTGTTTTTCTTTATGCTGACAGGATAGAAACGCCTCTGGCACAGGCTCAAACTTTCCACTGATGCTAATAAAATGGTTTTAAGCAAAGAGGCACTTCCTTTCAGTTCTAGTTCAGTGGTGCAGAAACACAGTGACAGGCTTGTTGTCTTTTTTCTTTTGACTTAGACTTTTTTGTTTGACTGTTCCAGAAAAGTAACCTTAAAGTTGACTTGGACATCTCAAGTAAGCAGTTCAGCAAGATTTACAACATCCGTCTAAATCTCACATGGGTGGTCAGCATGGATAATTTGAATCACTTGAGCGCAATTTTATCTTAAAGGCCATGGCTCAGTTGAAAGCCTTTACTTTATTTAGATTAATATTGAGCACAGTCTGTTTTGCTGACTGCCTGATTGGATTGCTTCCTGTCCTTTTATATCACCTGATTTATCAAACATAAATCTGTTGTTTTACTTAGCTGAGTGTACTATGTTCCTCCTTTACCTTAGAGTCCGAATAACTGTTAAACTCTTGCTCTTTGTATTTCATTCACGTAGATAAATAACTCAAACTCAAGCCTGAGGCAAATACACTTTGATTACAAATACAACACTTGTATGTTTCACTACACTGAGTGTGTTAGTGCAGTATTGATCCTTGAACTTTGTGTGCAAATAGCTGGATAGATTTCACCCCAAAAAGCTTGATTCATATACTATTACAAAAGTGTTGAATGTGTATTTCAACAAGTATTTTTGAGAAGTACACTGAGATTGTTCATCAGTTGCCCTCGTTGGGTGGATTGCCATGAAATTTGGTTCAGACATTTGTTTCCCTCAGGATTACTTGTGATCCATTCACCTTCTATTTAGTATCACAGGCCAAATTTTTTATTTCTCCATTACTTGGGTCAACTCTAGCCTAGTTTGGTGTGAATTAGCACATTTCACCATGCCCACATATTACTTTCACATAAGTGAAACTAGTAAACATTACCTTACCATTGGAATGTCAGCATTGTCATTGTGAGCATGTTAACATGCTGACATTAACATTTAGCTCATAGCTTCACTGTGCCTAAATGGCTTAGTGTTTTTTTGTTCACTGGTTACCTGTGTTATGGTGCTCAACTTTGGATTGAGAGAGCTAGTGATATACTTCAGTCGTTTACCATAATGGCTCATTATAGTGCATTACCTTGAGCTTGGAGTTTGGCCAGCTCCTCGCTCAGAGAGTCGTAGCTGTCTTCCAGCTGTCTCTTCTTCAGCTCCACATTCTGCATGTACTCAGTGAGAGAGCGGATCTTTGCCTCATGCTGAAAGTAAGAACACAGCGTCTCACAGATGCAGGAAGTATACTGATGAGCAAAGACCCTCTGTGCAAGGGAATACATTACAATGAGGGGAAAAAAGTACTTTTAGTCATTGTTGAATGGACACGGTTTGCAGTGAATATTCATGATCACTGTGCACTAGGGAATTCAATTTAAATACTGAAGAGGGTAAAATTTACACCATGGTGGCTTCAGACAACCACATTATCACATAGCATACAAAACACACAATCCCTTAAGAATCAGGACAGTTTGCATACTGAACACTTCTGATAAAAAAAAAAAAAAGTTAATTACACAAACAGTTGTGTCATTTTGAGCACACAGCTCTGAAAATCTCACAAAGGCCTATGTAGCAATGTGTGATGTTAATCAGACTGATGAAGAGGCGTGTGCTGAAATGTCACTCATTTGTTTGTGGTGATAATTAAAGTTTTGTACTGCAAAGTTTCACCATCAACTGTCTTGATTTTTCCACATCAACATAAAAATTTTCCTCTGGGTAACAACTTAAACCTTTTTCCTTCACCACATGTGTGTAGAGGTTGATAGCTCCTCCAGTTCTTCCTTGTATCAGTCCCTCACCTGTGAAATGAGGAGGTGGCACGAGGACAACTCTCTTCCTGTCTCCTCCATCTTGCGGTGACACTCCATCTGAAGGTTCTCCAGGTGACGACAGCGCTTCACCATGGACTTCACCTCTGACTTTATCTTATTGATGTAGAGACGGGCCACTGTGAACTCCTCCTCAATCGCACCAGTGATCTCCATAGGCTATGAGATGAATGAGGCATAGAGGAGGAGAGACAATTCAAGGAGAAGTAAAGATGTTTAGCTAAAATTCAAGGATTTAAAAACAGCTCTGAAGAAGAGGAAGACATCTTAGAAACAATTTCTGGCATCAATGGATGATGTGATTCAAAGGCTCTGAAATGAACTGTGGAGGATGGAGTGCACACATCAGAAGCAATCTAAACACTACAGATGAGCGTGGATATACATATAAACTATCCTCAGGTGTAATATAGAAAACTTCAGAGTTAATACATCGATACATACTGCATACCGAGTATATAATTTAATGTATGTCACCTCAGATAAGTCACCATTGTAAACTCAGCCACTAACACACACAAATGTTTTTAAATGCTCATGAAGATCTTTGAATTGACACAGATGCCAAATCTGTCAGGCTAAATTAGAGACAAATATGTAAAAGAAAATAGGCGCAGGACTCAAAAAACCCACTCTGTCTTAGGTTTTAATATTTCACTCACTGCAAGTGTGATAAAGCTTTAGTGTGCTTTAGAACAAGCAGACACAGGATATATAGTATATATAAATATAATATTCTCAGACAGTGTGAACTTTTGAACCCTAGGCTGTCTGACTGATTTTCAATCTTTTGGGATCACTACATGTCATATATTGCTATTTTCAGCGGTGAATCCATTTGTTATAGTTTAACCTTAAACTGTTTATCACCGTAAAGAGTAGGATTACAGGATTGCATTATGTATATCACATCTAATGTCTGTTTATACTTGTTTGGCTGAGTTATGACTCTGAGTGTGTGATGATAATATGAGAAAAGTTCTCATAGTTTGCCACAAACATCAGGTATTTTAGTTTCCTTGTCTCCTATTTTGTCACTGATCTTTTTCAATGGCGGCATTACTGATCGGCGAGTATGTCTCTAGACCTGCAGCCTCTGTTCCACTCACCAACTTGATGTCCCTATTTCCAACGATGATGCTGAACTCGCTCAGGTCTTTCATGAGCCCATTGAGAATCTCGGCAATCCGTTTCCTCTGGTGGCTGCTCACTTCCTGGATACGTGACAGCTCTGCCTCTAAAGCCATAAAGTGAGCCTGTGAGAGGAGAGCAGTGAAACAAAGGAGTAAATATAGAGAAAAGCAAGGGACAAGTGGAACTGGGGAGGGTGGTTTTGTGTGACGACAAAAAGCGAGAGAGAGCTGAGTGAGAGAAAAAACCCTTAAGAAACTGGAATGTTCATGGGAATAATAAAGGGGGAGAACACTGTGTAAGATGACTGACAGAAGCGGGATGGAAAGTATAACCTGAGAGCACACACTGAACTGTGAGAGACATTTTAATGCCTGACCTTACTCTCATTCAAGAAATCAAAGTAGCAGAACATAATGGTCATTAAATTACAAATCAGTAAACTACTGAGATGGTATCAGTGCTGTATGAAAGGATGTCAGAGTGAATGATGAGCTTATCCTTTTTCAGTTTGTAGAGCAGGCAGCCTCTAAACAATGCTGTCACCCCAATGTACGGAATACAATAAAACAATGTGGGTTCAATCAATACTCTGATGAAGTAAAGTGAAAGAAGGGTGGTACAGTGTGTCTACCTCACAAATAAACTGTTTTATGGAGCCTCAATTTTTTCACCATGATTAACATCAGCCACCAAACAGTGTCTTGTCTATGAATATTTTGGATTTATTATTATTTGAAATGGGCTATTTACCTCAAAATCACAAAATCATCTTGTCCAGGAGTAAATGTAACCCAGGTCTTGGTTCAGTGGTTTCAGTGTGACCATGAGCAACAACACTATTTATTTCAAATATATTATTTTCTACTGTTTAGTCCATACTGCTGCAAAAATTTAAACTGAAGGTTTTTAATCCTTGTTGACCACACACATTGACGATGTTTAATTTCATGCTAAGTTGATCATCTATTATCACAGGAATAACATACGCGAACTCTTTTTTTAATGCCTCGGTCACTTTAGATTACCACTGAATATCTTAAGTGACAGGTTTTATCAACCTCTCCATCTTCATCTCCTTCATTAACTTCAAGCTCTGTGATCATTTCTAAGTCACTTTCCATATCAGAACATTAACCTAGCATAAACGTCAGTAAACAATTACCTGGAATCAACTCAATTAAGAATACGAAAAAGAAGAAAAGTTAATGAAACATGTTGAGTTTAAAGAAGATTTATTAAGTGATATCGTAGAGAGGAGTTAGTCGGTTGAATGATGAATGAAGTTAATCATAACAAAATGGACAGATGGATGAAAGAAGGTGCCTGAAAAAGCAGATGAATGTGAGCAACAGTGAGCGATGATGTGGCCTCCTGCAGAAGGAGAGAGGACCTTCCACTCAAAGCAGAGATGAAAACAGCTGAGGAGACACTGGGGTGAGGATGGATTTACTGTGTTGCGCTATTTTTCTAGGTCAGGTTTAAAACCTCTGCCCTGTAACATTAAATATTCATGGCTGTGTAAGCAACAACCATCCATTCATCCATCCATTATCTATCCTGTTGAGGGTTGTGTGAGGGATGGGGGGTAGTGATGTGCTGAAGCCTATCCCAGCTGACACTTAGTGAGAGGCAGGGTTCACCCTGGACAGGTTGCCAGTCTATCACAGGGCTGACACTCACTCCTATGGGCAATTTAGAGTCACCAATCAACCTAAGCTGCATGTCTTTGGACTGTGGGAGGAAGCTGGAGTACCAAGAGAGAATCCACGCAGGCACAGGGAGAACTGCAAACCCCACACAGAAAGGCACTGGGTCGGCCAGGGATCAAACCTGGAACCTTCTTGCTCTGATATGACAGCGCTAACCACTGCACCACCATGCCGTCCATGTAATAACCCACAGACTTCAATTCCATGGATTTCCTTTATGTATACTGCTAAAAAAAATCTAACCACTGCACCACCATGATACCTCGTAGATAAACTATTCCAGATTTAATATAGTACAGTTTATTCTGACAGCCTGACTGCTCCCTTCATGCAAACAAGCCATTTAGTAAAAACCACAGCATCAATTTTTGAGAATATCTTGAATCCTGACCTTAATCGAGCAGAGCTGTCCTCTGTGGCTGTAGCTGTCGGCATCTTCTAATATTCGTTTGCAGTCATGATGCAAAATGGCCAACAACATGGCGGATGAATCAGTTCATTTACAGTTAGCTAATAGTGTCACTGATAGTGAGTTTGTGGTCAAGCTAAAGAAACAACAATGATTTCTGTCAGGTTGTTGATCACTGTCAAGAGTGATTTTGACTTATGAAACATTTACTTTACCTGTATTCAAAGCCTTGCATTTTCTCCTCCCTATTCTGAGATTTTCCCCTAATCTTTTCAGTGTTTCCTTCATGTATCTGTTCCAGACTGCTACCATCAGTGTACAGTATCAGAACTTTCTCTCTTATCTTTCCTTCAAAGTAGCTCTCACGTATCTTGGTATCTCTCTAATTGCATTTTAGCCAGTAGTTCTACATATTCTTGAAAGACCCACCCAACGCTCCTAGTACCCCATAGAGACTGTGTCTGCCCCCTGCCCACCTAAATTATATAAATCAAGAATCAACTCCAGAGGAGTTATTCATAAGAACCTAATTAAAATTAAGATGACTCCTCTTATAGTAGAAAGTAATAGGACAATCAAATGTGGACTATTAAATATCAGATCTCTCTCATCTAAATCTCTGTTAGTGAATGATTTGATAAGTGAACATCACATTGACTTATTGTGTCTTACTGAAACATGGTTACAGCAGGAAGAATATGCCAGCCTAAATGAATCCACTCCACCTAGGCACAGTAACTGTCACATCCCTCAAAACACAGGCCGAGGTGGTGGCGTGGCAGCGATCTTTGACTCAAACCTATTAATCAACCCTAGACCTAAACATAGTTATAACTCATTTGAAAGTCTCACCCTGAGTCTCTCACACCCAAACTGGAAAACTCAAAAGCCTGTTCTGTTTGTTATTGTATACCGTCCACCTGCTCCTTATTCAGAGTTTTTAAGTGAATTCTCAGACTTTCTGTCTGATTTAGTGCTTAGTACAGATAAAATAATCATAGTAGGCGACTTTAATATTCATGTAGATGCCGACAATGACAGCCTCAACAATGCATTCTGTTCATTATTAGACTCAGTTGGCTTCTCTCAAACTAAATAAACCCACTCACTGTTTTAATCACACTCTTGATCTGGTTCTGACATATGGCATCAAAACTGAACACTTAATAGTTTTTCCCCATAACCCTCTTCTGTCTGACCATTTTCTAATAACTTTTGAATTCCCATTAATGGATTATACTCTATGTGGGAAACAATTCCACTACAGCAGATGTCTATCTGGCAATGCTGTTACCAAGTTTAAGGAAATAATTCCATCTTTATCTACTTCAGTGCCGTTTGCCAACACAGTGGAAGGAGGCCACCTTAACTTGACT
>NW_018127881.1:1355702-1362178 GCF_001952655.1 Monopterus albus
CTCTCTCTCTCCCTGTACCTTTCTGCAGGTTGCCCTGGCCCTGGAGCTCTATGTCTCTGACGAGCAGTCACCGGCCACATCGACCTGATCAGTGTTTGATTGTTGTGTCTTGTTGCTTTTCTTCTTTTGTCTCTCCTCTATCCACTCACCCCAACCGGTCGAGGCAGAAGGCCGCCCACCAAGAGCCGGGGTCTGTCGGAGGTTTCTTCCGTTAACGGGAGTTTTTCCTCCCCACTGTCGCCAAGTGCTTGCTCAAGGGGGATTTGTTGGGTTTTCCCTATGTAATAATATTGATAACAGTAAGGTCTAGACCTTACTTTGTAAAGTGTCCTGAGATGACTTTTGTTGTGATTTGGTGCTATACAAATAAAATTTTATTTTATTTGATTTGATTTTGAAAGATGGGAACTTAAATTGATTATTTTACATATTTAATGTTCCTTTTTTTTCCTTTTCTGAATGTGCTTTCCAACAATATGTAGCCTACTATAGTAAATGTGTCCATCTGCTCATTTATCAATTTTAGATAAAGCTAGAACAATCATTTACAAACCCTCCTCTGTCTCATTTTTATTTTTAGCCCTGATATATTCCCCTTTGTGGTATAAAATATTAACAACAAGCCTGCCAAAAGACTGACCCACCATTTTCTTTTCAAGCTCTTCAGCCAAGAGCTTATTTTGCATGCTCTTCTCCTCGACCTCCAGGCTCTTCTGGTCATAGTTGACTGCCAGCTCCTCCAGGGCCTGAAGGACCTCCTTCACCTCTGCCTTAGCAGATTCATTCTCCGTCTGCAGCCTGCTAAGCTCTGACTGCACCTTCTCACCATCGCCCCTGGATGATGCTAGAAGCTGAGAGGCACAGTAATTTAACAGCTAAATATAAACTGTAAATAAAGAAAGATTAAGTTATTTACATTATTTATTACTGTGTAAAACAGGAGTTTCTTGATTATTCATGATTCACAGCTGCTGGAGTTTATTAAAGAATCATTTTAGGGTTTATCTGATTATGTATCTGAGCATGCATACAAACCATGTTACACATACAGGAGTAATTTAACAAATGAAACATTTTAAATATTCATCTTCAAATATCATTTGACACTGTAAGAACTGACATTATTTTGCTATCATGGTACTTGCTTGTGTCGGCACTGCTGCAGCTCAGAGTGGGTCATTTTAATGTAATGATGTCAATAAAAGTAAATGCTCCTCTACTCGGGGTTCTGCGTGTTTGCCCTGTAGTGAATAGCTTCTTTTACGCCAAATGGATTTAAATTCATGTTACTGCACAGAAAGTAAGCTTGGGTATTTACCATCATGTCAACTCAAATCACAGCAGGATCGTTTTTGGGATATGAATGAACTAATTTAGCAGATGTAGTCTTTTACTTGGCGTGCTCCAGATTATGTAGCCCACTGGGTTGGCCAATGCTATTACACGCTGTAAAATACTGGAATGACATTTTGATGTACTTTAATTGTTGTTACTATAGATATTTGTGTGATAAAGGGGTGTAAACCATTTCCTGCTACATAAAACGACACAAAATTCACACTGATGGTGGAATCATGCTCACATAAAACATATTACATCATATTTTATGTAATTTGAGAGCATTTACTTGTTTATCTGCCACAATGTTAGTCAGCTAAAACTGGCAACACAGGCCCTTCCCTCAGTCCAAGGCACAATTTGTTAAGATTAATAACTACCCTAAGTATCTTTGTATAGATTCTTCCCTCAATAACCTGAGCAGCCACTGATATCCATTTAATCTAGTTACTAACACATAAATACACTCATGATTAAACAATTTGTTCTGACTCCTGAAAATAGTGTTATTGTTTTTCTTATTCATCTCAGTGGCAGGATAATAAACCTTTCACGGCGGACTTCTATTCAAAGTGTGACTGCTGCTGTTGCACATGTGCATTTGCATGTGTGTATTTGAAAGGATGTAAAACCATTGTCTTTTACCTCCTCCTGGTCAAGCATCTGCTCCTTCAGCTTCTCCACCATCTGGCTCTGGTGATTGATATCATCATCCTTTTGGTGGTAAAGACATACAATAGATATACTTCTTTTAGTGTTACATACTGCATTGTACAGTACACACTGGTACAGTACAGATACTTTATACACTGCCATCTTGTGACTCACAACTATACATTTCACCTTGTTTTTAACTGTGCAAAGGAGAGTTAGTGATAGTAGTTTTGGTATTCATGAAAATCATATACATAGGCCTAATGTTTTAATAAGGGTACTGTTCAAAAGCATTTAAATTTGATGGCCTGTAATCAACTGATCATGTATACCACAACTGAAGGAGCAACTTCTGTCAATGCTAAACTGAATGACCATTTCCAGAAACACTGCATGTAGTAGATAAATGTTTCAGTTACTGTATGTCCAGTCTATAAATACATGTAACAGAGTATCCTGCATCAGGTCTACTACAATGCACAGCATGTGTAGATTATAAAAAGTGTATGCACTGTCATAAATTGCTTTGTATTGTATGTGAAACCACACACCTGTACAGTATGTGTTAAATCACCAAAAACATTGTGGTGACTTTTCTCATATGCATTACATAGAAAATGTGTCACTGCATTGACACTGCTGCTTCTGCATATTTAATGAAAGCTGTTAATGAAAGCACGTAACCACATTATACTATTTTGGAGCACAGTGCACATATAGTACCTACAGTAGATGATGTAAGTAAAATTATGTAGAACATTACTATTTCCCTAATGACATCTATTCCTAAGAGCTGCTACATGAGTCACTACTATGTGTCTGATTGTGATTTCATTAACATGACTAATACATGTACTGCACAATACTCTTTGTGTTTATGTGTGCATACAGCTACAAAACTCTCAGCCATGTTGTGTAATCAGCTTTACACTCATGCAGACAAATGGTTTTCCTGCGGCATCGATGCATCACCTTATCATCCAGCTGTTTGTAAAGTTTGCGGATCTCCTCCTCATACTTCTGTCGCTCCTCGTCAGAGATGTGGACCACAATAGAGGAGGCAATTGAACAGGAGCTGCAGGGGCTACAGATGTCAAGAACTGGCTCTTCAGATTCTGGAGGCACCACAGGGACATTCTCCAGTCCTTCACTCAGCTGCCCCAACACAACAACATTTTCACCTAAAAACCAGAAACAAAATATTATGTTTTTTCTAAATGTGTTGCTCTTATCTCTGGCAAATCTTCTTCTGTGGATTTATGTTTGTTTTTTTTAAGGATTAGTGGTTTAATCCTCAGCATATCTCCTATCCTCACTCCAGAATGCATTTAAGTCCCAGGTCTGAAATAGTGCCATAGATGAGCACCCTTTTCTGTGTACACTCTATGTACAGTAAGCAATAAAAAATACTACACATACAATATGTAATATTAAAATGCCACTTGTCTTGTGTCTGGCTTTGGCTGAGATTCCAGTATTTCACACAGAAAAGCAGCCGAGCTGTTGAATGCAGTTAAAGGGTTAGAAAATCCAATGTGCAAATTGTGCACACGAACAAGCACTTAATGGTATGAAAAGCAAAACACAAAAGGCTTGGACTGACAGCTACTCTGCATCGGATGGTGTTTCAAGCTTGTTGCTTTTTCTCAGGCAGCATAAAGAAGTTCATACTGATGTGACTCTGGAAACAGAATAAAGGGGGATGTGCCCTGAAAAGCGTGTTATAACAAAATACTGCCAATACAATATAAAAGTGGGACTCTTGCATTAATAATAAAGGACCCTTTCTTGCAACAAATGTATGGTGTGCAGCACAGGTAGCCTCTGTGTTTCCTAATTTCATACCTGCGCATAGCACATTGTCTTTTTACCAAGCAGCATTTCATTAATTTCACGCCAGCAGCTGGGTCCAGATGAAAATGGGGTGTGTCCAGGTAAATTTTGGGCATGTTGGTAAAATGAGGGCACAAAGAGACTGCGCCACTGACCTTTAACTCGCACACGAGCAGATTCATTTCCTCAGTGGAAAATCTTACTGAAATCCGAAGTGGAAAATCATCATCACCATCCATAGTTGGTCTGCCTAAAGAACTCTTAAGTTCTACATGATTTAATTTGTTTGTGTCATTATGTAGATCATACTCTGCTGTGCTTCATTTGCCTGCAGAAGGCTAAGATTCAGCTTCAGTCATTGTATGTATTTGACTTTCCTACATGTGGTTTTTCTTGCATTACTAATGAAACATTTGCAAGGCCTTCTATTTTTGCTTTTGTGTGGCTTCAGTATTTCACAGCACTGATTTGACTGATGTATGTTCATTAGCTAGAAAGAAGAATATCAATTTTGGAACTGAGTGCTTTGCCCTTTAAGACAATGTCAAAGCAATCCATATTTAAGACAATACACCTAGCTGACAGCATTCACAGACTAGATCCTTCTGTCTAGTTGAAAGTATGCTAATCAATAAAAGCAAATGCCAAGTTAAATGCAACAAAAACTCTCCCTTGCCTGCTATAACAGATCACTGCTCTAGGCTGGAGATTAATTTTACTATAAGAGAGAGTTGTCTTTGTGCTAATGTGAAATGTAGTTGAGTTGGGTAATGTGGCAGAAGATGGAGGTCAGCAGCATCTGTGTGTGGCCTTGCCTGGCCTGAGGTGGAATATAAGAAGCAGTGAAGGGAAAATGGGCACAGTAGTATTGCCAAAATGATCCGTTAGGAAATTTAAAGTACAAAGGTTTGAGAACGACTGGGAGACAAAGGAAAAGAGTCGGAGGGATGGTGTGTGTGTGTACATAGCATTACTCACACTGTGGGCACCAAAGCCTGTTTACACACACACACACACAACAATCACATTGTTGATTGACAGATGTTGGTAAATCATGTAAATCATTGAATTTTAGGGTGTTGACTTGGTAGAATTAGGTTTGGGTAAGGCTATAGTAAGGGTTGTGATGGTTAAGAATTGGGTGAGGGGCTAGGGAATACATTATGTCCATAATGTCAATAAGTGTCCTCATAATTATATCAAGACCAATGTGTGTATATGTGTTTGTGTGTGAAGGACAATGATAGCAAGCAAATGAGATGAAGAAATAAAAGGAATAATTTTCACAGATGTTCAATAAAGATGTGTTCCAGTAATTTTAGAATACAGGGCAAGCAAATGGGTTTCAAATAAAAACACATGGACAGGATTCATTACATGACTTGAATGTCAACCGATCACTACCACTGAGAGCACTGACATTTGAACTGACCTAAAGTCCAACAGGAGAAGACAGGTGTGTGTGTGTGCAGTGCTGTATGGCTTGTGTTATTGTGTAAGAACTATGTTGTGTACGAAACATGAGATAAGGCCAGTGTAAGTTGGGACTTTTCTTTAGCTGTGATTAGCCCTTGCCGCTATGAAGTTTACTAATACATGAAGATTCATAAAATTTAAAGCCTCTAGCATTTCTTCCCTCCAGCACAATGTGAAGGGAATCCAATTATACAAAGTGTAGAAGTCTGAATAACATGAAACAGAAATAGCCGGAAAGGGACCGTTAAATGTTTTGGGCAGACGTCCAGAGAGTCTGTTTGGCAGCTCTCCTCCCATATCTTCTCTGGCACGTACTCAGATGATATCAAATGAGGTTAAATCAGCACTTACGTCAGCTGAAAAATAATGTCTGCAGGGCAGCAGGCTGGTGAAATTTTTAGCCCTGTTAGTGAGTTTTCTTTCATGCATGAAGAGAGACTGAAACAGTGGGATTACTGAGGAATGATTTTCCTAGGGGTCCGTGTAGAAACTGTGTTCTCTGGACTTGTCTACCAACACTCTTCAGCTTAAGCTTATTACCTGCAACTAGCAGACTTCAAATGTTTAACCTTATAACAGGCAGTTGACCTTTTTCATCTAACATAAAACATTCAAGAGCCTATTTACAATCATTTTCTTACTGCCGCACTAGTAGCTCTGCGAGGATGAGGAAGGATGGGGCATTGACCAAATGCTACTATAAACCAAAGCACTTGGTAAACTTCTGACCCAGTGGTGGTGCTAGATGAGAAGTCAGCAAATCACCAAAGTTAATACTTATCCTGAGGAGAACATGAATATGCACCAAATGTAAATGTAAATCCATCCAACTGTTGTTGAGAATTTTCACTCAAAAGTACAAATGTCAGCCTCACGGCAGCGCTAGATATTAGGTCAGGGGATCACCAGAGTCATTGGGATTCAGCTTCTGGGGATCATAAATATCTGTGTTACATTTTATGTAAATCCATCATCTAGTTAATAATTTCAGCCAAAGTGATGGTCCAACCAACTTCCACCCAGCTTATGTGGCTAAAAATGCAAACTTAGAGTATTATTATACATTTAATAGAAAAGGCAGTGATAAAGTCAAACTGCCTGGGAAACTATTTTCATAGTGAGAAAGGTAGAGACTTGGATAGTCTATGTTTTCATGAGCTGCCAGCATGATATCA
>NW_018127881.1:1362222-1362518 GCF_001952655.1 Monopterus albus
CCTTTTCCTTTTCATACTTCTTCTTCCACTGCTCTGCTGTGAGTTCCAGGTTCACCGTTACAGTATTTCTAATGGTCTTGGCTCTAAGTGGAAGGATGCGGTGATAATGAGAAAGAGCAGAAGACAGAGAAAAGGAAGGAAACAATGTCAGAGTAGGAGGGTGAGAAGAAAAAATGTACAGTAGAAGGGAAAAAATATACTGTGAGAAAATGGCAGAGAGTAGAGGAACTGTCAGTAAGGTTATTTTAGCTCTGGCTGATCAATGAAAATAGGCTTGAATCTCATTAATTGGGTTT
>NW_018127881.1:1362594-1366512 GCF_001952655.1 Monopterus albus
ACTGCTTAATATGTGCCCACATCAAAATTGTTCCTCAATTGTGATGCAAATAGGTGTGTTGATACCCTCGTGATGCTACAGCAACAGGACTCAGCTCCAGTTGTGAAGTTCACATCAGTAGCTATCACTTAATTTCACACTCCATTGAGAAAGCACTGTTGTCCTTATTCATTTATTCCCTCACATTAATTAGACAAACAGCCCAATCTAAAGTTTCAGCATATTAAAATTTAGGTAAGGCTTCATTTGGAAACTGAAATGCTGATAATCGAACATCAGGTGACAAAATGTTAATGTTAAACAAACTGATAATGGCTTTTTATGTACTGTACTCTATGCATCCAAGTCCTGAACCAAGCCATGGATTCTCTGTCTCTAACATTTCCTATTATTTGATTTAAATGCTGTAGAATTGCTTCAGACTAGCACTGTTTTACTTTTACTTATACATTATAGTCACTTGATAGGTTTGCTTGGTCATACACTATTTATTTCAACCAACATTTTTATGTCAGTCTCTATTCAAGGCTTTCATCGGTAGAGAGAAAAAGGCTGGAGATGCACAAGGAGGGTTTTTTTCAGGATCTTTCTTACCATGTGTGAGTGTCAGGGCAGACAAAGAGTAATAAGAGTGAAAAGCAAACCAGATTTCTGCCTCTACAAGCTTATCTAAAGATTAGAAAACACCCTCTTAAATCAATTCAACAAGATCAGAAACTAAACTGCAACACAAACCCTGCCTCTGAAGTAATGTGTGGGTTTTCAAAAGCAAAGCTGGCATCTGAGCTCAATACATTTCAGTAAAAAAACATCCCAACAGCTGCAGCTGAACAAGAGAGGAATGGAAGTTGTACTGTGCAGTGCAGCAGCATATCGCTACTTAGCATGGAAGCATGCTACCTTTGGCCAAACATCAGGGTGGATTTGGTCTCTGCATCGTTGTAGCTAGAGGGAGAGCAGCAGATGAACATGGTGGTGCGACAGTTCCCACCGAGCGAGTCCTGTAGGATACGAGTCATTTTGCTGTCCCGGTATGGCACATGGGATTTCTACGACACAGATAAGAGAGGGAGGAAGAAAGAGAATCAGAGATGGTTAGAAAAGCATGAAAAAAGCCAGAGGGGAGAGGATCAAAATGCCATAGACGACATTCGGGAATTTCTGCATTAACATGCATATCTTTGCTTTTAAAAATGTGATGTGAGCATCAGCAAAGTACAAAGAAAGAAAAGGTATCTCTGCTGCATCATTCACAGTTTTACCTTTTTAACCTGTAGAACGCTTCAAAAAGACTGTGTCCTTGCTCACTGAATAAAGAATGAATGCCAGTAGATTTATAAAAGGTTTGTGAGGCATTTACAGTCTGTGAGCCTTTCCATTATTTTTATGAGAAGTTCCCTAAGCCTTCAACATTACAAAATAACTGACAGTGATTTTTTAATTCCACTGATGGAGTTTGGAAGCACTACAGCATGGGTAGACTTCATCTATTGAAATTAGTGAAATATATAGAAATAAGTTATCAGCTGAAGCGGCATTAGGGATTATGAATGAGGGGAAAGAATCAGCTGCGTCACTGCAGCACTCACCCAACTCAAATACAAGATAAGAATGTCACTATGGCAGGATTCTGAAAAACCCACATCACATTCAGTGACAGCACAGTTTGTCTAAACCAAGTTACTGTACAGGTAGGAGCCAGGTGTCTTCTCATTTAGAGTAACTAAGCAAAAGAGTGTATTTGTTTAAATCAACTATTCCTTTAAGTTAGGGAAGGTTTTAAGTTGATGGATTTTATCCATTCCATTAACTATTCTGATTATCCTGTAGGGAGTCACCGCTGGGCTGGAATCGATTTCAGCTGGCAGTGGGCGAGAGGCAGGGTAGACCATGGACAAATCATCAGTCTATCACACACTGACATGTGGAGACAGACAAGCATTCACACTCACATTGACACATACAGGCAATTCAGATTTGCAGACTAACCGAAAATACCACCCCCCAAGAACACTGTGTGCTCATTCATGACATTTAGGTTGTTCTAATCTAATATGTTCAGCTAATTCACTGCGGTATGGAGTCAATTTCAGAAAGCATACTGTTTTGGCAACAAGCCTTAGGTATCAGTTAACAACAAACAATTAAATGGAAAAGACTTAAGAGTGCTCATTGCAAAGAAAGAAGACTGCCAAGATGTCTCTGCCTTACTGTTCCCTCGGCCAAGGCTGAGATGACGTTCCCCAGGGCTGACAGAGACTTGTTGATGTTCTTGGCCTCATCCAGCACCGCTCCCTCAGCACCTGTCTTACTGACCTGACACAGATACACAAACAGATGGAAGGAATTAGTTTATAAGGTGCATTGTCAGCATAAAAATTACAGATTGAAAACTATGTTTATTCTCCTGTTATGCTGTATTTTACAGATGCTGTTGTCTTTTTTTTAAATACATAATTTCCCTGAAACGGACTGATTTGTAACTGAGAATCCAAAAGGGTCTTTTAATCAGTGCACAGCAAAAATGAAATGAATCAACAAATATGGGCAAAAAAAAAATTCCCTGCAATCAGTGACAAATTACATTGTTCTTGTTTGCAAAAAAATGTAGAAAACTATTAAATTTCATGACATTATAAAAGGTTAAAACAGAAAGGAAACTGAGAGTCAACAAGCTTATGAGAAGGTTTCTGCTAGTAATCATAATCATCATGGGATACAATTAGCAACAACCTTTGTGAAGCATCAACCAGCTTCCTCTTCACTCAATAATATTTTATCAAAATCTCAGAAGTTGTTGGAGCAGAATCATTGTCTTCTTCCCCCCTTGGGATAACCAAGAGCAGCAGCAGCAGGACTAATGAACTACAAACTGCTTCTGTCAGCATATATCCACACTGGCCACCTACTACTCTACACTCACACTACTCTATATTTTGCATCAATAGATTCAACACCAGTAGCCAAGGGCCACGTTCAGCTGCGTCTCTAATGTATTTTTAGGTCTGCTTTCCATAGTACAATCTATGTCCTGGATATGAATTGTTTTACAGATGCTGTGATGTGGTAAGCTGAAATCAGATTTCACCTTAAAGGCCTTGAAACAGGGCACCAAGTATTTGTTTGTGGCTCCCCCCAATGTGAACTTTGCCTTGGCTAAGGGTTTAATACTCTGAAAATAACATTTTATGTCTATCAGCGGATCCAGCCAGATTCCTCAAAATGAACAAACACTGACCCTGATATTGCATCAGCAGCAGACAAAGCTAAGCTTCCCCTTCAGAAGTCTTCAGTCTCTAAGACAAATTCTCTAAAATGTAGAATTTGATAAAAAAAAATTAAAAAAAATTAGTACAGTGCCATAATGTGTGTATTAGGGGGAAGAAGAAGAGCTTTAATACATAGTTTTTTGCTTCTGAAAACAATTTCTGAGGGAAGACATCTGGGCCCAGTGTTACAAAATCCTGTTGACAGTGAAGGTTGTGAGTTAATAGCATTGTTGAGGCCTACTTCTAATGCTTTTAGACAACATTCCCCATTCATCCTACCTTCTCGCTGCCAGCTAGATCAACCAGGTATAGCTTCCCACTCAGCTTCTGCTCTGTCTCCACGTTTTCCTGTTTGATGTTTATCAGGAAGATGCTGTGGCTGCGGGAACTGTGCTCATTCATGTCTAAAGAAAAAGTGATGAGATGATGAGATGATGAGGAAAGGAGGAAAGATGAGAGGAGAGGAGAGGATGGAAGATGAGAGAGGCTTATTTAGATCCCTTATCTGAAATGTCAATCACTTTATTATTTCCCATGAACAGAGTTGTTAAGCAAGATGTTTACCTTGCACCTTATCAAGCATTTCTCACCTTTACCCCTTATTATGCTTTTACTGTGAAAAAAAAATCTGACATGAAATATCTGACAG
>NW_018127881.1:1366522-1375290 GCF_001952655.1 Monopterus albus
AATATCAGAAGAGTGACTCACTGGTGACAGCTACATGACGGTTGACCTTTCCTTCATCTATCACATCCATCACCTCCTCAGGACTTGTAACAAATCGTTCAGTGCAACCCTTAGTGAAAGAAACACATGCACATGCTCATTTGTGCAATAAAGAGAACATATAACCATCTATCTACATGGTGCACACATGCATATTGTATCTCAAATGAATGCTCACATATGCACATTTATGTTAAATTGTTACCCTATTTATGTCTGCTTAAATACAGACACATAAAAGTATAAAGATATGTCCAAAGATTGCCATTTACCTTAACAGTGCATCCTTAAATATTAAAAGCAAAATTTTGACAATTTGGAAAACAAGTTTGTTCAGTCTCTGGGGTACAGTTAACTCACCTTTACATAAGGAACTCTGTGTTTGTCTTCATGCACTGACAGGTTGGTTTTTGTCACTGGGGTGGGTGGAAAATAAGGAGAAAGGTCACTGCTTTACCCAAAACATTGTGTGTGTGTGTGTGTGTGTGTGTGTTTGTGCAATTGAGCATCTGCATGTAAATGTGTGTAAATGTTTGGATAATGTGTAAAAAAATACTTGTGGCTCTAACTCTCAGTGTTTTGTGATGTAAGTGAACCATGTTTGCCAACGTCACAGGGAGTTTTGAAAATCATATCTTGTCATTGTTAATGAACTTTGTTAGGATTGCCATGCTGTATAGTTCTTTTAGATTGGCTGTGTGTGCATGTGTTCTTGCATGTTTTATCACCCTATAGTCACTTTTTCTCTTCGCAGATTCCTCCACAGGGTGTTGTTCTCTGTGCTGGCTCGATTCATCGTAGTTGTTTTTGTTCCACAACTTAAATTTCCACAGCTACCGAGAACTCCCCTGCATACAGATGTAGGCTCTCACCACTGTCTCTGGCTCCATTAGAGATATAATCACAGGTTGCTGCCTACAGCTCTCTGTCCAGGCCTCTCCATCATTTTACACTGGTTATATTTCTCATTGATAAGACTATGAAATGCAATGTTGTGGTGCTTATGTGTGTGATGCTGCAAAACCACAAAGCTTTATTGTCTGAATCAGATAAGCAGAACAAAGGCACTGTGGCCTTTTTATTTTATTATTTTACTTGAGCTTTCATGCTATTATCATAACTCATTACCAACCAAGGACACTGGTTTGGTTTCAGAAGTGAAAAAGACACAATAATAATTACAAAAAAAACCATACTGTTCTTTACATAATAGCAAAATAAGATGCTATACAAGCCTCAGTATTTTTAAAGCTGCTGTACCTAATTTCTTTCAGCCTCTAGGTTCTAGTGAAACTCAAAACAAACTGACAGCATAACCTAACCTCTCTTAGCCCGTCCTATCACATCCTGTTTCCTAGATGAAGTCGCCTCCGGTCCGAAGCATTAGCTGACTAACGAGTAAATGTGTTAATCAGGTAGAATGTTCTGGTTACCGTTACACAAAGCGTGAATTAGTCCAAATTTAAAATCATATTAATTTAGTACAAAGGCAAAATCATAACCTTGTGAGCGCACTACTGTTACCAAAACAAACAAACACATGAGCTTTAGATGCTAAAGCATCCACAAGGAAGAACAGCCCATTTGAATTAACTCTGAGTCTTTTCATTGCTGTGAATGCTCTCCATCTCAAAAAGCCAAATCGACATTAACCCTGATCTTTGTCTCAGTGTCTCAGAACATGACCTCTTTGGTGTGGCAACCACTGTGTCAGACTTTTAGCTGCCAGGAGGTCCTTTCTGGCTGGGTGTTTGAAATGACTGCTCATGGTTTGACAATAAAAACACTTCTTATGACCTTCCATAAGTGGGGCTGATTTGGGGACCATATTTTAACATCACCGTTTAGAAACGATATTACACTTTATCAGACGACGTGTGCCTCACCTCACCTCTCCTTGATTAGAGACCTGATACTTAAAAACAGATGATGTTGTTTTTGTCTATTTCCCACAACAGGCTTTACTGCCATATTTTTAAGGATGTTCAGTTCTACTTTATTTTTATATATTAACTTAGCTATAAATAAAGAAATATAGATTTATATAGAAAATATAAATTGTTAATACTGAGTTACATCTGCAGTCTTCTTCTGAGAGTAGAGCCCCAACACCCTTCATCAATGAACTAGGTCAGACAGCTTAAGATGTGAAACACAGGGCAAAAAACAATCACGGCTGCTTGTAAAGCTCATTTCTGTGATGTACAGTAATAACCTAAGGAAACTCTGAAGGCAAGCATGTTCATATTTGTCTCCCCATCACTCTATTCTCTAATTTGGCAGCTGGATAGAAGAGGACAGTATTAGATAAGATTTCTGTAATACCAACTATGGGGAAAAATGGGATTTTAAAAAGTGGAAATTGTTCCTATCCTAGTAAAATGTACTGTAGCAATTAGGATTTGAATTTGCAGCTGTGAACTGAAAGAATGAAAACCACAGTACAGCACAGTATTTACAAATGCCAATAGTTTTTTTTTTTCACAGACTCATTTAGTAAACGCACCATCCAATAGGTCCCGGATTTTATCCATATAGATCTCGAAGTAGGATACCTGCATCAAAGCAAAAAACATGGGGCAGCTGATTATTGCAATAAAAAGGAAAGACATTGAATATCATTCAAATGTGCAAAAAAATAATCTGCATTAATCTGAAAAAGCACAACGCATATTATAGGATTATCGTGGTTTATGATTTATTGATGCTCATCTGATTCCGCTCAGCATATCCATGTGAGGATTTATAACAGAGGCTCAAGCTGAATTCCCACCATAGTGTGTAGGAGCAACGCTGAGCATGTAAAATGTCGCGTAACAACTGCACAGATGGACAGACATGATTTGAAATACACACCAACCTTTATGTGGAATTCTAAGTTTTCATTCATGGCAAATATATGTTCAAATATGTCCTCAGCGATGCGGGGTATGATTCCCATTGCCTGGGGGTCATGAAGGTTCCCCTACAGGAGGAAAAGGGTGAGATAAGAAGAGGTGAGTGAAGTGTAAGATAAATGCAGACCCTGGGAAAAATTAAGTTGAGCGAATGGTAAAAGAAAGGAGAGCAGAGAGGCCTCTGACTTGAAAAGAAACAGTGTTGTTTCCCAGAGAGAGCTGTAAATAGGTTAGCTCCACAGAAGGCTGGGAAAGAGAGACAGAGAGCAATGACAGTGATGTGGGAAATGCATTGTCTATGAGGGCAGAGGAGGAGATACCCTATAAAATATAAAGCAGAGAAACGTGTTTGTGTGTGTCCTACAGCAAGAGGTCTACCTTTTGAATTATTTAGTAATATACTGTACCTCCATGGTGTGTGTCTTTCCTGAGGATGTCTGTCCATAGGCAAAGATAGTCCCATTGTATCCACCCAGTACATCTGAAATTAAGAGGAAGAAACTAAAATATGTTATAGGAAGAAGCAAAGAAAGAAAGAAAGAAAAACAATGGGAAAATGAAGAACAATGGTCAGAGTGTACTGTCAGAAATTTCAACCAGACATGTGCATCAACAACAAGACAGGAAGGCAGACAAATATATTTGACCTCTGCAGCTCAAAGACAGATCAAACTGTGCCTTATAAAGCCTGTGTGCACTACGAAGTACACGGTATTTAACTTGGTTTGGTGGTGAACAACCTTTGTGCAGCACCTGCCTGCAGTGTTAAGTCACCAGGTGGCACTTAGTGAGGGATATATATATCATTCAGTAGCAGCTGTAGGAAAATAACACCTCCTCACAAGTTGAGGTTATAAAACAGTGCACTGCTGAATGTCATATTGCCGACACAGTCTAATAAACCCCTGTGGTAAAAGTCAAACACAGATAAAGAAAAACATATCACCCTGAAAGGCCAGCTGCCACAGGTTAACTGACCACCGACTAATCACAAAGGTTCTCAGCTGAGACCAAGGAGCACCCTTTTACTCTCTTCCTGTCCCGTGTTACTTATTGTCTTGCAGATCTAGGCTCAGCGACGTGTCTTCCTCTGCCTTCACACTGGACATAGTGAGACTGAAACGTGGTGCAACACGTAAGAGAACAATGAATACAATTGTGTCTCTGAAAGGAAATAAAAACAGTGGGAGATGAGATCAATGCACAACAAACACCACTGCAAAGGGAAACAGCGAAGAGGGAAGACAGAGATGAAAAGCAGCAGGAGTGTGAGAGAAAAAGAGAAAAGTGGAAAGGTTAAAAAAATTTTAAAAGGCCAGCAAAAAATACAGAAACAGCCAGTCAGAAAGACCAAAAAGGAAAGAACAAGTAAACATGAATATGTGCCTCCAAACCAGTTTTCTCTGGCCCTGCTTTCCTTCGTTATTACCCTTTTCCCCCTGAGACATTTTAAATCTCACTTCTCATCTACTTCTGTAATTTTGCTAAATTTTTCCAGCGCCGTACTGTACAATTCATCTTTCCTTTTTATTTCCCCTTTTCTCAGCCAACATGGTAATCTCACACTCTCCTCAAGTCTCTCCTGCTAAATCAATTTCTTTTTCGTGCTCCATCTAGAAGTAGCTCAATAGAGTTCCATGTTCGCTTTGAAGGTGCCAGAAAAATGAGACGCTAATGAAGAAAAAAGAGGCCAGCGGACGCAAAGGGATGCAGACAGAGGGAGGGGTATTGGAAAGAAGACTTTTGTTTGACCCAGGGCCTTCTGGACGCATCAGTCCCGCCGTGTCATGACAAGCATGATCTCGTCGGTCTGTGCATTATGATCGTTCATACCTGTAGGTCGTGTGGCTCCATTATATCATGGAAATTGGTTTTCTCCCTGCTTGTCAGAAGATACTGCACACAGTCAGTGAATGCAGTGGAAACTGACAAAGACAATATGGAAATGCCTAGGACATGGTGAGTTGGCTTCCTGCACAGGTTTCTTGTTGCTCAGGCATCTTAAACAAGTGAAACAAGCTGTTTACATGACTCACCTCTGACAATCTGTTTGGCACAGGCGCTGTAGACCTGTTCCTGGGTGGTGTTGGTGGGGAACACCTTGTCAAACACATATGACTTCCCCTGTAATGGCAAACAAAAACACAGTCAGCTACATCGCAGCGGCAGTTTAGAGAGCGCTGTCAACACTTCATCCTCCCCTGTGACTCGGTGTAAAATGCATTCTGGGAAGTTCGTGAAGCGGCGCACAAGGGATGTGTGAGTGTGTTAGTGTGTGTGTGAGAGAGGGAGAGCTCACACATCATCTTTATAATGAAAGCATTATGTAAAGCTATATTGCCATTATAAAGAAATCCCACATGAATATTTCCTTAGTGCACAGTGAACATGCCTTATGGACACTATAGGCACATCTCATGTCTCTTATAAGATCGTTCCTATATCCTCGGTCCTTGGTCAACCCAGAAATTGTTCTGGTCGACTGATGATATGGGATATTCCAAGTCTCTTATATCGGCTAGGAGGGCCAAGGAGCAAGGACTAAGGATGGCGCTGTAGGAACATTTGTCTCCTTTTAAGCACTACATTATGCATCCTGTGTGTATTTTGTTCACTTGAGAGGCAGTGGGCGTTTTGAATGAGCTCAACATGAAGCCTTCAGCACAAGACTTTGTGACCCCAAGAGAGATGGGGAGAGAGAGATCACATCTGAAGTGAAGCCATTATAGGCAACATTCAAGGATTTCAAGATAGAAGTGATGGAGTGAAGAGGAGAGATGGTGTGGAGGAGAGGAGCAGAGGAGTGGAAATGCAGAGAGGGCAGAAGACAGGAAATGACCTGAAACCAATGTCTGCATGTGAGAGAAAAGCACACAGACAGAAGAAGAAATGAAAAAAGAGCCTGTTTTTCTGTCAGTTAGCCAGCAAAAAAACGCCTGTTCGTCACTGAGGAACCAAACAAGTCAGTTGACTATCAGCCAATAGCCAAGTAGACATATGCTTATTCAACACACATGCGTGGTTTGCCTGTTAAACAGTGAATCAGTGTGCTATGCTAGTATCATTCCTCTGAAAAAGATGTTCAGTAAACCACTCAGACGTATTTAGCCACACATCAGATACGTTTTTTTGGTGAAGATAGTGACTGGGAGCAGTCAAATCAAACAAACCTGACTGTTAAGGTCTAATTTTCTGTGTGTGGGTGGATGTAGTGGATCTGTATACTGTATTCACAGCAGCAGTGTGTGCAGCTATACAAGATAAGCTGGAGCAAATCCACAATACCGCAGAGGAGCCAAACAAACTCTAACATTTACAGCTGTGTTTTACTCATACTGACTAACATTCCGAGCGCTATTGGTATATTGGTCTGTGTGGCCTGATCAGATCAGGTGATGAATATATTCAACAAAGGTCACAGGCACAGCCCAATTTATTTGATGATTAAGTGATGATTAGATGAGCATTGCATCAAGTCACAGCGTTTCAGTTCAAGTCAGATTTTTTTAACAGTACAGAGGACCTAACGCATCCGGACATGGGACTCATATTTGGTCTTGACTCATCATTAAACATAAAAAAGTGACTCAGCTATGTCTTTATGAAACCTGCAAAATGGCTGCAGACTTCTCAGAGAGTAAGTAAGAAAGGCTTCCTATGTAATCTGGATGTACTGTATAATGAACAGGATTTATGTTAGCCTCAAATCAACAGTATTTACATTGTTTCCTTATTGTCATGAGGGTTGTAGAGTGAATTTAAGAGGGAGTGCTCTGGTACATAAGCAAGGCATTAAATTTATAGAAACTCCATGAGTTTTGTTCTATTCAGGCCCTCATACAAAAGAACAGGCGATAATGTTTGTTTTTTTTTAATTGGTCTTAATATGGTCACCAATTGTCACACACATGGTTTAAATGATACAGTGAACTACAAGCTTGACACAAGGTCTCAGTGTACACACATTTATCAGTGGCTTGAATAATAACTTCTGTTCCAGGTTTTTGGGCACGATTTATCATGTTGTTCTTCAAGTTACATTTATTATGTGTTTTAGTGTTTACCTCTGTTTCATAGCCCATCTAAGAGCTGTAACTGAAAATCAGGCTGTATTACTGAGAACTGATTGGTAACATTTCCACAATGACCTCTACACTTACAGTTCTAGTGTTGCATAACATCATTTGTCTGTGACAAGAGGGTGGACACACTTAGACAAAAATCAGGCTTCTTTTTTTGTCTATTTATCTTCCATTTCCCAATAAGCTGAATTGTTTGTCTGCTGATTTTAAGTGCTGTACCCACAACTGCTTATACAAACAAGTTCCCCATCAGAACTAATTAAAGCTGACTGATCCCACTGAGCCACATGTGTGCATGTGTGGACTGCTACATAGTGCACACATACAAACCATGCAAAATAACAGAGAGAGAGAGAGAGAGACGGAAGAACCACAATGTCATCTTCATCAGGGTGAATAAAATGAGTTTGTTATACAAGCGGAACAAAAAACAACCATTTGCCAAATATTTGTTCCACTGGCTCCACCATTCAAATACTGATTTGCTCTTGTGCTGCATAAAACAGGTAATAGCATAATTCTGTATGCTCTCTATCTGCAAGTCTGTCTCTGTGCCTGGCCTGTCAGCTACAGAGACACTTACTAGTTGGTCTGTTATAATTTTACAGATGTAGCACTTTGATGGACAATGCTGATATGGGAAAAGTGTGTGTATACTGTATATGAATGCATGTACCTACCAGTATGTGTGTCTAGGGGTGTGTACAAGTGTATATGTGCAAATATCCAATTAGGTTTGTACAGGCAGACATTGTTCATGGACCTCAGCTTTGTGTGCAGTGTCAAACACCCACATGCCCTGTCCAGCCTGCAATCTGCTGCTGTCTACCAGGAAACAAAGAGGCAGTGGGTTGCAGGCAGGGAATGGGGGGAGACCAAGAAAGAGAGGGAGAGAGAGAAAATTAAAAACAGCAATAATCAACAGAAACTCTGAGAATCATTGGCTGTGGGCAAAGAATAGTCAAAAAAAACAATACCAAGCTGAACAAAACCAATAGAAGGAGAGAACAGCAGTGAGGAGAAGAGATGAGAGTGGGAAAATCAAGACATGCCATGTAACCACCATCAACAGCAATAGAAACAGAGACAGAGAGTGAAAGGCAATCAAAAATGAAAAATGACAGATGAGGAAGGTGGAGAACATACAACAAAAGAGAAAAATGGGTGAAGGCAAGGAAATTTCTTAACAAGAGCCAGGAAAAAGGTAAACGAGAAGGTTGCAGCAGCTGTTAAATTTAAATGGGGGTGTGCTAGTAGACAGGGTTTAAGACCCTGGGGACCAGAGAGGCCCCTCTGTAACCGCAGGGCTTGGCATGGCACACATTTGTACTTACTCTATGCATATAATAATCTGCCATGAAGGCACCAACACCTTCTGAGATAAAAACAAAGCAGGTCGTCAGAGTTGCCTAAAATGCAATGTTAAAATAAGATCAATAGTCTACAGCAACGCATGCAGCTCAGTCAGATTTTGGTTTTGTTTTTGTTTTGGTTTTTTTTGCTGATACTTAGTCATAAATCAGTGTATTGGACAAACAACAATTTGGAAGTGGAAGTGTTGCATTGAAGTGCACACAGGTGTACAGGTGTGACTATTAAAGTGGCTGTTCAATGTGGTTAAGGTTATATTTAAGCAACTAAAACATCTTGTACCCTGTGGAGTTTTTGAGCACTGGCAGCACTATTGAGCAGTGTTTAAATGACTGACTGTTCATTTGTTCATATCTTGTGCATGGATGACACAATACAC
>NW_018127881.1:1375330-1380411 GCF_001952655.1 Monopterus albus
ACATGGCACTTTACACACAATACAGTTGATTCAAAGTGCTTTAAAGCAATTGACATTTGTTGTAATAAATCCAATCAACATCCCAGGAAATGCAGGGAAAAGGAAGATTGCTTGCTTGCGAACACTGATGTAAACAACTCAAACACACGATCCACTTGCTGAGAGACATTAAATGCAATCATGTAACGTAAAACAAAACTTCACAGAGTGTTTTTAAGCTTAAAGATAGATCATTGTCATGGTTACAAAACAAGCACTGACAGTCCATTGGAGACAGGTTGCAAGCAGCTGTCTCCGGTGTCAAATTCACACACTTTGGTGTTATTTTCCACCATCTACTCCAACCTCCTCCCTGACAGGCTTTGTGGGGGCTATAATTACCTCATTGTATATCGACATCTACTCCTGACAGACTACAGCCATTATTCACACAGCCACAAAAGGTCACCTGTCAGAAAACATGGCTCATTTTAAGTGTTAACTGACCAATGCCTTTTTTTTTCTGGTGAGGACAGTCTAAAAGAGAAAGTAACAACATCCACACAAAAAAAAGAATTACACTTCCTCTATATATGGTGAATATTTGGTGAATAGCAAACACTTGCTGCAAGGGTATAACACTACACACATTTAGCTTCCACTGAGGGAGATTTTAATTCTTGCCACATTCTTCCTTCTATCTAGTTTCAAACCAGAGCATTCCTCTCACTAAGGAGGAGACATGAAGCTAAATCTTTTAAAGACAGAGCTGAATGAGCTGATAAGAAGATTAAGCATGTGTTCCTCCACCTCTTACATATTAGTGGGATGACAGGCAGGCAGGGAGGTGTCTGCTCACTCTTTGCTCTGTGGCTCGTTTGCAGTGGTTTGGCTTTGGTGTGCATGTTCAACTGATGGCAGAAGAGGAAGAGGAGGATGAGGGGTCCTATTTCCTCTAATCATATTGTGTGTGTGTTACAGTGTGTGTGTGTGTGTGTGTGTGCGAGAGAGCTGGTTTCTGTCAGTCTGTGTATCAATCTTTCGCACAAACTCATCAACTCTCCTCTCTCTCATACAAAAACAGTGAGACTGTCAAGAGATAGGCTGGCAATGTCTGCTCCATCCATCAAACTAATCAGGCTTTCAGCTCCAGATAACAGCATCATTAGAGGTCCTCTCAACAACAGAAAACCCTTCCCAGATGCAAAGGCTTCAGTCACACAATATTATCAAACATTACTTTATCTCCTAATTCACTCTGTTGACAAGTCGGCTCACACAGTACATCGAGGGGAAAGAGGCTCTCAGTACCTCAACTACACAGTGATGAAGATTGAATGCTGAGATCCAGTAGTTGTCTTGCATCTATCTTGTACTCATCGCAATAATATTTGTAGCAACTTTACTTACTAGCTTAGGTACAGTTACCATTATTGTTAACCCTCATCTAAAAATTACACTTATTTTTCTGCATCAAGTCATTTATTAAATATCCACACAAAGAACTGGAGCAATTAGTCCCCTGTCAAAGTGAAATTTATCAGGTTTACTGAGGGAAACAGGAGAACTGAGGCAAGGGAAGATTGGGCCAGAAAAAAGAAGCAGCATCAACCTCCCTGTGGAGAACAGGAGAGTGAGAAAAATAGAGATTTAGATCCACATCGACTTGAAGACAGTGAGACAGAGAAAGACAGTGACACGCAAACCGCAACAGATGAACTGAGATAAAAAATTACAGAAATGACAGAGAGAGATAGGGAAAAGAGAGCAATAAACAGGCTGAAAAATATATTTTATTCCATGCGAAGGCTGTGTGGAAAATGTCATTACTCCATTGCCACCACAGCTCGACATGCCTGTCAAACTGTGGTGGGCATTAAACCTCAGTGTTAGAGACCAACATGTATCAGAAACTGTCAGGGACTGCAAGCTGACACTGAATGGCTATTCTTGTTCATAATCCTTGCTCAGCTTATTAGGGTAGTTCCTAATTTAATCTAAATTTTCACAGTTGGGTTTCAGAGCACCCCTCCTTGAACCGCCACCTTATTGTGGTGGAGGGGTTTGAGTACTCGAGTGATCCTAGGAGCTATGTTGTCGGGGGCTATGGATGGATGGATGGGTTTCAGAGCAAATTCCTAATGTCTGAAACAGCTGCTGACAAAAGAGCCTCGCCACAGGGTCCATTTAGTGAATGTCCTTCAAGTGTGTTTTAAGAAATTGCCTGACTTGCATGTAATAATTTTTTGGCTTGGAGCTAGATAATAAGATTGATAAGAGTCCATGCCTGTACAGTAGGTATGTAGCTACAACCAGCAGCTGGCTGTCCGAGCATAAAACCTGCAGCAGCTAGCTGAAAATCCACCAAACAGAACCTCTATAACAATAGATCTTGTTGGTTTATTCTATACAAAAATTGAAGTGTAAGAAGGCATTGCAGTGTTACCAGGGTGCACTTGCACGGTCAGGGAACAGTAAAAGCCAGCTCCCTCTGTTTCTAGTCTTTGTGCTAATCTAACTGTACCAGCTGCTGAATGTAGCTTTTTATTCACCATACATATGTAAGAGTGGTGTTTTGGGGGCTCCAGTCTTCAACAACTTCCAGTTATTTACATTTTAGATTTATAGAAATCCACAAAAACAAAAACAAAAATGACCTTTTAGAAAGAAGGCTATAACATGAACTGGGATCAGCGACCTCAGCCTGGAGCAAAGAGCTTCGATCATAAACTGAGACAGTCTGAGAGCCCGGCTATTAGCTGTTCTCCCTCTCAAAGTGAATAGTTGATGTCAAAGGAAATATCTGAGGTCTTGAATACTTAGAGTTGTTATCTCCATTTTACAGCCATCTGCTTTCAGCTCAACCTGAGTACAAGTAAATCCAGTCAAAATTACACAGAATACAAGAATAATCCTGACAGCAGCTTTGTCTCACCCTGCAATGTTCCTGCAGAACAGAGAAAAAGGCCAAACTCCGTTAGTATAATACGCAAGAAATGTTATTTCTCCAGACAGAAAGCTTACTTTAAACAGATGTTTTGCCAAATGACTAATAGTAAAGTAATCCAATCAACACTTAAAATTATTAAGAGAATATCGCAATTATATTTTTTCTATATGGTTTCTTCTTCAATGTGGAGCATACTGTACCATTTATGAGGCAAACTAACAATATTCCACAAAAACTTACATTAACGCCCCAAAGAAAGCATTAAAAGGAGCCATCGATCCTTCTCCACCAGTAATTCAATTAGTATGTAAAACCTGTGAGGCAACAGCATTGACTGAATTTGGGTGAGAATTAATGCTCCTGTGGGAACATAAAGCAAGCAACCTATAATATAATGCAACAAACATATTGTGTGTGGTCCTGTTCCACAGTTTCAATTAAATCTGAATCCAGAGTTTCAAAATTGTGACCAATCCTAAAAAAGCACAAGTGCCAGAGGAAGATGCATGCAATAATCCACCAGCTATGCCAACAAGCTGCGTCATATGAGCCCTGTTAATAACCACATGTGGCAGAGAACGAATTATAAATTAGACCATAAAGGGGTAGGATGGAAGAAATGTAGCAATGTAAGCAGAAATTTCTATAAACTTGTGTATGCTAGCAGCAATTATCAAGCAAGCTAGGGGAATATTTGGTTGGAAATAGTCACAAGGAGTGATTTAAATTTGCTATAAAAATCAACACCACAGTTTTCTTCTTTTTAATTTAACCACAACTGATGACAGGGCCATGCAGTGAAGTAATCTGGATAATAATAGGCTTCCAGATTTAAAAAAAAGAGGCAATAGTAAGTGGTATGGTTTTAAAAGCATGCATAAAATGGGATTAATTAGAAAGACAGGGACACAAATGAGATGGGATTGAAGGGAAATAAAACTACATGTTGTGATTATCTGTGTACCTACTGGGAGCCACAAAAAAGAGCATCATGGTGTTCTTGCCTGAAGAAGTGTTTTTTAAAGTCTGGGCTGGGACCAATCCTGGGCCACAGAAAGATTATAATAAGCTTGAAATTTATGTTTGCTAAGATTTTCCAAACCCTTCTTATGCAGTGTGATCTGAATAAAATCCTAAAACCAGAGTACATCTGATTGTCCAAGAACTAAACACTAAAGAAAATGAGCTTGAAAGCATGACTACCCTGATAAAACACAAAAGCAGTGACCTACAGATGCTTCTCAAGTGTCAGATCAATAAACTGAATTGTGATTAACTGAGGAAAACAGAAGCCCTGGCCTTACAGAAGACAGGGATGCTCCTTTACACTCCAGGGAATTTCCTTCCTGTCCTATTGGCAGGGTAAGAGAACACCAACCACTTGGGTTCTGGGCATGAGGATACACGTGTGTGAGCATGTGCAGTAGGGTAGGATGCCACCCGCCCCCAAATTGCAGCATCCTAGGCAGGGCCATGGCTAATAAGGAGAGGATGCTTCATTAATGCTCCCTGGAGCTAAAAGCCTGGTAGTCACAGCCCACTTCTGTCATAAAGGGAGAGGACTGGGCAGGAAAAGTGTTGATTAACTGGCACAAGCTTATCTAACCCTGGCACCCATGCACACTGAGTGAAAGTAAAGATGAGCTGAAGGAGCCAGCACTTAATATCCTGCTGAGTGTGGTTGCTGACTAAATTGGTGTTAGTATAATGTTAATATTAGGGAAAAGATAAGAGGGAGAGCTGGCATCACTTATTGGTATGGGTTGCAGGACAACAGATTAGAAACTATAAACTTTATAGAAGGATGAGTTAGCCATAAAATAGCGGTGATTAGTATATTGATTTTGCTCTTGAAATAAAGTAAATTTTATCTCAGCAAATGACTTTCTCATTCTGTAGGTCTTTACATATCTAGGTTGTTTGGCATGAAGTAAACCTCACCAAAGTCAATCGAACCTTTAATATTCAGATTCTATTGACAAGAGTGTCCCCCTCTTAAAACCTGCTGCAAGCCTCTACCAAAATAAATAAGAAGACAGAACTTCTTCTCTTACATCTTCCCAAAAAAGCTGCTGAGTCATGAGGAAATGAGCAGCAGAATCATTACACCATGAAATACAGCTAGACAGAGAAAAATACAGTGACATGAATA
>NW_018127881.1:1380437-1396763 GCF_001952655.1 Monopterus albus
ATGGTGGAGTCCAGTAGGAGAAATGAGTGGAGATCTTGACCCTACACAGTGGTCCCATTACGCTGTCTAATTGGAAAGGGTGCATGCACTGCAGTGATAGAATTACAGCACTAAAGCCTGCACAGATGCAGAGGAGCAGGGGAGCCTTTTGGACCTCCATTTCTGATTCTGTTTGTTTTGCAGACAGTTAAAGCCAGTGCAAAGAAATATCCTTGAAGAGAAATGGCTCCAGTGGGGCTATAAATAATGAGAAGTACAAGATGACTTAACGTCAGACCCGACATCCGTTCTTTGTTTCAACAGCAGCTGTTTTCCTCTCCTATTTTCTACCTCGGTACCTAATCAAGAAAGGGATAGATGAAGGAAAAGAGAGTAGGCTCTCAGCTGTACATGACAGAGGAAGAGCCACAGCCCCGTCAGAAATCAGACATCTTAGACACAAAGTAGCTGCTGGTGAATAACTAGTTAATTTTTAATTATCTCAGTTCACGTTCATAAAGGTCAGAAAAAAACTTTCAGGAATGCAATGTGGAAAAAGCCCAAGTGAGAACTTTAGTGCTAAACATATTCCACCTCTGTGAACCTTTTGACAAGGCTGTTCCAATGATCCTAATGTAAACAAGATGTATTTTGAAGATGGGAATACAGTAGCTTTTAATACCCTGGAGTTTCTATAGAAAGCTTGTAAGAACACAAGGGAACACGAGGCAATGGGCAGCCAGGGAGAAGTAATCCACAGAATTGCAAATGGTGTGCACAAAATAGATAATCAATAGCTCTTTAATGCACACATTTAATGTGTATTCACTACCATGGGAATAGGGACTCGTTTTATCAAAGAGAAGCTGCCCTTCCTCACTCTCTTTCATGGTCAACAAACAAAAATCTAATGGCTCCATATGTTGACAGGAAGGTCAAAATAAAGGTTAGGGATGTGATATAATGAGGTTTTAAAACTATAGTCACACACAGGTATGCACACGCAGCCTAAGGTTGAGTCTGACAGGATTATAGCTGACACTTAGTGTAACAAGCATAAGAAGGGACGTTTGATTTGTCAGTCAGGCCTCGCTCTGGGTGGAGACTCATTAAAATGCACCTTGAAAAGCATGATAAAAGGTACCATTGTGTCAGGAATACAGTGACCTGTAGTTTAAGCGATACTGCAGAGTACAACCACTGTGGAGATTCTAAGCTTTACTTTTGCTTTCTTATGCTTAGAAATAGAGGGGGATCTAATAATCTGTGTTAACGCGTTATGCCTTGCCCCCTTGCCCCTAAGTTAAAGTCAGCCCAAGCGTGCAGCCAAAAATAATCACATAGGTTTACAACAGAAACCAAATGAACCATGAAATTATTTCAGTTTGGACAAAGGGAATGAAAATGATGCTGTTTATCGTCCACAGCACCTAGTGAGGCTCTTAAAATTATTGCAGCTAATATAAGTAAACAAACAATCATGGAGTGAATAACACAGGTCGGAAATTACAAACACCAAGCTTGTTTCTTATCATCACATACCACCAGTGTGATGATGCATATATTCATTTTTTATGATCCTTGCATATGCACAGCTCACAATGTACAGCACTAGTATGTAATATCTATATGTAATTGCCTACAATCACAAAAAATATTTCATATTTTGCTGCCTCTGAGACAGCCATGACCATTTACTCATTCAAAGAACTGAATTTGAATTGCGATTCAGTGTGGCAGGCTTTTTCACCTGCCAGAAGATTACAAGGGACAATCTAGGCCCTGTGACGCTGCATTATTCCAGACAGTGAAATACTGGAGACAGCTGTGTCACTCACGGCGCAGCAAACACAAAGGCCGTGCCTTAGGGCAATACAGGCCGGCTATGGTTACTACTGACAGCCACAGAGCTTCGCAGGGCTCTGCAGGTGACCAAGCATGTGAGATGAAAAAAAAAAACCATGTGAAACCAACTCATAATAATAAACACATTCATTTTGTGTCACATAAGTTGCATAGCAAGAGGATGTGACATACTGCTACTGTCATCACAATTATTCAAGGGAAAAAATGTTGTTTTCATGTTGGAAAGTGTTTCAAGAAGCCGCTGAGAAAAGTGACTGTCTAACTTCTGGAGTTGCAACAGAAGCTTTTCCTGTTCTGTCTTTTTGCAAATGCATTTCTTTTATGATCAAACATTTCAGTCCCCTTGTGTTTGCACTGCTGATTATTTTAAATGCTTGTTGCACTACTGTTGTACTGCTCGCTCTGATTCCTCACTACTGGTGTCAAGTGTTGATTATTACCTCCTGAAATATAAGTCCATGGTCAAGATACTGATGTCTAAGTTAGTCTACTCAAACTGAGTTGGCTTCTTAGTCCTCAAGTTCGTGTCTGAGTGACCAACTTGAGTTTAAAGCCGTACTAATCAATATTTTTCATAATGACAGAGTTATCACCCATGTTTGTAGCTCTCCTCAAATCTGTTTTAGCATCTTTTAACTCACTATTTTGATTTTCTAGGCCACACCTTTGCTGTTTTGATCCAGTCTTGATGCTCTCATCAGCTTCATTTCCAGCTGCTGCAAGCATATAAGAAAATGACTTGACAAACTCACTGTGTGCTACCTTCCAAACAACAAAAGCGTAGACAGACACAGTTTGCAATTATGGAGGATTTAGCAGCTAAAGAGCCATATATTTCCCTCAGGAGGTGGTGGAGAGCAAAACATATTGATGGCAATTCAACTTCCAAAGAATGCAAATGTTGCTCTGTGTCTACTGGGAGGTTCTGTGCTCACTAACCACTTTATAATGTGATGTTAATATTGTGACTACGAAACTCAGTTAATGCTGATTTTAAGCTGAATTATGTAACTTTTGAAAGGTGAAATACCCCAGTCTTTCTTTTACAAATGAAAAGATGAATTCAGAAGATATAATATGCAACATTGCACAGTTCATTACACTTAGGGATTTTGAAGTTACAGCCATACATTTTCTAATATGAACAGGGAGACTTTTTAATTTCAATCACTTTTATTGGCCAAGTATGTTACATACACAGTCGAACCACCGACCTCCTGGTTAGGGGATGACAGCGCTACCTCCTGAGCCACAGCAAAGTATTGTATAATGCTGTGCACCTAACATTTTTTAGTATCTTAGTGACTCTGATCTACTTGTTCTACTGTTATGCTGTGTCTCAACCTGTCAAAAATAAACAAATGAAAATGTCTGTTATGTAAGCGAGTCATCAGATGTTTGGGAATTGAATGGCACTATCATGTAATTGCCATTTGTGGTGACAGTGGTCACCTTTCAACAAAAATGACATAGGCTTGCTTTAAAAAACAACTGCATTGCATTGAAAACAAAATAATTACTCTAATAAAAACAGCTTTATATTTTAGAATGTTCTTTTTTGCTATTTATGTTATTATGTTGTTTCTTCTTGGCAGAATTGACGTGCCATGTCTGAGTTCAAGTTATCTACACATCCAAACTGATTCCTGGCACTTTGGTTCTTGACTCTGGTATGAAAACACTTCAGTCAGACTTCAGACCCATTCTGAAGGTTTTGAGAGCCCAGGGATGTTCCTGCATCAATTCAGAGCACACCAACACACCATCATTCCCAGTCTTTAATCTTAGAAAGTCTTCTCTTGCCTGCCACCTAGGTGCAGCCAAACCATCACTCAGTGACTCAAATTATTGCTTCTGTCTCTGTCACTTAACAAGTTCTGGAAAGGAGCCTCCTCGAGCAGACAAATGTGGGTCCATCAGTGCTGCCCAGATGTGAGTTGTTTTTTTTATCGGAAGCCAGATTGTGAGTGTTTAGTTGTCACTACAGGGTCGCTGTAGCATGCCTACTTGCCTGCCGGCATCATATTTAAATCCTGATCCAATCTGACAGTCGCAGAATTTTAACGCACACAGAAACACATTTTTTTGGCAACTTCCTCAGAGTATTTAGAGCTACAAGAGATGGAAAATACACACTGAATATATTTGCACATCTAACCACCCGTCACACCACAGGTGGTCTCCAAACTAACTACATTCACATAGATAAAATTTGCACATATGCATTTGTGATTACATCCGTCTGAACAGAAGGAAACTGAGGAATGGTTAGTGACTGAAAATACATGTAGAGAACTGCATTGCTTCTGTTCACAGACACTGTGGTTTTTGAAAGTTCCTGCTGCCATTCAGAAAATTTGGTAGGAAACAACAAAGGTACAGAGTATACATGTAGGTTTTCATTTCATAGTGACAGATCACAGTTCCTTTAGTTTAGTAATATGATTTCACTTCATTCATTCACACAGCTGTTTCCAGCTGTCACCATCTGTAGGCTAATATGAAATATGCACATCCTTTACACATTTTCGCCTGAATGGAACAGAAGTACTGGTGTCAAATGAATAATTTTAGAAAGTGATTCAAAATAGTCTGCATTGATTTTGTATTGTATATTGTTTTTTTTTTCCATTTTTCTGCTGTCTTCAAAAACACCCAGAATGTATTTAGACATGGTTCTAAGAAGGAATGAGTTTTTCAAGCCAACCTGCCATCTTCGAATAGCATCAGAATATTATGCTACTGACCGTTCAGTCTGCTTGTCAAAAATCTTGAGCTGTGTTATGAGTGTGAAACTCATAAACTCAGGCATATATGTGCATGTTTCAGTGCATGTATGTACATGTGTCCACTTTTGTATACATGCTTGTGTATGCACATTTGTGCGTGTGCGTGTGTGTGTGTGTGTGTGTGTGTGTGTGTGTTGGTCCAGATGTGCTTTACATTTAAACAAGAACATTTGCATTTAGAATACTCTAATCTTGCTCCTGCAGGCCATTCATTTAGCCAAAATGTCATCGGTGGAATGACTCACAATCATACTGTTAACCTCAACCTCCTGTATGTATCCATCAAACTGATACATATTTTATAGCTTGGATCATTTTCATTGCTGCTCCAAAGCAGAGATGGTCATCAGCTGCAATTCAAGTTGCACTGAGACAACAGCAAAATCCATTTACTGAGCACAAAAACCCAGAGAGCATAATTATGACTCTCTTTAGATTTATGACACTTGCTAATGCACCAATGCATCAAAGGTGCATCAAGAGTAACAACAACCAATACAGCAAAATGTTATGACATGTAACACACCAAAACCCAGAAGATCAATACTAGAGAAGAAGCAGTGTGGGATCACCAAGGTGGAGTCGAGATACATTTTCAGAATGATGAGTTTTTAAGTGGTTCTTTATATGAATGCTGGCGAAGCTCAGGCTAGTTGTATGTATTGATCTTGGGCTGAATTTCAAAAAGAAAAAAAAGACACTAGCAAATCATCTAAAAACATCACCAGTGGCTCATCAGTGTGATCTAGCCTTTTTTTTTTTTTTTACCCCTGCAAGATAGCCTAAATGACAGGAAGCCTTGCTGCCTTTTACTGGCAGCAGCACATACCTGAATGTTACAGCATGCTGGTCAGAATATTGATAAGGCATATACTTAGTTATGCCTGTCAGAAACCTTTAAGCCTCCAGTATGTGATGTATGTGCGTGATGAAAAGTGTAACCCGTGGTGTTAGCGTTCTGAGTGTAAAGGTGCAGAAAAGAAAATGAAAGAATCGTGAGAAATAACTTACCCCAAGGATGACAGTGTCTTCTCCTTGAAACAGTGGGATGAACTTATCTCCACGGATAATTTCGGACTGGTTGAGTGGACGAAATCGACACAACACCTTGATATTGCATTCCGCGTTAGCATCAGCCATTGTGAAAAAACGTGGACGCGCTTTCAAAATATATTAAAGAAATTATAAAAGGCTAGAAATAAACGATTTCCTTTGCAACCATTTGACGTAAATCACCTGGGCGCAGACTTAAACCAGCGGCTATACGCACATGCAAAACGAGACTGGCAGGCGAAGCATTTGGAAGAATGGAGTACTACGAGTTTTGTGAGAGATGCAGCCAAATTAATTAGGGATATGTGTAATTAAAAAGAAAGAAAGAAACACGTTTGGGAGTGTTTCTTATTTAAAATGCTCCTAAACAAAACCCAAGTGCATTTGAGAGATGTACAACAAATGGAGAGTTGTAAATGGGGAGTACAGTCCACAGTGGTCCCGTCGGCGGTGTCTGGAGAGGCAGCTCCTCAGAAGCATGCCTAGCATCACTGTCATCCCCTGCTCTCTCACTGGGGGCGTGGCGTGTTAAAGAAGTGACTCAAATCCTCTCATCAGCACCACTGAGCAGACGGACCGAGGAGCACGGAGAAGAGCCTCAACTCAGCCTTTTACACCTCCTGCCACGATGGCTTCGACAGAGGAATCGTGCTTTGGCTTTAGCCTTTCACCACGTTTCACCAACTTGCACAAAAACTAAAAGTATTGCAATAGATCAGCAGGTGAGATATTTTCGGGAGTCAGTAGGTTTTGAGGAGAGCACCATTTTTCAGGTCTGCAACGCTGTTTTGCATGGCTGAATAGTCATGTGGGAACCGCAGGCCCTATATTTTTTTCAGAGGTTTAAAGGGGCTCTGCAAAAATAAAGATTAAAGTTGAAGATATTTTGACTTTTAGATCAGACTTATGTGAAGTCCAGGATGAAATAATATTGATGATGACTGATGATTTTTCAGACCAGAAAGCCATGCAAAAGCCACAGAATACAACTATTTTCACTGGATAATTACCCCTTATAAATAATGACAAGAGCAACAGAACGAAGAATGAATAAAAATAATAGTATATGATAGTGCCTTTTCATACTCGATGTCACCTTTCTGCATTTACTGGAATACATACAATGCAATAACACCCACAACAGGCATTGTGGACATTTGTTTCCAACAGAGTGAATCATTGTTCAATAAACAATCTTTGGCCCAATGATTAAATTGTTTGCTCGTGCCTTTAGCGCCACCATGTGTTACAATTTAAAAATAAAACAAAACAAAATAAATTCAAAATAATTCTGTTGTGAAACAAATAAATTGTTAAATACATTATGACAGAAAATGCTGTATTTAATAGCAAAATAAAAAAAAATCGATGCTAAACTACTGCAAGAGGACTGTCAAATGAGACGCATGCGCAACGACGCTCCACTTTCTTGGGTATGTTTGTTTCGTTCACCCTGGTAGGCCGTCAAATTCTTTAGCGATCAGAACACTGCCCATTTGCCCGTGCTTGCAAGAAACCAAACGTACATGCTGTCAAATCAAGCTAGTGACTACATCAGCCTGGAAGCCGTCACCGGCTGAGAGACTGCTGGCTCATCTGCCGTTAGCTTTTGTTAAAATTCGGTTCGGTTCGTCGATAATTAAACGTTTTAGGAACTGTTATTTATATTCTGTCGTTTCATCTTTGCTTTCTGCTGACAATGGCCGATCCTAAATACGCAAACTTGCCAGGAATTGTAAGTGACTATCACTAGCAGGCAGGTTAGCTAGAGAGCTATTTGCTAGCTAGCTCTAAGCTGTGTTAGCTAGCTTAGATAACATCCATGTATACTTTGTTGTCTTTTATGGTTTTCGATTACTACACAGCTCATAACAGTATATTGTTTGTTGCAAACTTTTGTGGTGTGCGTGATACATTCACGGTGATACCAGCCACTATAGAGCAAGAGTGTGTTGTTGAATGTCCCGGGGCGTTGGCCAGGCTAACTACAATAAACAGTATATCTGAAACTGACATATTGTTTACCTATTTGTTTTATTAGGCCTTTAACGAGCCAGACGTGTACGAGACCGGAGACCTTCCCGAAGATGACCAGGCCCAGTTTGAGTCGGTAAGTAGATGTTTTGTATTCACTGGCTGTATTCGTTTGCACATAGTTAGCCAGTACGCTGCATACTAAGCTACTGTAACTAGCTAACAAGTGTTTGCATTTCATTTAATTGTTAAGATGCAGATTTCCTCGTTGTAATCTGTGTGTATTATTCCTGCCACGATGAAATTGTTACTGTGACGCTTTGTGTGGTAAATCAGTGGTTGTAGGTCAGCAGCACTGTAATGCATGCAATTGATCTGATGTCATCTACTGTTAACTGCTGAGCAGATATTTCAAATTAAAGTGTCTCTGTATTTGTGCTGTCTTTACTAACTCAGTAGGACGATAAAGAAATGTCTTCTTTGTTAGGCCTATTTACTAAAAGTTCTAAGAGAACGCGTATAACAACTTCTTCACTTCATGAGGCTTCATGACTAATGAACTCATTTATATAAAAGGTTAAGATTCCAAAAAACAATGTCCTAGACCATTTTATTCATATTCAAGTTACCATGACAGCTGCCCTTTTCCAGTTATTATTTAACTTCTCTTCCTTATATTATGCATATTTGTATATCTGCTTAATTATACTTGAAGAGAAGTAAAGGAAGACAAAAAAACCTTTTTCCCAAAATACCATCTAAGCTCCACATATAAGAGTGAGGGAACAGAATATTTGTTATATTGGTGGTCTTGTAACTCTTTGAAGCTTTTTTTTTTCCCACACTGACATTCAACTTGTGCCTTAAGTAGTCATCTGGAGCTAAGTCGTTTTTAACAGTGCTGTTGGCAAGCACTTTGTAAACAGCTGAGGGATGCCTTGGTTCAAACATGTCTGGGTTTTTTACTGACAAGCTGAGTGAATCCTAATCAGCATTTTTCCTTCCATATTTCCACATTTGTTCTTCCCATACCCTTCCCCGTGTTTTGACTCTTCCCCACCCCTCCTGGGACCCTAGTTTGTACAAGTAAGACTGGCTCTGTTTTACTCTCAGTGAGCTTAATGCCATGGTTTTTATGCATGTTGTTTTAATCTCATGTTCAGTTTTCCTTTGTTGAATGGGATGAAATGAGAAATATGTTGTTGGGGAGACCCTTTCTGTGCTTTGCAATTCATCACTTTTTGATTGCTTTGAAGTGCAAGGAGTCAGTTCTTTTCCTCCTATGTGGTGTTTGTTTATTTTCATAAGACATAAGACACCTTAAATTTGTTCTTTCACTGGGTCATGTGTGACAAAGCAGTGAAGGCTCATGTGCTCATGTGACAGGAGCATCAGTGAAAAGTCTTTGTTTTAGAGATTTCCCTTTTTAACCTGTTGTCATGGTCTCACAGTTGCTTCCTGACTAACCGCACTATTCTGACTGACTACACATTTTAAAGGCCTCTATACACTGTGATAATATCTGTCAGGTTCGTTGCATTGCTTTGCGGGATGGATGCTGTATATGTATCCAATAGAAAATATAACAGTCATAGTCAAAAATTGCTTTGGACTATCGGCTACTAATTTTAAGAAACTGTTCAGCGAATACACTTCTGGCACAGCTTCACACATTGCCAAGGTGCATAGTTGAGGAAAAAACAAATGTAAAAGGCCACATCTCCAGCATCACTTACAGTATGTAGAACAGCTTTATTGTAAGACCAGTGCATTTTGGCTCATGGCCTTGTGTCAGAGCCTGTTAAAAGCACATTTAAATAGTGTGGATTAAAAAAAACTTCATCTTACAAGGTCATAGGTTTGTTCATATTAATCATCATAGCAGCAGCAGTCACAGTCTTACAGTTCTAAGACTGTCAGATCATTGATGCAGGCCAAAGAGCTAAATTGTACATTGGTATCTCTCAGTGCTATCTATCATCACATTTGTCTGGGCCAGCCCAAAACCACTCTGTGTACAGGGGCCTTTATTTCAATATACTTCATTAGGTGCTTTGGTTCAGAATAGAAGACTCATTTCAGATGAACTGCATGTTATTAAGAAATAATTCACCCCAACTGAATGCTTTATGATAGATATCAATTTCTGTAACTAAAGCTTTTTAGGGTGTTCAGGCTTTTCTTGCAGAACATTTTTGATCTCTTTTCATCAGCCTTAAACCACTCGTTAGCCTTCATTCTTGCTCTTTTTTTTAACACTAATGCCCTGCATCCATAACAATGTTGTGGGACCTATATGGCCTCCGTGAGAGCATATGGTCACACTCCATTATAAAATACAAGATGACATCAAAAGAGAAAGTAACTCAATGGTGTTCATGGATCATCTTAATACTCTGAATTGAGAAAGAGAGAAAGCACTGGAGGTGACATAAGCTGTCAGAACAAAGTGTCTCTAGGGTTTTTAGCAGCAACTTTAAGAGCACGTCTTTCTTTCTTATCTTTCCCCAACCCCAACCAGCTGTTCCCGTTGTGTGCATGGTAACCACATTAATCTGTGTTGTCTCTCTCTCTCTCTCTCTCTCTCTCTCTCCCTCCCTTACTTTTTTCTCTCCCCCCTCCCTCTGCTCTTTTGTTACTTTCTCTAACTCTTTTTGGAAACCCAAGGAGCTGGTAAGAGCCTGACTAACTCTCTTCCTCCTCCTCCTCCTCCACCCTCCCAATGCATCTGTAAATGTGTTGTGTTCTGTGTGTGTTTAGTTGGTTTGTCTCATTATCTGGAACTGTGTGATGTACCATATGTGTTTGTCACTGGTGTTTTAATCCTACCCATAGCCTCTAGTTCAGTGTTGATAAATTGACAGTTAAAATCACTAATCAAAGAACTGCCATTTAGAAATGTGAATGTTAGTTTAGCTTTTTTCATTCACATAACATTGGGTTTACCATAGTCAACCTATACTACAAGTATATATGTTTTTAAAAACCTTAAACCTTCTAAAGTACTGTGCTTCAGCTGATGCAAGCCTTGACATGGCTGTGATATTGAATTTTGCTCATCTGGCTCTTGCTTGCTGGTATTCTTCATCACGTTGAAATCATCTGGTTCTCCAAAAGTGGCTGTGAGGCTCTTACAGATTTTCATGATTCTGGTTTCAGTGGCTTTCAGAGGGAATCTGACCTTAATGAGCAATTGCACACCTGTTGACATAGCAAATTATGTTTTATCTTTGAAATCATATTTCCAGGGCAGTGATCAAGTGTAGGATTTTTCTCTCAGATCATACCATCCTGTCACCATATTTCAAGTCTACCTTGGGCTTTGAGACCTTTTTGCTGACTGACTCAATAAGCCAAGGCTCATTTCTAAGTCTTTGCTGTCTGTAGTCATACATGCTGTCTGTGATTTTGTTTACATTCATCTGACTTTATTTCCTGGTGTCTTCAATGACAGGAGGAGCTCTGCAGTGACAGTGTGGAGAGGATTGTGGTCAACCCCAATGCAGCCTATGACAAGTTCAAAGACAAGCATGTCAGCACCAAGGGACTTGGTCAGTTTGTAGAGGATGATAAATCACTCTGAACTTATCTGTGTATCTTAATGGATAGGTCTGGTGGTATTCTCCACTGGACTTATTGTCAAGAAATCCCATGAAAAGTGCTATACAAGTACCATTTATCATTTAGTTTTCGTCTATATATTAGTCAGACCAGTCACTCTGGTCTGCTTTTTTTGAGTTCTCTTAAACCCATTTATTTCCTGTTCACAGACTTCTCAGACAGAATCAGTAAAAGCAGAAGAGTTGGCTACGAGTCAGGAGAATTTGAAATTGTGAGTACATTCTGTTCAGCACAAATTAATTCCCTTTTTATTCTTAAAGGTGTTCTATTTTCTGAAGCTCTATGACACCATACACATTCATACTAATTTCTGTCTGCTTTATTTTTTGTTAATCCTTGTTTAGCTTGGAGAGGGCTGTGGAGTGAAGGAGACGCCCCAGCAGAAGTACCAGCGCCTAGTAAACGAGATCCAGGAACTCATTCAGGAAGTGGACGCCATCCAGGTGAAGTGACAGCAAGACAAACACACGCGCTCAAGCAGACTTATCCCCTGCCCATAAGACAAAGGAAAATCTATTTAGCCTTTATTTTCTGTCACTGAGGGACATTTCTCCACTGTCCTATTCAAACATGTCATCATGTAGTTATTAAAGTGAGTTTCACCTTTTAGATAGAACAGTTTCAGGGCTGTTATATTTGTTCATTTCTTACTTTTGCACTAGGGACCTGAGAATCCAAAAGCTTAGTAGGATGTGTGCACTGAAGCTATAAATTCACCCTGAAAATGAGTTTGGATTAAAACTAGTGGGGGAATTTCATTTCAGACTTACCAAGACCCCACAACCCAGAAACTAATTAAACCTTGGGTGTCATTAATTTGCACACAGAGCAGGGTCTGCTGCTGTGTGAGTCCAGCACCAAATTCCAATTCAAATTATGCATTGGCAGTTTCAGTGACCGTATCTGTCGGTTTTGGGCTCATGTAGGGTATACTGACAGAATATTAAGCCTGAGAGGGGAGCAAACTGCCTCTACAGCAGGGGTGTACTGGGGAAGGCACTGCAAACTTCCTAAAGCCTTCAAACAGGCTATCCGCTGGTCTTAAAAAGCATAGTAAGGTATTGAAACATTGAATTGTATTTAGAAAAGTCTTAAATAATATTCCCTTGCCTGCTGTATACAGTAATGTTTGTTATAAAATGTTCTTGCATGTGTGTGACATTATGCACCAAACCATGTTCAAAATGAACCTGATTTTTTTACATAACACATTTTAAACATTTGTCTCTGTGTCCAAAAAGAAGTAAGCAGAAATGAGCTGTTTAGTTTAGTTATCCAGCAATTAGGGCTTTGCTATGTTGTTAGCTGGAATAGCTGATCGAGACCTAGGTTAAAATACTGAACATTCCCTTTAATATTGTTCTATTTGAAGTCAAATATTGAAAGAAATTCTGTTTACATGGCTAGTGCAGGAATGTGTATGCATTACATTAACCTTTTTACAGGGTCGCTGCTATCTAATTACTCAAAGATTTTGATGTGCCTTCTCTTGCAGGCTGCCACAAAAGAAAGCAATGCAGAGGAGCGTCTGACCCCGGTGGTACTTGCCCAGCATGCAGCCCAGCTTAAACAGCAGCTGGTTTCTGCCCATCTCGACTCATTGCTAGGCCCACAGGCGCACATCAACTTGTCTGATCCAGATGGAGCACTGGCCAGGTGAGCTGAGAGGAGAGTGACAAGACAATAAAGCAAGAAGACAAGCATTTGGAATCTGAGACCTGATGTTACAACATATCAGACCCATGAGTGATGGGTTAGTAGGCAGGAAATGGATAGAGAGAGTGGCTGATAAAGGGTAGTCTGAAGAAATAGAGGGAGTCAGCAAGAGATGGTCAGGGAGAAGAGCAGGGGTATTAATTTCACTGAGCCCTGCACCATAACCCTGATATAAACAAGGACCAAGTAATAAGGAAAAGGCAGCGCAGCTGGTACCGACTGCCAAGATATAAACCCTTCAGATCTGATGGACAGATGATTTGGAAGGGGAAATAAAAATTGGGGAAGTTGAAAGATTAATAGACTAGAAACATGTCAGAGCTCAGTGAGGGAGGGGAGCTGAGGAGAGAGTGCCAAAGAGGCAGCAACACAAGTGATGAAACGGTTTTGAAAGAGTCCAAGCTCACCTTGATCTTGTAGTTTATAATAGAGCCTGAAAAGATTGGCTGCAAGAGAGAAAGGGGAGCACAGGCATAGCAGCACATGAGGCTGGTAACATTACTGAACATACAATCCTTTTGTGTCTCCCTTTTCTTCCTATCGTAGGCGTCTGCTCACCCAACTGGAAGTGGCGAAGGGCGGTCGCAGCAGCGCTGCAGGAGACGGAAAGCCAGCAGCATCCACTAAAGGCCCAGATGGGGTGGTACTCTATGAGCTACACAGTAGACCAGAGCTGGAAAAATTCAATGAGTCTGCCAAGGTAAAGTGGAAAGGGAGGTAGAGGCAGCATTTAGAGTCAAGTGTCTAGGATGAATGCACTCGTAAAATATGTTTCAGTGGTATCAGCTCCTTGACAAGTTTTTTTTTTTTTTCTCTTTTCCCCATTGTCATGGGAAGAGTCTGAATATTTAATGGCAATAAACAGGATAAATGGCAGGAAGGCATGTGGGTGGTGGAGGTTGTGTATGTCTTGTTGGATGTTGTTACAGCCAGCCATGTGTTGCCTTGTCCCATCCCTGTAGATGGCAGAATTGGAGAAGCGTCTAGCTGAGCTGGAGATAGCTGTTGGTTCAGGATCAGACAAGCAGGTACACACTGACTCAAACGTAGTCTTTCCACACATCTCTCCTCTGTTTCACTATCATAGTAGCAGAACTGTTACGCTTCTATTGCTGTGTAACAATCCACATCCAATCAAATCTTCTACTTGCTTTATGCAAATTACAGCAGTGGCTTTATTGCTTGTTATTAAAATCTATTTTCTCTCTTGGTGTTTATGTTGCAGGGACCTCTGAGTGCCAGTGTACAAGGAGCCAGTTTGATGGTAAAAAGTCGACCGCTTTCTTTGGAACAGTGTGGAGTTTGAGTCTGTATTCATAACTCTGTGTCTGATGTGCAGCCAGAGAACTGGGTCACACTTCAAAGATGACATCAGTGCCTCAAAGTTTGTTTATTGCTGCTGTGCTAGTAGTAAGAGCAAGAACACAAAGTTCTGTGCTCTAGTTTAGGCTCTGTATAACTGGGGTTTGTGTGCTTGCTTGTATCAGGACACCATAGAGCTCCTACAGGCGAGGGTCAGCGCTCTGGACTCTGCTACTCTGGATCAAGTGGAGGCAAGACTGCAGGTAACAAATCCCAGTACAGAATACAGTGCAGCTGTCTGCCAACCTGGGCAGCTAACATTGTATGTTGTGTATCTCACAAATGTAAATATAAAAATAGACAGAACCTTTAATGCAAGATCTCATCCACACTATTAAAGAAGCGTAATTACCTGGGACATAGCCTGGTGTGAGTTTACAACATTTTTGGCATTGAGCTACTCAGTACTTGTCTTTTTTCCAATTATATATCTGAAGACCATTAAGTACCTCTTGCACAATTAGCATAATTACTTCTCTACCCTCACATTTAGAGCGTCCTTGGGAAGATGAATGAGATTGCTAAAAACAAAGCAGCCATCGAGGATGCTGATACACAAAACAAGGTTAGTGTTCTGTGTCCATCCATCAGTAATGATCTCAAATGCATTTATACTCTGTGAAAGTGGAAACTCAGAGTTTCAAAGCACATCCGGGTCCCTATATTTATAAAAGCTGAGGTGTTTTGGTCAAGAAACTGAATGATATGTCTGTTACCCCTGTAGCAAACACAGTTTGGTTTATTCATAAAATACTAAAAAATGAGTAGTCTAGCTTCTGGCAGCCAGACTAGTGAAATGTACCATCATGCTGTATGTTCAGTTTTAACTGAGTGCTGTTTTAAACAGACTAGTTGGAGCCAAACCAAAATTTTACCATCAGGCAGTCTGTCCTTTTGTTAGTCAGTTCATTCTGAGTCAGTATCTCATATCGAATTAAACTTTGTTTTTCTCCCAAGTTTTAATATTTGATCCAGCAGTGAGTTCTACATGATATCCAGATTGTTTTCATGTGTCTGTTTTGGGCAGTAAGTTAACAATAATCACTCTCAATTGTCCACATCCCCCCTGTCCATTTACCTCTATATGGGAGTTCATAAGCAGTCCTCACTTGAGGAACCATCCAGCTGGAATGAGGAGGGGTAGCAAGAGGCATCAAATCAAGGCCAAGGGTGTTTCTGTGGATTTACAGACACTGGCTACTGTCTCTTGAAATGACATTAAAGCAACCCATTTGTCAGTCATCCCCAAATCCAGCGCTATGATTTCTCAAACACTACTTCTTCTTTTGGGTAATGAATTTATGGTTTAGATGTTTGTTTGAGTAGACTTTACTAACAAGGTGTTACCAGTTTTTTGTGTACTTTGGAGTGACAGTTTGTACCAGTGTACTTTGATATCAAAATGCATACAGGTTGGCAAGTCTGACGTTCTTCTAGCTGGAGGGCTTTGGTATTAAATGAGCCTGTATGTGTGTATCTACCTGTCAGGTGTCGCAGCTTCATGACGTGGTGCAGAAGTGGGATGCCATGTCTACTTCTATACCTCAGGTGGTGCAGAGGCTTGTTGCTGTCAAGGAGTTGCATGAGCAAGGTAACACACAGAAACTGAAAATGGTTTGAGGTTGCACCTCAAGACTTTGTCCCCGCATAGGTGTTTGAAAGTGAGGGAGTTTACTGTCACACCACCAGCACATCTGTATAGTGTTATGGTGTAACCATAACATAACATATACTGTTATGGTGTAACCATAATAGTATATGGGTGTGCTGGTGTTGAGCAATTGGTTCATATCGAAAATATTGTAATAATATTGCCCCAGGGGCAGATTTCACTCCAGTAAGGATAAGAACAATGAAAACTTGGATAATTTGTTCTTTCTTCCATGTGAGGGGAGAAGAACCTTGAAATGACACCCATGAGAGTTCAAGGGGAGGATGTATGTAGGTGTGTGTGGGTGGGGGAAGG
>NW_018127881.1:1397014-1407905 GCF_001952655.1 Monopterus albus
TGACAGCATTGTGTTTAAAATAAACACAGAGGAGGAGCTGTTCACAGACACTCTGGTCTGTTGTCATGTGTTTGTTTGTGTGTGACAGAGAGAGAGAGCAGGGCATGGAGGAACTAAGCGAATACATGCGCTATGCACAGCACCACACTGTCAATGTATGGGAAACACTGCTTGGTCTGAAGGATTTGCATCACCAATGAGAATGTCTGTGTGAGAGGATAAATGAAAACTAGGTGAAAATGGGATTCAAGCAGATAATGGAATTAACCTAAACTACGACATTCTATCATAACAAAGGACCCCAAAAAAACTGAAGGGGAGACTCAGTATGGTAATAGAATTAGACTAAATCTTGCAGTACTGTTAAACACCCCCTCAGGAAAAAGAAATGCATGATATTATCATATCACACTATCATTTTTTTATTATTTAGCACATGAAAGCGGAACCTTGGCATTAATAGTTTATAATAATTCTTTTCTGTGAGCTGCATAGGCTAATTTATCATCCAGGCTCTTTTTGCGCTGATCTGTCACACTCGACAGTTCAAGTGTTCTTCACTCAGTAGAGTCTAATCGATTTCTAATTGATTTTATTTTTCTTTCCTAATGAAGAAACACAAGTAAAAGCAGATAGTGTTTAATCTTTCACCCAGGTTACTTTGAGATTAAATTAGCACTAATTTCTGCACAAATTTTTCTTTAACTTGGATCAAAAACGACATTGCATTCATTTTTTTTTTTTAAATGTGTGAACTCCTGCTCAGTCAACTTGTTCTTCCTCCCTCGCTCTCCATCTCGACTTCATCCAAACCCCTGTCTCGTAGCCATGCAGTTCGGCCAGCTGCTGACCCACCTGGACACCACTCAGCAGATGATCAACAACTCTCTGAAGGACAATAACAGCCTGCTAACACAGGTAGGAGGTTCAAGCTCTGATGAGCAACTGGGACGACATAAATTATTTTTTTTAACACTGCTATAGTGTTTTAACAATTGTGGCTGCTTAAATGTTGACTTAATGTGTGAGCTACACTACCAGTCAAATGTTTGGGCACACTTTTCCATTCAATTCAGAAAGCAGCAAAGTTCTAGTGTGGCCTTCCATAGACTTGCTTTGTATTCAGAGGCTTTAGAAGTTTATTGGATTTGATGTCAATATGCTTTCACCAAAAACATCATTCATTTTACAGCAAGCCCAGTTGTTCTGTAGCCTTCTGGAACATCAGTGGCCTTTGAGGTTTTTCATTAGCTTTTTCAGTATTTAGGAGTTATGTAATTCTATTTAATAGGGCTGCAATCGATTATTTTTCTCACTTAACCTGTCACATACTTTTTGATAGTCTCTGAAATGTAAAGGGTGAAAATCTGCAAATGTCTTCCTTTTTCCAACCAACTCTACAAAATCCAGATATTTAATGTACTGTAATAGAAAACAGAGGAAACCTTTCTGTAAGCTCCTTTGCTTGCCATTGTACTCTTTTGCTCTTCTTCAATTATGCCCTTTTTAAATCTCTCTGCCTCCCCCATCTCCTTACATATTCTCTTTGTGTATTTTCCTTTCTCATGTCAAATTCATATTATCACTCCTTCTCTCCACCATACATCTGCTCTATCAATATCTCTCTCCTCTACACTTGTACACCTGCATGCCTCACCAACTCTTACAACCTCCTTTCTTCCCTCTTTCACCTCACATCAACTTTTCACCTTCCCCCGTCTCCCCCTGCAGGTCCAGCAGACAATGAAGGAAAACCTTGTTGCTATAGAAGAAAACTTTGCTGCACTAGATCAGAGGATGAAGAAGCTCTCTAAATAAACGGTGGCCTAGTCTGGGCCAGTCCAGGAGAGTGTAGAACATGGACTAAAGAGAGCTGGTTAGAGAGCACAGAGAGAGGACTGGGGTTTAACTCTGTCCTTTCTGGCCATCCCTCTCCTGCTCTTTACTTTGCCTCTGCCTTTCTTCACTAGGTGAGATGTTAGAAAGTTGGAAAAGATGGAACATCAAGAAAAGAGACCAAATGTTCTTCTCTGCCCTCCTTCCTTTCTCTTGCATCGAACTGAAAACATATTTCCCCTCTGTATAACATGCCACCGATCGCAGCCCCCCTGTTGAACCTATCGAGTTTTAGACTGAATTGTTTTTATGATTAGGATTAAACATAAGAAATTCTCCTTTTGAATCTTCACACTACTGCTGGATTTGTACTGTATCGTTTGGTCAAATTAAACAGATCACAGCATCGTTGGGTTGATATGACACATCACTGCTGTTGTCAATGGTATAAAAGATCAAAATCAAGATGTTGTCACCTGGTTGTTGTAGCAGGAGCACGTCTGTGTGAGTATCAGGGCCAAGTCACAGAAGGAAAGCTTGTAAATTTGCCTGTATACCCAATTCTTTCTTCAAGCTCAGTCACTTGTAACTATATTATTAGGACTGACTCCAGATGTCACAGATAAACTTTTAATCTGCTTTGTCATTGCCTACAAGTCCACTGTGTTGTTCATCTGTGATCATAGAAACTGATCAATAAAAAAATGTGCTAGGCCTGACTCATTTCATAAGATGTTTTTAATGATTACATAACCTCTGACAAAGCTGCTCACCTCATTATTGTATTGGTTGGATGGAAAATATTTAAAAACCAAGCTACTAAATGTATTAGAACTTATAAAGCAGGTGGACTTGTATTACCAGATGCCTGAACAGTTTGAAGATTAATGAATGTAGGACTGATGTAACATTACATACTAAGTTGTAGGTGTGAGCACAACGACAGGCTCCTGGTAAAGAGCTGGTATTGGGAAAAACATGGCCATTTTACTTTCTCTTGTAAAACATTTCACATGGAGATTATCACATTTGTCTTCTAATTAAAATTTTTAACGTGATACACAGACATGTATTATTCAAATCAAAAAGGAAAAAAAAATATATAAGATTGTTATGCCCATTTTTGAACACTAGGTGGAGGCATAGCATCTTAAAAGGCCAAGCTTGCATTATACAGATATTTTAATGCAAATTATTCCACCATACTTTTACCTTTTCTATTTCATTTTTTTTTTATTAACAAGTAATTCTAGTCTATGTGATGCTGTCAACAAAAGAAAAATTGTATTCTAAATTGCATTTTAAAAACTTGATAGGATAATTTTCTAGGAATTAAAAACTTTGACAGTAAACATAGCCATAGCTGTACTTGACAGGCTGTGCCAGAAATGATAGCACACCTTGGTCTATTGATCTCAGCATGGTGACTTGAAATTGCTAGGGACTAGTCTGGCACTCGCAGAGTAAATTAACAGAAGGCACTCGCTGAATGACTCTGAGAGGTCAACCTCAAATCCATCAGGCATTAGCAGGTTTATAAAAGTTAAAACAAAAACCTGGCTCATGTTTGATGTCAGGTGATGCGTTTAGTGACAAAGACAGACAGATGAGCTACAGTAGGGCAACAATCAGGTATTTCTGATGAGTCATTCAGACACAGCTGTTCCAGTGAGTTAAGTGCCACTGCAAGCCACCACAACTGGATTAATAGTTTACTGGGAAGCAGCGAGAGAACTGTCAAAAGAAACAGAAGGTTGGTTTATGACAACTGCTGACAGAAACCTTGTGTGTCACTGGATATTTAGGCTCTGAATTAGACAAAACACTTCATAAGCTGCTGCTTTTACTTTAGCTAATAGCTTATATGTAGCTACATTGTATTGCTTGTATCAGAGATTTCAGAGAAGATTAAGAGCCAAGTATGGACCCTGGCCTACTTATGGGGGAAGTTGAAGAGTGGCCTACACGGACAGGACATATTAAGTGTGACTTACAGGGAACTGGATCCAGAGCTCCAACTTAGAAGGGAATGCCCCAGTTGAGCACAGAGACATACTCTGTACTGTATATCATGTTGTACTGCATTTGTCCTTCTATTTTTGGTGTACAAGATGGGGTCAACCCAGTCCCATCTGTTAAGACACACAATTCCACAGAATTACCAACTGTGGATTGATCGAGGGTTTGGCTCAACATGTCGCTAACAGTGGCATTAAGTATTACAGTTTTACTTCAGACTGCAGTTTGTCCTGTGGCCCTGAACAAGGAGAAAAGGAAAATAAATGATTAAACAGAAGTCCTACTGAAAAACAACAAATTTTAGCCATATGGTATGAATCAAAGAGAGCATTTAGTAATATAGATATCAGTTAATTTGCAGCCATTCTTTGCTCTACAATAGAAATAGAGCTACATATACACTACCAATCAAAGTTTTAGACACTTTCCCACTGAATTGAATGGGAAATTGTGTCTAAACCTTTGACCAACCTTTATGCGACTGAAACTTACAAATATTTAAGTGTTCTGACAGCACAGAGCAACTAGAGGCTGTAGGGAACTCCTCCAAAATCTGTTTCTGGTGCGGACATGGGGGAAACTAAAGGGAAGAGAAGAGAAGAGAAGGTTGGAGTAGGAGCCTAGAGTGTGTATCGCGCTGCCAGTATACCCACCTGTTCAGACAACCTTTTAAATTTTAATGCCCTACAGTCTTTTGCTTGGGCTTGCTTTTTTGCCTTTTTTATGTTTTACCTTTCACATATATGTGTGACAGGAAATGTAGAAATCAAGGCACTGATAGTGGTTTTAGATGGTGAAAATACTACCTGCTTATTCATGGTGGTACAGTAACGTAGAGATTTTTGATACAGTGTAACATAAATCGTAAAAATAACTTGATCAAAACAATATGAATAAATATGAGTTTAATCATTTTAAATGGTTGTAAAAATGGTTACAGGTTTAATGTAATCAAATATTTAGCAAAATTCCATTGGAATATATTTAAACACTAATATTACCTCTATTTTAAACAACGACAGGAAAATTTCTAAGAACAATGCTGGAAATAAGTTGGAGTCAAGGAATACTGCATCCGTTATTATTCCTAAATGGCTGTGGCCAGGTGAGGAGCCTGTGGTGAACCAGACAGAATGACGGGGGTGGGTGGAGGTAAGCAGAGTAAAATAGGGTGGATACTGTTGTGGGGCAGAGTGAGTGAGGGTTGTAGTGAATGAAAAAGGGAAGACAAAAATGGTAGGGTAAAGACAGGTGACACTCAGTCGTAAAGAGGGTTTAACAGACTAACAGGATTGTCTGCAAAGTCATCCTGAAGCCTCAAACGCAGAATTCTCAACAAGTGGATGTGACATACAGCTGTTAAATCTGGACAGGGCGAGATGGGATTGAATGGATAGTTTGTAGCTCTTACAAATAAACTACAAATAATTACTGACTTTATGGGCATTAAGACCGTTTGCTGCTTTGCGTGAATGCTTACTTGTAAAGGAAATGACAGATGGGGAACCTCATGAGGAAATATAAGACAAATTAATTAATTTGATCATCTTCACGCAGTAGAGAACTGCAGTATTGGCTGCGGCTAAGATGGGCATTGGCATAAGAGATGAATGTAGTTACAAGGGGGACCTAAAGCTTAAACACAAAGCACCGTGAGCTGTGACTGTTGGAAAATTAGCCCAGTTATATTGCCCTAAAATATCACCTGTACATCAAAAATCTTTAATTCAAAACTCAACTCAACTCTAAACATACAAAAAGAGATTTTCAGACTTTTTTAGAATATTTCTTTCCCAGATTTCAGCATTTGGCAGAATTTCTGATAAAGTGATGAGTACCTTCTGCTGGTTTACAGGAAAAAAAAAACTTACTGTATCACCAGTACATGATAACAGCTCTATCAGTTGGTCTCAATGCAGAAAAGGGAAGATTTCCGACAGCTGGTGTGGGTGTGTGTGTGTGTGTCAGGGGGAACTGGGTGTGGAGCCTTGACCAAGGGCACAAGACAGAAAGATGGGAGTGTGGTGGCTGGAAATTTCCCAGACTCTTTGTTTCTGTAAAACTAAGAAAAACAACAGCCAAGATTTGATTCTGGGAGGATAACTCGAAACAAAATTGAACACCATTGTCATTAGTGATCTGAAATTTCAAACCCCGGTATTTGTTCTAAATCAACGTGGCAGTGTAACAAAGAAAAGAAAAATCCTCTGCCCACGCTTACACACCATAAATTAAATTACAATTTTCTTATTCATTATCATTGTAAAATGTGGTGGTTCTATTTGTTTTGCATTAGAAACAGACAGTACATATATAGATATTATACTGACATGCTATTAGAGCCCGGTAAAGTTATGTGGGCATTACTGCACAGTGTTTTGTTTTGCTTGTTTAATAATGCATGATGCAATATACGGTATGATATACAGTAGTTGTACAGTGATAATGTAGGTCTGCTAACAAAATCTGTTATAAAAGAAATATATTTAAGTTATTAAAGACTAGGCAGACAGAAGGTATTTAGTGAGACTAGGTTACAGTGAGTAAAACATTACAGCAACACCATAGCATCTCCAAATACAAAATCTGACATGGACAGACATCAGTTTTGAGCTGTCAGCTCAGCTCACTTGAAAAGTGTCATTTAGAAAAACAACAGAAGACAACAAATGACAGAATAATGGATTCATAGTACATATACAGTGTAATATATAGCTTGGTGTATATTTGTTTATTATGACAATCAAAAAACAGGGGACCACAATTATCACACTATACTGAAAAAGAGGCTACCTAGATCTGGGCTTGTAAACACAGTTTTATAATGAATACAACACAGACGACGGGAATGACAAAATAAACAGACGGCAGGGGCGGAGAGGGAGGGGTGCAGAGAAAGTATGCTGAACTACTCAGCAACAGCCACTCAAGTCGTGACGTGTTCACGGTGCTTCCTGCAGCGCTTTAACCCGGGTCCTAGAGACAGTATTTGAGCTTTCTATTCGCTACTTGGCGCTGTTGCTATGGGGCTGCGCATGTTGAGCCGTGCACGTTGCACCGTGCATGGGAAACACTTTGTGTGTGCTGAGTTTGGGATTATGGCAGAAAGTGTCAGGAGCGGGGTGAGGAGCCCGCATCAAGAGTGGAGCATGATGAAACGTGTCTGTTTTTGTTGTTTGTTTGTTTGTTTGTTTGCTGCTGTTGTTGTTGTTGCTGCTGCTTAATGGTTATGATCCAGTATTACAACCATCATACAATAACATGTCTGCTGTTTGGCTCCTTGTGTGTCAGAGACGGTGACCTTACTGAACTTTGGTTTTAATCTCATATCACCTACATTCATGTAGGTTTTCTTGTATGTAGGATATGATAATTGACTCATTGTAGGCCTAAGTGTATTTTGACTTGATCCATTTTGTGGTTTCACACTGGGATAATGTTCGTGTGAACCCTCGATTTATGATCACCTTTCAAAGGGTACTGAATGCGACTTCTTCAGTGGTAAAACTAATATTTCATTCGAGATTATTTTAATCATTACACATGACAATCTGTGGTGTCACAAAGCTATTAGCTATTGTTAATGGGAACCTTATAAATTGCGAAACTTTTATTTAGGCCTATTTATTTATTTTGACAATATAGTTTTATCATCTTATTGTATATCGTTAAATGAAACTAAAGTTAGTCCGTATGCTATGGTAAGTTAGAAATAACATTTCACGTTTCTAGGTCTTTATATTATTATAAACACCACATGCAAATCATGTTGCTCAGTGGTGATTTTAACATTTCTATAATCAATAACATTAAGGTTGATCTTATGTCTACGATTAGGCAGTTGTTTTGGCGCGAGTGTCTTGTCTTATAGCCCAGACGTTTATAGTAAAAAACAGCCAAATAAACCAGTACTTACTGATAAAGTAACACAAATAACAGAGACAACTGCATTAGATTTTTTTTAAAAATTATTATCGTGGACTAATGAAGGATTCTGCTTTAGTTCCTCATCTGAAACAACTGAAAAAAGGAGATATAGGAAAATGGGGGACAGTCTGCTGTCGGATCACACCCAGCACCGCCACAGACACCGGTCGGTTTCCATGTGTTGTAATAACTAGCGGAGTTGTAACGGAGCGCGCGGTATGAAATGACTAACGAATGCTACACAGCTGTGCATATGTGCTAAAAGTGTGTGGAATAATAGGCTACAAGTGGCCTGCTCGATAAACAAAACACGGCCGTCTGCCAGATTCACTCTGGTTCGGTAGAAGTGTCATTTTCAAGGGGCGGACCGGTTGTTATTTGTTCCCCTCTTAGAGTCTGAGGAAAGGGGTGTGTAACGTCAGTGCCACCGACAAACTTTAAACAAGCACCTATAATCGAAAGTCAGGTAAAATATAAGACAATGGCAACACCTTTAATTAAGACGTCACTAGCAAATAAGCGATATATCTATATTTAACAGACTTTTTTTAACCACGATAAAACAATTAGTACGACATTCGATTCCGCTTTTGTAATCCGGAAACAAACTATTCTTCGACATTAGATATCCGTGCATATATGTATATTTTTAGATTTTTGTTAGAGCCAACACTGTTTAATAAAACATGTTCTGATTCTGCTGGTGTTATCCCAAGCTAGAAACTGGTTGCCAAGCATTGCATCATTCCTTTCATGTGACTCCCATACGCCCCAAATTCGTCCTGGCCGTCTTATGACTGCATCACAGTTGCTGCTCGTACAAACTATACAGGCTGGAGTGAGAACAGGCAGCTAAAACGACACCGCCTCACTGCCAATTTATCATCACCCCATTGGATGTCGTCAAGGTAAAGATCCCTACTCTGCCCTTCTGATTGGACGGATTGAACGCCAGGCATTGCTTTGTATGTTAGGTTGTGGTGACGCTACCTACCCTGGGTAGTTCGGTTGACGTCTCACTCAATATAAACACCGCCGGGAGTTTCCGAAAAACCACATTCAGCTGTCAAGACTGAACAATGGTTAACATGAGCTATCACCAATTTTTACTGAAATATCCACATTCGATTTCAAGGCAGCCGAGAAGACGAGCGAATAAAAGAAAGAAGGTAAGTGGAGATTCTTAATAGTTTTGGATAGTAGTTAATTAGTGTTTTTCAGTCTTTCGGGGAATAATGGCTACCGAACTTTAAGTGGCCTGGTGTAACTTAGGGTACTGGTAAGAAAATGTTTTTGGCCCATATCATAGTGCCATTTTTAGAGTAACAGTTGTCTGAATCAGTCACAGTTTACATCGTGTTTTTTTATGCGTTGTCTGCTTTGTGTGCCAAGTTGTCCAGCACATAACGTTAGGCTACGGACTTCGAGTAAGGAAGTTTTCAGGCTTTGACTGCAGTGTCAGACGTTTTAAAATATTTTGTGATTATTTTTATCTTATTTTATTTGCAAAGCTACAACTTCAAATGCTTCAAAGATTTGAGAATTTTAAGTGTCATTTTAATTTGAACGTGTATAAAGTTAACATTTTTTCCAACCCAATGTCTGACGGCCGACAGTAATTGGTCTGGCTGTTAACGCGACACTGAAACGCTTTTATGTTTCAGCTTTGTTTATTTTTCATACATAGACAAACTGACGGCAAATATCTGCCACTGAATGAACAGATGGTTATATTCTTCTGTCGCTCTTTCTCAGCCCACTCTTTTCTTTTCTTTGTACGTTTCCTATTGTTTCGCCCATTTCTCCTGCTGCTCTTACATTTCCATGACGTAATTATCTTGGCTTGGAGTGGACTTGTGGTCCCACAAAAAAAAACAACAAAAAAACATGTAAAATAATTTTTAAAAATGTGTACGTTTAATTTACCAAACCAAAGTTTTACTCTGTGTGCTTTCCGCCACACTGGAAGTTTAGCATTTGGCATCAGGTTATTTCCATTCCTTACCACTTGTAATGTAGCAATATACATTGCCTATATAGGATGTTTTACGTTTTACAACATTAAAGTAAAAAAGCAGAAATTCTTATTTATGTGAAATGAGGATAAAGCAAACCACCATAACAGTGACTGCATTGGCCTTTTGTTTAGTACATTTGTTTTAGGAGCTATAAACAATTAATAAAAGCAGCAGATGCGACTGTCAGAGCTGGAGAGATCAATATTAGGATTTACTCATTGATTTGACCACTTGTTTATAGATGCCAACGAGTTTTGAGGACCGTAGAAAGTAGAGGGCGCAATAGAGCACATTTTGGTCTTTGTTTACAAGAATTAGTAGAGGGTTTTTTTTCTCTCTGTCCATGTGATTTATTTTATCATTTTATCAATTATTTTATTGGCAATTTATCATTGTTCATTATTTTTGAAAGCAATGAATGAGCCTTTATTTCAGGCACATTCCTAAACCAAGCCTTCTCTGTATTTGTGTAGATCACTATTTTGATTCTGAAATCTCAGCAAATTTAAGAGGAAACTTTGACATTTTTACACCTAACCTATCAAAAACTTTTTTTTTCTTTCAGATTTGTTGGGACAAGCTATCTCCAACAAATTGGCAGACTTGATTAACAGAGGCTTTATTAAGGTAAATAGCTTTTCTCATATTTGACATTATGAATGCTTCATGTGAGTTTGGCTATTTTACTATTATCTGTGTTGTGCAGTTGAGTTACTGAAAGTTTTTATTACATTTTTTTCCATCTTTAGATTGCTTTTATCAGCAATTGTACTGCAGTATAGTCATTTAATCAGTCAGTGTCACTGTTATTCCAGCTCCCTGTTAAGTGGACTACATGGTGTACTGTACTTTGGTCTAGTTTGTTTTATCACAGAGTATATAATTATAAAGTTAAAAGCTTCTTGCAGTATGCTCAGTAATGACCTACGCCATCCTACATCCCTGCATACTTACAAACCACCACTCAACCAGCTGCAGAACACTGATGGATAAAATGAATGAGCAATACTCCCTTTCCTATTTTCCCAACCGTCCTGTGTCTGGCGCCTGCCCCCCCCCCCCCCCCAGGCCCCGGGGGAACCGGGGGCCGG
>NW_018127881.1:1407987-1412206 GCF_001952655.1 Monopterus albus
CTACACCTGCCCCCGCCATACCCCCCTGGCGTGGGGCCGTTGTGTGGTGCAGAGTTGGAGGCGTGGTATGAGGACTTGCAGGATATTCTAGGCTCTGACACGGGAGGGGCAAAACTGGCACGTGCCCCCACATGCACAGAGGTCAGTAGTTTGGAGAACAAAATGGCTATCACACCTGTGATGAGTGTGAGTGTTTTTGTCTAACATGCTTTTTAAAAAATTTATTAGTAGTTCTTCTTTTGAGGTTATCGATTTTTGAAATAAAAACTAATGCCGCATACTACATGATGTAACATTATCTCCTATAATATTTTGACAGCCATGACATGTTTTGACTTATAGAAGGAGCCGGAGTTTCTGGATGTTCTGGAGAGTTGCTCCCTGACATGGCTGACGGACGGAAGTCAGACATGGGGCGAAAGTGTCCAGAGGGCAGCAGAGGAGATCCACAACACCCAGGCTCTGCATCACACCTCATCGTCATCCTCTTCTTCCTCCTCCTGCATGAGTCCATCTATTGCAGAAGAGCGGAAGGTGGAGGCTGAGAGTGGAAGAAGTGGAGATGGCTCTGCAGGAGGTGGCAGTGACCTGCTACCTCCAGAGTTCTTTGAGTTGCTGAGTGAAGGAGGAGTGGGAATGGTGGATGCGAGTGGCGCGGTGATAAGCAGTGGCTATTATTATCACCACCATCATCAACACCACCAGGTTAATGTCCATCCTGCGTCTCCCTCAGCCAGCGAGGAAGAACTACCTTGTGTCCCAGATTCTCCATCATGCTCCTCCTCAGCCTCCCAGTCACCATCTCAAAATTGCTCTTCTCCCTCCTCACCGGTCTCTTCCCCTTCTGCCTACTCATCCTCCCGTTTGGGAAAACGTAAGAGGACCACCAGCGAACGGGCCAATGGTGCCTTGTCCTCTTTCACCTCCTCCACACAGCACACATCCTCATCCTACTCATCTGCCAAAAAGAGTCGGAAAGAAAGAGAGCAAGAGAACGAGAGGAAGGTACAGGAGCTGACAGAGCAAAACGAGCGTTTGAAAGCGGAGATTGAAAGGCTGGGAGAGGAGGTACAGAGGACACGCAGAGCCCTGATAGAGAGGCTAGTTAACACCAGGAAATGAGGATAAAGATGGATAAAAGATGACAGGTCCTACAGAATTGGAATAAGCAGTGGTGAGGAAAGGTGTAATATGGTGGTCATGAAATGCCTCTTAAACTAGAAAGGATGGAAACCAAAGATATTTTATAAGAGAGGATTTTTGGAAAAGACAGAGCTAAAGATGGAAAGAAGAAAAGTGATGAAAGTCAAGAAAATGTAGAGAAAAGGGGCTGCAGCAGCAGTGCAGCAAATAAAAAGACACGGTATGTACAAAAGAAAGGGAAGAACAAACAGCTCTAAGTGCAGATCATGCAGTGGTTTAAGATGAATGTTTGTCATTTTAAAGAATGCCTGCCACTAGGGTTCATCACGTAGGATGGTAGAAACAACAGTTATGAGCATTTTGTGATTTGCATATAGGATAGAAAAGAACTTAATTCAGAGAGTGCAATTCGTCATCATCATCATCATCTCTTTCCACCATTTTGCAATAAACTGTAACTCCTACTTTAAGGGCTACAATCTGGCTAGTAGAGATTATTTGCCCAAATTTGTGGAGAGTTTAGGAGCTCAGGAAAAGTCTGAAAGTGCCCAGTGCAGTGTGAGTATGAGAGAGAATTCATACCCTTTCTTACTATTTTATAACGCATTGCTTGAGTGTATGTGTTTCAGATAAAGCAAGTAGGACCCAGCTATACTTTCTAAGCTGATCTTTTCTATCAATATGGGAATTTGTTGTTCTATCCTGCTTTACTATTTTTATATAATGCTGTAATATACAATTGTACTGTATTGGCTTATACTGTAATATTCCAACATATTCCGTTTATTTTGTCATTATAGTTACAAATTTTTAATTGTAGAATAATATGCATGGCTTTTATCATTAATGGCATCAAATACATGTATTTTACCATACCATTTATTTTAATCATTCACTGTAATCCCAAATTTGCAATAAAAGAAAAAAAAAAAGTGCATTTGTGTCATGTAATGTTTATTTGTTTGCCTTTTCAATGACAATTTTGTATTAAATAGTATAAATCAGAGGTATTTTAGAAAAGTGCAGAGCACAGACAATTTCTATCTCAACCAATTAATCTTTTGGATCCAGAAAGGGTATTTATAGCAAATGCAAAAAAACATTTTCCAGACATATATATTTAAAAACATCTTTAAATGCACAACATATCTTCTAATGCTGGCAATGTATGCCGACTTTTTCACTGGGAGTATAAAATCAGTTTCTTTTGGTGTAGGGATTTGGGGGGAAATCCCTCCATTCTGTAGCTGTATTCATTTGACTCTCTCTTTGTGTTTTCATTTCCCCGTCGGCCTATCCAACATTTCATTAGTCCTCAGTGCCAATACCACATTGTCTTAGATCCTGTCACGGATTTGCCTTAAGCTAATACTCTCATCTCTCTGTGTATATCTTGTTCCCATTCTCCACTATCTTACCTCAAACCATTCTGATTATTCCTTCCTCTGACTAACTTCCATCATTTTTGATTTCCCTTTTGTTTTCTTCTCACTTCTTCTTTCCCTTCTGAGGTGCAGGCTCAGGGCTCTTCCCCTCAGCCAGAGCCAGCTGTTTCTTAAGGTCCAACAGTTTGGCCACCTCTGCTGTGACCACCGCCTTCTCTGCCTTCTGGGCTTTCAGTGCTCGCACTTTGTCCCCCTGTGACAGATAAAATGACAGTTTAATTCATTTTGCACACCTAAATTTGATTTGACTAAATACTAAAGCTTATATGGATGAAAAAAATGGTGAACAATGAATCAATTAAAGCAGAATTCTGAGTTTGTAATTATACACACACCTGTCGGATAGAAATACTGAGAATCCAATGTGATTTTAAAATATTTAATAACCGTGTTTATAAGAGAATGTATAACATAAAATTCAGTGATTACAAATTTTTAGACAGAACAATTACTAAATTTATCACAAAAATCACAATTACACGCGGCTTATAAAACCAGTTATTAATTCTGTGACCAGTTTGCGTGGGATTTTGAATTTTTGAGAGATTGTTTTTGTTCATCACGGAGGACAATCCGCTTTGTTATACTATTATGACAATTTTAATAAAAAGAAATGCAATTAAAATATTCTAACTGAACATGCAAAATATAGTTCTGTTCTAATAACAGATCGTTTATTCCAAAATGCCTTGAAATGTAAGAGTTGCATTTGCAGCTGATAAATGAACAGTGTGGTGTTAGCCAGCAATCTCACCTGTTCAGCCACAGCCTGTGTGAGCCGCTTGGCTTTTTCTGGGTCCACTCCGTTCACCATCGCCACCTCAGCAGCAGGAGCAGCGGGAGCTGGCACAGTGGCAGCATTTTGAGCTGTCTTCTGAGGGTGGAAACAGACACATGAAAATGTTTGAAACTGAGGCGTTCTGATGGTTATTATTTCTTAAGATTACTTACTTCATTTCAGACAATAATACACTTCACTCAAAATGTCAAAGCGATTTTATGAGTCATGATGTGTGAACGGGCAATGAATCACACTGGTCACACTGGAGATGAGTAAAAATTCAAAATAAGTCACTAAATAAGCTGCTAGTGTTAGTGAAGGCATGCAGTAATCAACAATGTTACAGCAGCACCAGTGCAGACTCGCACACAAACAAGTACCGCTCGATACCTTTTCTTTAGGTGGTTCATCTTCATACTAGAGGCAGGTGGTTGAGGAGAAGGTTTAGAAAAGGATTATTCTGATCTACGTGATAAATTCTTCATACATATTTTTAACATTTATAGTCTGTTTGCTCTCTGTACCATGTTTCAAAAGACACTTAAATTAAGTCCTAATTCCTGTTCATGGCGACAGTCTGACAGACCTGTGAACAGTTGCACAGCATCAATCTTTTCTTATTTCATTATTCATAAATATTTAAACTATATTAATGCAAGACCGAACTGAACTAATGCACGGGTCATTAGACATCATAAACATCAAATAAATACCTGCTGTCCACCAAATCTCTTCTTCAAAGCCTCAATCTGGTCTGTCTCCAGTTTCTGGAATAACGGAGTGACCTGGTACAAAAAAGGAACAAAAAAAAAAAAAAAAAAACAATGTAAAAAAATTTAAATTCCACTTT
>NW_018127881.1:1412253-1437654 GCF_001952655.1 Monopterus albus
GTTAATCAGTCGTCTCTCATTGGTCTTCAAATGGTCCAAAATTCTGCGGCTCGTCTTTTAACAGGTACCAGGAAATTTGATCATATAACCCCAGTACTGGCCTCTCTTCACTGGCTTCCAGTCCGTTTTAGAATTCATTTTAAGCTATTGATTTTTGTTTTTACGGCTCTTAATGGTTTGGCACCGCCCTACCTCGCTGAATTGGTGTGAACCTACAAGATTGCTCAGATCATCAAGCCAGTTTCTTTTAGAGGTTCCCAGGACCAGATACAAACGCTGGGGTGACCGTGCTTTTACTGTTCCTGCTCCCAAATTATGGAATGGTTTACCTCTCAGCGTTCTATCATCTACACACTTGACATCTTTTAAATCATTGGTTAACACATATTTATTCACTTTGGCTTTTAATACATAGTAATGTCTGATTCTTCCTTCTTTTAAATGTTGATTCTGTGTAATTCATGTGTTTATGTTCTTATGTTGTTTTAATCCTCTATTGATATTATTTATTTCAGTTTTTACCTTTCCCTTGTAAAGTAATTTGGTCAACCAGATGTTGTTTTTAAAGTGCTATATAAATAAATTTTGATTTAAAGGTTTTCAATTGTGGATTCAGCTAAAGGCCCATGTAGCTGGAAAATCTGACCCAGAGGCTGTGCTCTCATCTTTGAGCAGAGAGGATTAGGCAAATTAAATAATTACATAACCATGTGTGAGATATTTGCAGTTTTGATCGTGATCGCAACTTTCCAATGCAAGATTACACCAATGGATAAATGATGCCGTTTGCCAGAGAGATTATGTGCGATGAGCTTTATATAGCCTTGTGTGACACTGGAATAGTGTTGTTTGCTACTACTTGTTTGAATACTGCAGTCAGGAATCACAGTGGTTTTGGAGATTGCAAACAGAGGTCACATCAATTAGGCCTGAGGGGACAGGTGACCTGAGAGAAGCTTGCTGCTTGAAGGCTGAAGCCTGGACACAAAGTCTAGGCTGTTAAGTGTGTGTTCGTGTGTGTTCATGACAACACTGTCCTTCAGAGTACTACAGTATCGACAGGTTGACTCATCACTGTATCACCCAGTGTCAACATACTGAACATTTCACGTTTCTGTCTGCACATAAACTGTCTCAGTATAAACAGAGTGTACTTTTTAGGGTCATACTCACAGTGCCAATGCGGTGGCCGGCTTTTAGGGCACAGACAAAGGTGCCAGTGCCTTGCAACATGGTACTGACGCAAGACTGAGGGGCATGAAGTTGATCCCTGATGGTCTGGCTGACCGTCGGCATATAAGGCAACAGCATCACTGACAACAAGCAGGCGATATTCACAGAGACTCCAGTCACTGTGCCTGCACGCTGCCTGGAAAAGACAAACAGAAAAGCATCAGTCAGTCGCTCAGGCAGATTATGAGCTGGCTCTACATTCAAATATCTCTCTATTCTTAAAAATAGATTTTTATTCATTTAATCTATGCAAGATCAAATTCAAGTAGTCAGAAATACAGGAATGAAAGAGTGATTTTTTAGCATTGGGTGGTTAAGTCTCTGTTTTAATGTAGAATGATAATTTACACACTTGTGTCACAGTGAAAGCCTAACACTGAGATCCATCTACCTGGTAGGAAAGTACACAGACAGAGGTTACGTTTGCTGGTCAAGGCCATCTCACCTTTCTGTGCCTACTCCCTTGATCTTCTTCCAAGGTTCGTTGACTTGAATGTACTGGTTGCCATGGCGAGAGATGTTCAGGATGTGTTTCAGAGCATCACGGATTCTAGTGAAATATTTCAGAGCAAACTGAGTGATAGCGTGCCAAGGGCAGTAGACCAGTGTTAAACTAAACATAAAGAAGTTGTCCAATTAAAGGTTTATCTACTGATACAAGAAAGTTTACCTTTAGTTTCAAGATAGATGTCCAAATGATGCAATTACCAGATTAAACTGACAACTTATAAATATACATTTAAAATCACCAAAACAAAACATGTAAAGTTAATTAGTCTTACTTGACTTTGTCCATGAGCTGGATGTATTGCTGCAGCTCCCAGCCCACCAGAGCCAGGAGCTTCTTATCTTCTTGCTGTAGCTCCACTGCAGGAACGCAGCCCTCAAAGAATTTAGTGACAAACATGGCAGCTCTGCAGGAGAGAGGGAGAAGGGGGTTTGAATGAGATGGTCAAAAACAATGGGGTCAGGGAAAAATGTGAAAACAGAAAAAGAAAAAAGCGTTGAGAGAGAACAGACAAAAAGGAGAGAAGGGCATGTTACCTGACTTAATTGTTTATAAATTATAGATTTTGTTGCCAGATGTAATACAGTGCTTTGCTAGTGTGAACTAACATAATGGTGTTCTGCAGTGAGCTTCTTCACAGCTCCTTCACCGCCTCTAAATTGTGTCCGGAGCCAGTATTTTTTTTAAATGAGTTATATGTGCACATCAAGGGGATGTTCATAGTGAGACAGTTTCTGTCATGTCTCATGCAACATACTGTTCCATATTTCCATATCTCTCAGCCTCTGAGGAAGATTTACTAGATGAGAATGCTTTGACATGACAAATGTATTTATTTATACCAGATATGAAATGAAATGTAATTGTGATGTGAGCATGAACTTTGTGTGACCTGCATTCTTGTTTTTTTAATTAGTGAAACTGCCAAATTCTGACCCCCCCCCCACATGAATCACTGTAACAGCTCCCAGTCTCAGTTCAGGAGGTAGACACCCTCTCTAACTTTATGATTAGACCTATGACATTCCTTTTTCTGATAAATATTCAGGTCACCTCTGTTCAGGTGACCCGGAGCCTTTCATTATACTTATTATACAAATAAAAGTGAATTGAATTGCTAATATTAAATGTTAAGGATTTACCCATTTTGGTTTGCCAAGATGATTAATTATGAAATTGTCAACAAAATGTTTTGACTGAACAGCAATTAGCTGGAACACCACATCCCAGGATTCTTTATGAATCTGAAAAAGTGGGCATAAGATGGACACATTGTTGCTAAAGACGTAATGATTTAGTGACTGGATCCAGACAAGGACAAAAAGCAGAATACTTTCTACCTCCAACATCCTAGGCTGGATGCAATCTGCAAGATATTTTTGAACCGATTCGTCATCAACGTTGCCTCCCGAGACCAACTGTGAGCAAGGTGAATTTCCCCACGTTTTTATCTCACTACTAATTAATGAGGAAAATAAATAAATAAAATATAAAGAAACAGCAACAAAGAATATCTCTGCCAGGAAACAACTATCATTTGGATTAAACAAGCTAGAAGGACTTTTTTTTAGAACAACATCTAGGGGTCACTGGGGCAAAGTTGAACTCTGAACTAAGTCCGTTTCTCACTGATAAAGTAAATTCTACTGGTTGCTTACAAGCAGGAAGTCATTTCAAAACATACAGCCATTACCAACCTGTTGATGAAATTGCCCAAGTTGTTGAGTAACTCAGAGTTGTTCTTCATAGCCATGTCAGCCCAGGAGAAGGCTGAATCCTGTCCCTCTGGGCGCACATACAGCAGGTAGAAGCGCCACACATCAGACGGGATGTCTGTGTCCATCGCCATGTCTCCAAACACACCCACGCCACGGCTCTTGGAGAACTTTGTGTCCTCATAATTCAGATATTCTGTGGGGAAGTTGCAGCATGCATTACTGTCAAAGCTGAACTGTAATATGTAGTACGAACGTAATCATTCATGATGTGTGTTGCTTAACTGCCAAACAGAATGTGTGGCTGTGCCATTACCATTTTAAGATCCGCTGTGAATCTCAGTATTAGTCTAATAACATAAAAGATGAATAATTAATCAGCTGTTCAAATCAGTCAACTGACTGAAGTGCTTACCAGTGGCAACCAGGTGGCTGACCAGAGTGTAGTTGTCTTGAGCTCCCAGTAGAGAGCAGGGGAACACCACGCTGTGGAATGGCACATTGTCTTTGGCCATGAAGTTGTACAGCTCCACCTGGTGGCAGACACACAACAATGCATTGTGAGGATGACATCATATTAGATCATCATGAGATCATCCATTTCAAAGATGGCTTATCAGCTCTCCCCTACCCTCATCTCCCAACTACAGGCCATCACACACACACACACACACACACACACACACATAAGAGAGCTCAGTTCAGTCCTGGAGCTGGAGATGGAGAGAGATGAGATGTGTTAGTGAGAGTGAAGGCGATATGTTAGATTTTTTTTTTTTTTTTTTTTATCTAAAAGGCTTAAGACTGTTTATTCAAGATGCAATCACATTAAGTCTAGTGAAGTGATAAGTAACTATCAAACACATTAACATTTGTTTCTGTATGCGTAGGAAGTGAAGTGATGTGATGTGAAATAAAATATAAAACTCATCTGTACATACATGATGCCAAATAGTTCCCCTTTCCTAAGTAAAGCATCATGAACAACAAAAAGCAAGAAAAACTAGGGCAGACTGCTCAAATCTCAAAAATCTGTACTGGCTTGCACAATGTACTGTGTATCTAAATCTGAATATGCATTGTATTCAAAATCAAAGAGGCTATGTCTTCCTCTGTTTTACATTAGGGTTAGATGGTGCTAGGAGAGTGCAAAAGAGCAGATGGGGCAATGAAAAACACAATCAAACCCAATCTGTGTTGTAACAAAATCTGTGCCAAGCTTGTGCATCAGTACTCTGCATGGCTCATAAATTCTGTCATTATGTTTGATGGGGGGGTGGGGGTGATACCTGCTGAGGATTCTTCCACCACTTTTCCCACTTGTCTGTGTACTTGGCAGTAATGGACAAATAACCAATGGGGGCATCAAACCACACATAGAACACCTGTAGAGGCAGAAAGACAGTCATGAGCGACAAAGAATGCATTTGTTAATCATTTTTGGAATGCTGCTGAAAAAAAAGAACACAAAGATGATGAGAAATGCAAAAAGATATTCTTAATATACACTATGATGTGGATATAATTACTGATTATAACTGTGAATGTGAACTCAAATGTCCTCACGCCTTAGTGTGTGTGGGATCAAGTTTCAGTGGTGTTTCAACATGTATAGACATGCCAGACTGAGGAAGCCTCCCAGTGAAGCACGGCAGGGTCATCACTCACTGCAGCATTTGCAAACAATTAATGAATTGTATAGTCATTTTCAATGTTTAAATAGGAGCCTGACCTTTGATCTTAAGTATGTGCATTTGTTGTCTTCTTAGCAGGTAACACAGCTAAGCACTAGAGATTTAATAATATGTTTAATTTAAAGTGATGGTAAATGGTCTTATACTTGTATAGCGCCTTCCTACGCTTTTTTACAGCACACTCAAAGCGTTTTCACATTATTCGGCCATTCACCCATTCGCACTCCCAAGCACTCACACACCGGTGACATCACCGGGAGCAACTGGGGGTTCAGTGTCTTGCTCAAGGACACTTCGACATGTTGACTGGACAAGCCGGGAATCGAACCACTAATCCTCTGGTTAGGAAACGACCCGCTCTACCTCCTGAGCCACAGCCGCCCCACTTAAAGCTTCATTTAAAGTGATATGAGCATCTTTTCTGCTGCATGCAGGAATACCTAACTAACACAAGCAAATGCTATGCTATTGCACAGCAATAACTAATGTGGAAAACTAGGTTTTATTATACTGTATATGCCGAAACCAGACCTTCTCTTTAAAGTCAGGGTGAGGTACTGGCGTTCCCCACTGCAGGTCCCTCGTGATGCAGCGAGGCTTGAGTCCATCTCTCAGCCACGAACGAGTGATCTGTTTGGCATTTGCTGTCCAGTGTCCTGTGCTGGTCGATGTATCCAGCCACTGCTTCAGCTGAGTCTCTAGCTGCATAGGAGAAAGAGGGAGAAGGAAAATGCTGACAAAACCACTCACACATCTTAACTCTAAACTACGGCTCTAGAAAGAGTAAAGTTACTTTTACTGAATAACAAAAGAGTAAGGTAATTTTTACTGTATAATAAAATTACCAAAGTGCAATCTGACAACTAGACTTTCTGTCTTCATCCTTGTGCCCAAAACACCCTCTGAACTGTGAAATGGACAACCAAAGGAATTACAATGCAGTATGACAAACATACCTTTGGCAGATCCAGGAAAAGATGTTTGGAGGAGCGGATGACAGGAATCTGCCTGCAGACTTTACACTGGGGTTCCTGGAAAAGACCACAGTCAACAGCAATCAACTGGTTTGGCTGAATGTAACAGATTTTCTACCTGGATATGCAAATTGGTATTTCTTTTCTTTGAAGCTCAAACAATTTCAATTTTTAGACCCCATTTTTTCAGGAGGTGAATTTTTCCCACAATATATATTTACAAAAACTAATGAAAGTGATATTCTAGACTGCACCATTATTTTAAGAGTCATCAATGGCTGTGATCACCAGAGACTAATCATTTCAAACATCCCCTTGCCCTTTATAATCACTTGAAATCTTCTCCACACTCACCCTGAGCTCCACAGCATTGATGAGGCGCCCACACTTGTCACACTGATCACCACGAGCTTCTGGGTAGCTGCAGTGAGGACAGGTGCCTTCTACGAAGCGATCGGCCAGGAAACGCTGACAGTTCTCACAACGTAGTTGTTCCACCGTATCTTCCACTAGGAAACCATGGTTGTGGAGTCGCCAGAAAATATCCTGGGCTATTCTGGAAGAATAACAGAGGGAAGAAGTAGGTGAAGGCTTCTCTGGGGGTCCTGTCTGTGCAGGAGACAGATTTTGGTCTTTTGACCTGTGTTAAAGATGTATGAACACAATGACAATTGCCTTATGTGGGGTCTAACCAGTCATTAAAAACTGACCACATTTTTGCTTTCCACCTCAGAGTGACACTGCCCTTACACACTAGTTGGACAGAAAAAAAAAAAAACACTTCCTGGGTCAGTCTAGTTAGGTACTTAAAATAGAGCACTACACTAGAAAAGGAAGATAAAGGGATGAAAAATGAAAAAACAAATCTGGTTATGGATTGGTAAACCTAAAATGTAACATCCAAAACCATGTTCATAAATCAAGTCAAGTCTTTCATCTGTGAGCTAGTTAATTTTTCAGAGAACACGGTCCTGGTGCATGGTGTTTGATGCCTTTTACTACATGTACTCTATCAGAGCAAAAGCCCCAAAACAAGAGTTCTTATCTTTGCAATCCTTTCTGCAAGCACTAGGATTTAAGTCTAGTCTATACTGAAAAAAGTGCCTCTCTTTTGTTCCTCGTTTCCATGTGTAAATAGGTAAACCCAGCAAAGAGCATCTTACTGCATTCTATTTGAATATTTAAATAAAACCAGTTTAGTTCATGTGTGTTCTACCAGTGTTTGACTAATTCATGGGTGACACATCAGATGTTCTCTAAACACTTCCCCTTAACTACACAATTAAAACAAACAAATGTCATTTCTTTGTCTGATTTCTATTCTTCAGCTGGTGAACCTCTGAAAAGTAAGCAATAACCCACATCGCACAGTCATGCTCAATAATCTGAGATTAAGTCAAGCAGAATTTATGGTTGAGAGGGTTGATGTCAATAAGATTATAGTAATCCTTTGTTACATAATATGTTATAGTGAGTATGTGTAGTTTTATGAAAATGTATGTGTCCCTTCATAACAAATCCAAACAGTATCAGAGACACAGTGTGGTCAACCATAGTGAAGACCTGAGCTTTTAATTACCTGTTTAGTTTTATCGTTACCTTTTTTGTTATCTTGTCTTTACTATTTCACATATCAGTAGATTGAATTTTTTCCCACTGCTTACCCTGATAAGGTCAACTAACTTACTCTGTCTGCTTCTCTGTGGTGGTTCTACCAAAAAAGTCAAAGTCAATCTGGAACCACTTATAGATGCTGGAGTGAATGACATGGTATTTGTCACAGATCTGCTGCGGTGTCATGCCCTCCTCTCTGGCCTTGTTCTCTGTAGCTGTTCCATACTCGTCTGTGCCACATACATACAGCAGGTTCCAGCCTCGCAGCCGGCCATACCTTGAAGAAAATGATAGACAGATGAAGTGGGACAAGAGATAAGACAGATGTGGAAAAGAAAATAAGGAAATGGAGAAAGACATGAAAAATATAAGGGGCATAGGGAAGATATGTTTAAGGTATAAGAATGTAAAAATGTGTTTGCTGCAAGGATCAGTGTTTTGTTCATGATTAACAGTATTTTTCTAGCACCTATGTACACAGAAAAGACAGAAATTCCCACCTGGAAAAGACATCAGCACTGAGGACACAGCCAATGATGTTCCCCAGGTGGGGAACATTATTGACATATGGCAAGGCACTGGTCACCAGGATGTTTCGCTTGCCCTCCTGTGGCAAACTGATAAGAGGAAAACAGAAGTAGTTTGAATCAGCCTTAACATAACCCTTGTCCAAGAGTCCACATCTTCATGATCAAATATAACACCCTAAACTACAACATGCAACACACACTCACTGCAAGACACTAATATAATTATCCGCTTAACGTCTAAATAGAAAAATGGCAGTTGACTTACATAGGGTGTTGTTTTTCCTTAGACAGTGGGTCAGCATTCAAACCTTTGCTCCACTTGAGGGCAGCTGCGTTCATGTCCTCTTCAGAAACCACACGCTCTCCCTCTTCCTCTCCACACTAAATAAACATAAAGATATAAAAAACGCATTAACTAGGAATTAAACTGAAACCAACATGCAAGATTGGTAATCTCCCACAGTGTACGCATTTTAATCCTGCTATTTTTCCCATTTTACTGTGTGTGAGATTATCACTGTGGGAAGAAACAAGGGCTTACATGCGTTTCCAGGCCCTAAAAATAATTTCAGAACTTGTACAGTTTGCTCAACAAACACACAAATGTATTACCACTCGAAAAAAAGTTTTAGAGAGTCACTGCAGTTTGTGCACAAAAAGAAAAAAGGCTACAGTGCAATAAAGACAGAAAGGAAATATGTGACAATACATGTCTTGGTGTTTTGTTTGTGCATCAATAGCTTGTAAAAAAAAAATATAAGAGACAATACATTTTCTTAGAAACCTTACAGGGCTTCCTGAGGTATAGGCACATATGTAATCACCACCTCTGAAAGCTTTTTGTTCAGTAACAATGTTTTAAGTCTAATAGTTATTCTGATGATCTAACGGATACCTCAGCAGGGCTGCTGTTGCATGGCTGTGTGTCTCTGCACTGGCTACTTTGAGGGGCAGGCTGCCTCTGCATGTAGCTCTTCATGCCCTGCAGGCCTTTCCCCTGCAGTACTTTCTGAGCAGCAGACTGGCAACTGTGCATAGCAGCTACATGATCAAACCAAGCCTTCACAGACTTGTGTTTGCCTGAAAAAAGAAAAAGGGGCAGGGAAATGGTAAGGGAGAGAAAGGGGGGAAAAGGCAGATAATGAAAGTGATGGGTTGTGGTAAGGATTATTTGAACACAGAGAAGGAAAAACCTGAGAATAAAACATTTGAAGATAAAAGAAAGACTGGAGGTGAGTGAGGTAAAAAGACAATAAAATTGATAAAATCAAAACAGAGAGGATGTTGAAGTATTTAAAAAGGTAACAACTAGCTGGACAATTTGAAGTTTATTAGTACTTACCCAAAACTAGTGAAGAGTCAGATAAAACAGGACACAGGGCAGCCCACAAAACAACATCAGCAACTGATACAGCTTCCTAAAGATAACAGTTAAATGAACATCATTTTTTAAAGAAATTAAAACACTATTCCTGAAGTAGACAGGTGCCCTTTCCAGTCATCTTATCAAAAGCCTAAATGATTTTTAAAAGCCTAAATAATGCAGAAGAGCAGTCCACCTGAGTCCCTGTGACTTTCCATAGAACAACCATGAGGAAAAATATTATCAGCAAGGTTGTTCTGCATGCTTGCATCTCACTAAAATGGACATCTATGTGTGTAAAACCATGCTCGCCTCACTGTAAGCACAGGTCTTCTTTAGCATTACACAGGTTTCCTCCTAGCCATGCTGATCACCAAGAGACTTAACAAAACATATTCCTGTACATATGACTGCATCTGTCATATACTTATATGACAGATGCAGAAGGCTTGTTTCCACAGGGGCTGTAAATACCACAGAAAAATGATCAGCACCTCACACACACCCACACACATCGGCAAGCATAAGCAAACTACTCCCCACATGAATCCTTTTAACTTAAAAACGCATCACTAGCTCAGCATTAGCAACTGAAAAAAGAAGAAATGAAAAAGAGATGTTGCCAGAGGAGCCCAATGTGGCACAGAGGACGTTCTCTGTTAAACTTCCTGAGGCGCTGTGAACTTTTGACTTATATTATATAGACTGAAAAGTCCTTGTTTAATTGAGTACATTTGTCTTTATCTTATAAATGTGTTAGCAGAGTATATGGCAGCTACATGGGCAGCTGAACAGGAGATTTTTATACTGTACCCCAATTAAATATGGTGTGTTCCCATTGTTCAAGCTTTGGTCCAAGAAGTTTAAGGGCCCCTGGAGGACCTGGGACACTTCTGATCCTTTTCCCTGCAGAACTGCCATGTGAAGTGCCTCTGCCAGTGCAGGCTGCACAAATAAAACAGAATAGAATTGGGTAAATGACATTAGATCCAGCAGTAAACCCAGTGTGACTAAAGCTAAACAATACATTCCCTTGCACTCTACCTACATAGAGCATGCAGGTGGCTTTCTTGCTACTAGTTTATGTAAACAGTTTTTTGAGTCTTAAGCCATTAGCTGTATGGATTTATGCCTCCCTTTGGTAACAGATTAAAACATCTCAAAGAGTTTTTGTGTATTGCACAACAAATTACCAGCAAACTGAGAGGCCTGCTTTTTTATTAAGAGCTTACCTGAAGATGTGTGGCCTCCCATTCAAGCCACTGGTTGCAAAGGTCACTGGATTCTTGTCCATTTACTTCAAATATGTATCTAATGTGTTAAAAAGCCATGGAAAAACAAAGGTAGTCCTGTCAGTTTCATCTGTTAGCTTTATCTTTGGGAAATAGTGTGCCTGTACACTATCACTTTTACTAAAATTTCATAAAAATCTAACATCTCAGTAACCATGGTTGACCTTAGATTACATTATTATCTTAGCCTAATTAAAACAATACATTGCAAGATCATTATGATCCATACATGTTTCACTGCAATGATATAATTACCACTAAAACAAAAAAAGGGTTAAAAGGATCAGTTCACCTAAACTACAACAGAAACACCTTGGTTTAACACCACTAAGGATGGCACCTAGCCATGTAGATTGTTTGCTTTTATTTTGCTTATGTTGGATTTGCAGGTTTTGAGATATAGCTCTCAAAGATATCTGCTGCCAATGCAATACAACCAATGTAGAGATGCACCAACACAGTAAGGGAAATATTTTTATTGTCGAACCCAACCTTGAAGATTTTCATAATATGAAACATTATACAGAGGCAGTGATTAATAACCTCCACATTCATGCCAACCAGGCAGGACTATATCCACTTTACTGACCGGCATATGGCATTAGGGCTGAAAAGGTGCCGTCCACTGGGCAAGAGCAGGGCTGGCAAAGCTGGACGGCTCAGGAAGGGCACTACTCTCTCTGAAAAAAAAGATAACACCAAATAAAATGCACATAACAGTATATGTTTTTATGCAGATGGTCATGTTTCTGGATTAGTCAGACTGATTTCTGTGTTGTTAATGAAATCTGGTTGGAACGTTGCTACATAATGTGACGTCTGTGGTTTTGAAAGAAAAAGCCTCAACGTTTTAAAGCAGGTTTGATTTACTCAGTTCTGGGCAGAGATTGTATTTGAAGTCAATAGTGCATTTGATTCTGGATTCATTCAATAGTATATATCCAAGGAGAACTAATAGCATGACAATCCTCAGATTTTCTGCAGATAATCCTTTAATCAAATTCCCAGCCTCAATATTTACTACCTGAATGGGCTATGAGGAATACAATCATTGGAGGTTGAGGATTTGTTCTTCTTTATCTGAGGGATTTCTGATATTAAATTTTATATACGTCTTTACTTTCATAGTTTAATTTCTTATATGCACCTTAACAGATGGATTCAGAGTAGACCTTGTATAAAACAGTGGATAAATAATAACATCATCTCAGTTCAACACAGTACTAATGTGTTCAAGGAATTTTTCAACAAAGAGACATGTATTATTCATCCTGGTGGACTGGTAAGAAACAATCCAAGTCTTTAAGAATAATAAGTAGGTACGAGTATGTACAGACCACATGAACCAGTAGTATTGTGTCCTAAGGATAGTCAGTTCAAAATAACAGGCAACATTAGACTCATTGTTTACTTTAAATGTGGATCTGAAATTAGTCACATTATCATTTATGGTCCCAATACCGTCCTACATCTTTACAATATGTCTTGTGGCTAACTATACAGTGGTAAACAAAGGCTAGGCGAAGCTGCAAAGACACACACTGTTAACACAAGACAAACAAAGCAGTGAAGTGTGGTAAGAGACCTTTCTAGCTGCTTTTTAGATAGAGATACAGGTAGACTCTTCACTCTACTGACCATGACACTGGTGTTCATTTAGCTAATGGTACAGATAGCTTGCTATTCCATTGTAACAACCGTCAGTTACAGCACAACTCCAATTTAACAAAGCTAAAGTTACATTTATTAATTACACGGTGCCGTTTTTAGCAAGCGACAACTGTTACTGGTTTTAATGACAGTTTACCTGAGAGCTGAATATAAAGCTAACCATGCTTTCTCTTACCTTCGTGGTTGACATAGTGGACGTCACACTGGACTCCAGTCACCTCTAACGCACATAACACCTTCAGGCACTGCGGGTTTCCCTCACTTACGAAGAGCTTCATTTGGTAGCTATGTTGGAACCGATGAATAGCTTTGACGATGGCAAGAGCTGCACTTTAAAACAAGTAGGCAGCTTGTATTCGTAACTTTGCCGGCCACTCGTGTCACCACACGCTGATGCAAGCACTGTTGAGTCCGTAACAAATGGTGGAGTTGTAGTTTTAGAACGCAGTCGCTGTCGTTCCAGGAAACTGTTACGACCTACTTAAAAAACTACAACTCCCAAAACTACTTAGAGAGACGCATTTTTGAGGGAACCGTGGGTTTGCTTGATTTTATTTATAACGTAGTGCCGCCGGGCGGAAATCGTGTCTCGTGTTTGTGCATTTCACAACGGGCGGTGTGTTGTATATAAATATGCGCACCTAAGCGCTGCCTGTTTTGATTGGTTCCATGTAAAAGTACATTTCGCGATTGCAGCCAATCTTAAGCCACAAACCACCAAACAGCGCAAGCTGTTTTCGATCCGCTTAAAGATCCAGTGCACATGCATGACTGTTAAACGGCGGAGTTATTTTATTTAAACTCTGTGAAGTTCTCTGTATTTTTATTCTTTTTTTTTTTTTTTTTTTACCGGAAAAGCGTAGCAAACTCAATAGGACGCAACTCCTGCACTCTGCGGTCCACTCCAAAACACAACTGAACCGCAAGTCGCTGCATGGTGAGCGATGTTGATGCTGTGTCTCAAATACAAAGATTAGATTTTTGCAGAATTGTGTAGCCAGCAAAAATATTATTGCCGAAAATTATGCAAGGTAAGTTATGTCTGTTGTGGCCTATTACTATTTTAATCTGTTGTAGGTTAGTGTTAGTGTAAATAAGTTTTGACATTAATTAAAATTATTAAGACAAGTGGACTCAAATATAGTAGAGATTTAGAGTTAAGATAAATGCATTTTCAGGTGTTGGATCACATTTTACTACCTACCACATATGGCTACAGCTCAGTGATGCTAATTTCATTGGCAGTTATGACAGAACTAACATAATCAGTATGAATAAGAGTATCACAGTGTATCTTGATCTTTTTACTTAATAATCACCTTTCATCTGTGCATTTATGGACATTGTCTACACTTTATTTTGAAAGATGCATTTGGTCTTATTAATTTTAAAGCTAAAGCTTTGTGTGTTCGGCCTATTGTAAAGTTTGTGTAAAAAGTTGTAGGCCAGTAATATTTGGCAACATATTAAGTCTGCATCCTCAAATATATCACAGAAGTTGTACAGTTACTAAAATAACAAACCTGCCTTTTCCAAAACAGCTTAGTTTTCCACATCGTAGTGTCTAACTACATGTAGCCTACACTGGCACTACCTCTTAGACTCAGCTGGGCCACTGAGACAGAGCCACAAAGGGCCAACTTAGACCTACTATGCACTTACAACACTAACCTCCAGTCATTTCCTGTGGAAGAACTCTACACGTTTTAGAGTTTCGGGTTAAGCGCCTCCTCACCTGCACCTTTTACTTTTCATATTTTTCTTTTGCTTTATGTATACCTTGTCCTTCTGACAATGATGCATTCTCACATATTTCATTATGATGTTGCCTCTATAAAGTATTTGTCGCCTCTTTAAATGTCAGACTGATAAGAATGACTGATCTGAACACTTTACATATTACACCTCTTGTCATGTGGAAATATTTGCATGCTTATGTGAGTGAGTTAGCCCTTGTGTTTCACAGAAAGTCCACTGGATGGGTTAACCACAGGGTGTGATGTTTGACTGACGCATTGTATTTTTGATACTCTTTCTTAAGTCCATGCAAACATTTGCTCCCTTTCTCACCCTCCTGTAATGACACAGGCTTGAAAGATTATTCTTCATTTGCAAGTTTGCTGATTAAAAATGCCCTGTACCATGTGTCATGTTAGCAGGAGGGTTATAAGTTCACAGCAATTACTAGTGTGCCCAACAGATTGCATTTGTAGATGTGTTTGTGGATAAGACTGAGTTTGACATGATTGTACGTTACTAGTCTGGGTGTTGTGCTACTCCAGGATGTTTGAGCAATTCTGTGAGGTCTGTCTTTTTTTTGTGTGTGTGAGCTGCAAGCCTGCTTGCTTGCATGTTGTCAGTTGTGGAGCAAATTCATGCAGTAGCAGATCACAAGGTGCGGTAAAACCTCATTTCATCTACTTTATACTATACAGACCAAGTGAAATCTGTAACAACTGGCCCTTCAAAACAGTCCTACTCTGGCGCAACTGCATATTTTGTTTTTTTGTTATTGTTTTACTGGCTTGTCTCTTTTGGATTTCTAAACTTTTCTAACCTCTGAACTCACTTTATTTTTAAATGAAAAAATTTGCATTAGAACTAAAACAGTTTGAGACGATTGACAGAAAAATGATCAGTAGCTATTTTGATAATTGATTAAACATTTTGGCCGCTTTTCAAGTAGCGAAACAATGGTACATAATCGCTGGGTTCATCTTTTCAGATAGGAGGATTTTCTGCTTTTATTCATCATACGTCGTTGTAATTCAAACATCTTTGGGTTTTGGAGTTTTGGTCCGACCAAAGAAGGTTTTAAGAAGATTTTAGTTTTTTGGCTCTCTTAAGTTGTGATGTGCAATCTTTTTGGATGTTTGTTTTTGTTTTGTTTTCTTTTGTTTTGTTTTGTTTTTGACATTTGGACCAAGTGATAAATCAATTAATAAAACAAACAATCAGCAAATTCACATTAATCTGCATATGCATTTAAGGAAAAATAGAAGCAGATTCATTCTTAGAAATAACAGTTGCCTTGGATACTTGAATTAACAAACCAGAAGGCACCATGATTAACACTCCTCTAAATTTGACATGAACACTGTGTGTGCTACTTCAGCTGCACAGAGCTGAAAGTGGGTCTGTGACTTACCTGACAGCTTTTGACAGCTCACTCTCATCCCCAGTGGATCAATGCAGCTCAGCGCTTTTCATTAGAAACATCAATGTACCGCACGTTCCCATAGGCTCAGCAGCAACCCACCAGCCCATTCGGAGAGTGAAGGCTTTTATTCAATTCTCATTTTTGACTTCTATGTGACATTTTATTTTATTCAGTTGGAAACTGTTGTAGGAATACAGTGAATGAGGGAAAACCTAATAAAGGTCAAGTGTTTATTTGTCATATGCACAGTTAGGAAACGTGTTTCACTGTACAATGAAATTCTTACTTTGCCGTCCACATGAATGCCACATACAAGTGAAATATAAATGAGCAATAACACAAATCTAAATAGTCAGTAACACATGTAATAATATGCTTCTCATGAAGTGATTAATATAACAAGGAAATAAATAAATGTCTTCAGATAGCTCTGTGTAATTTTAGTTGTTTGGGGAATGACATGAACGACGAAATTTTAATGTAACCCGTCATTCCTATTAGTAAAATGATAATAGTAACAAAAACAAATAGAAAATTCACTTGACCTTTTAAGTCAGTTTTCAATAAAACATTCACCTTTTCCATTTTATTACATGGGCAGATTTGTAGCTTTTTTTTTGTTTTTATATCATTGTCAACTGGATATCTTTTGGATTCAACTTGTTTATTGGACAAAAGAAGCAATTTGGGCTCTGGGAGATCACTCAATTTTTCTATAGTTAGAATTCAAAATGCAGCCCATATTCCTACAGTATATTGTAGTCTAATATTAACGAATCCAAGAAAATGATCTTGGAAAGAAAAACCATGTCAGGTAATTGTTTGAAACTTAATGCTGCAGTGACCACCCTGCTACAGTTTATACCTCAGTTGGAAAGTAAAATCATAAAATGAGACATGATCTTTTATGCTGTATTTGTCATACATAAGAAAACTACTTATTCATATAAGAAGATTTTCTTCTCAAGCTTATTTCTCATACTAAAACAAGCTTATTATTGTTTCACCAATAGAATACTAGCAGCATGTTTTCACTTTCCCTCCTTTTTTGTAAAAAATGTATAAGCTAATTAAAAATGTGATGCTTGAATTAATTCTTTCAAGAGTTTAAAATTCCCCCTGAGCCATTCAACACTACTTTGCCTAACTAGCAAACACTGGTCTGTCTGGTTGTTGTTTATATTTTAATAAGAGAAATGAGAATTTGAATATCATAAAAGTGAGCTCTCTAAAGAAGTTTGATGCAGGCTGCAGGATCCATGGTAAACGTGTGTATTGCATCAGTAAAAGCTTGAAATGATGCCATCACACATATGAAACATTACGTGCAACAAGAAACAGAAATAGAACACACATACTGGAGATAGTTAGTGACTGGTTGGTCACAGATGTTGTTGTCATGATGGTCGTGGCAAGATTGAGCCAGTGGGTTTCTTACTGTCATCATCTGTGATTGATTGGCTCTCTGTCAATTTGCATGTCTAATCACTGAAGTTATCAAAACAATCTTTTTAGTCACATATACACTTACACTACATAAATAAACACACAGACATGCATCCACAGACATGTTGACACAGCCAGCTAGCCATCACAGTGGGAAACGCAGTGTGCGTTTCAGTGTTTCTCTCTGGCCTAGTCATCAATAATGCATGGCTTTGGGAGGATGAAAGGCTGTTTTGGCTTGAGGCATGTGTCTCATATGGGGGGAGATAGAGCGCTAGTAGTTATAACTGTACATCCATAGACAAAGTGAGTGCTCCTTCACATGGCTGTCTGCAGCAGATCTGCTTATCAGGTGAAGAGTGGACTGCTTTCAGGCTAAATGCTGAGATTAGTTAATTATTTAATATAAATGACTTGACCTTTTTCTGCAGCTCCATTCAGTTATTGATTACTAGCAGCTAAAATAAGTATGAAATGTTAAAGATCTTAAATCCATTTACCATTTGATCATTTAACATAATTCAGGTGAAGTTTAGATGAAGCCTTCTGTTTAGTTAAATTTTAGCAAATGTTCAAGGTACTTCTGCTCATTCAAAGATACTACAGTTCCTTTTACCCATAATGTATGACCGTATGATGTGATGCAATTCTTCACCTCACACAGACGACTTGACTACAAGTTGGGACTCAGACAGTTGAGCAGACAAACTTGGATGCTTGTTTGCATAAAGTTTGTCATGGTGGCAAGCTATATACGAGCTGTCAGAGCATAGCTTGTTCTTTAAGCAGCAGTCCTGTTAACTTAAAATGTCATACTTTTCTTCTTGTTTTTGTGGCGGTTAAAGCTGCTGAACAGCTGTGGTTCATGTGGAGAAACTTGTTTTCCTGTGAACCTTTTGGTTAGAGCCATACATATGGAAACGCTACTACAGTAGGCACTGCAGTCTGCATGCATCTCTGTGTGTTTGCTATGTGTACATGGATGTGGGACTGCATGCAAAAGCCCTTTGAAGTTCCTCATTCCCACTCTCTACCTCTTTCCCATGTCTCATCTCTCTTTGAAGATCATGTAGCTATGATTATTAAAGCTGCCCTCTTTCAACTATGGATTGAATATGGATATGATATAACACCACACGTTCACCCAATAACACCCTTCGCCGCACTCTTCTCCTGCTGTGTGTTTTAGCGGCCAAGTGAGCTAAAAAGTTCAGTCACTTGTCTTAGAGATGAGTCATTATTTCCATGTGAAATAGAGTTATTTGCAGTAGCTATGACAACCAGACTTACATAGAGCTACAGGGGAACATTGTAACTTCTCGTTTTTCTGCTAATGCTGTCATACTCTTCATTTCCTGGTATCATCTCCGGTGTTCTGTATTCTTACTCAGCACAAACATTAGCTGCTTGTTTTATCTCCTAACCATGCTAGGACCATCTTAGACTTGCACCTTTGCCCTTTATGCACTGAAATCCCTTGGATTCCTTGAATCTTTTAATTATGTCATGCACCATAGAGGGTGACATATCCAAATCCCTTCCTATCTTTTGTTGAGTTGGCAAACTGGCGGTCCTTGGCCCATCTTTGCTCCTATAGGGCTCGGCCTTTCCTGTACCAAATCACTCTTGTACCAAATCATGATTTCAGTCACCTGCTGACATCACCTGTTTCAAATGGAATCATCATTTCATAGTTTTACTTCAATTGAAGTGTGCTTATTATGAACAAAGAATAAAATTGATGAGGTATTAATACCGTCCCAGATTTTTCTGCTTTGGGGTTGTAAATGCTCCTGGTATAGCACCACATCTTTCGTACTTGTCAGGGACCAAGCAGTAAGGCAAAAGACACAGCTTCCAAAGTTCAAAATAAAGGGCTTTTTATTAACCCAAAAGTAAGAAAAATACAAAATTAACATCAAATAAATTGGGCCCTAAAAGAGGTCAACAAAAGATGAGGAAACTCAAAATACAGCAAACTGAACTGTCTAATACCTCAACAAAACCCAACTAACCTGGCAAATGAGACACATAGGGGAACATATATACTGGCTGGCCAAACCAATAACACACACAAGGGATAAACTAAAGACACTACCAAAATAATCAACTAATAAACCCTAAACAGACAGTCAGTCCGTTCTCAACTAAATATTTTCTTTAAATATAAAGAAATTAACATAACTTGACAAATAAAGTTTTAACATAAACTACCAACAAATAAACAATAAATTTCTCCCAAACTCCTTTCTTTCTTGTATTGGGTACGTGGTGCAGTCCAGGCCTAGTGGGGGGTATTTAAACCTGCTGCCTCCTCAGTCCAATCTTTTAGCTGACCCGCCCCCCCATCCATGGACCAGGAAACACGGTAACTCAAAAGAAAAGGTCAACATTAACCATACAAAATTAATCAAATGTGCATACTCATCGATCAATTGTGTATGTCTAATATAAATTACCCACCCAAGTCCATGGCGGGTGGTGGTCTAGGTCCTCACATGGTGAAGGCCAGGACTGAGGCCTACACAATACTGATGGACTATCTGCTATCTGATATTAAAAATCAGTCCTCTGGCAGTCAGTGGCACTGTTGACCAGCCAGCTCTGTGTATTCATCAATAGCTGAATCAATCAACTGGTCGGCTGGTTGCACAGAGGGCCTCTCTCGCTCTGTTTCACATCTCACTCTTTTTCAAGTTGAAATATAATTTATTTGCACACCCTCTGTCTCTGTCACTCCCTCTCTTTATGCCTATTGGACCAAATGCTGGCTAAATGGAGGAGGTAGGGTCAGTGTGTGTGCGTCTGTTTAAGGGTTATCACATGCATGGATCTGTCTGTAGGGTGAGCTGTTGACCTTGTTGATGTAGATATGCTCTCTTCCTTTAGGACCATGGTGAGTCTCTCTTGTTTTCTTTCTTTCCCACTGCCTGCCCGGCATGCATGCACAAATTCCATCCTCCCCTTCAGCTCATTCTGACTTGCATGCACACAGTCTTGAGTTGGAGTGGAGAGGCAGATGTCACACTCTCCCCTGTCTTATTGGAACATTTCTCTCATTTTTTTACATTTTCTTTTTTATTTTTATAACTATTCCTCTTATCTTTATTTTGTGGGTGTTCTTCATCTGTCTATTTGTGGTGTTGTTACCATGCCATAAATCCTGTGGCGCCAGCCCGTGGCACAAACTGTTGTTTGCCTGTCAACAGCCATGACAGGGGGCCTGTGTCTGTCTCTGACACCATATGGGCCTCTGTGTTTGTTTGGTTGTATAATGCCAGAGCCCTCTCTGCTGCCATCTGACCTGCAAATACCTGCAATCTGGCCTGTTCTTTGTCCTCTAGATCAGAATTTGTTATAGTCAGAATTAGCTCATCCCCCTTCATCAGTGTTGATGAATGCAGATTTTAAATAGCACCATTCTGTAAATAAGAATATAAAATAAAGGACGAAGGAGGATTTACTGAGCCAGTTTAAACATTTGTTTTAAGCTCAAATAGCCATTTAGGTTGCTGGTGTTAATCAGATACTGTACTGTCATGTTGTGAGAAAGACTGTTAGCATACAGTATATGACTTTTCCTGTCTTTAACAAGCAGCCTCAGCTATTTCCTTCTGGGAACATCATTAAAGTACCCAAACTCTGAATAATAAATCAAGGGATATACCTTACTGTAACAGCCTAATTTGCACATGACATGATAAAACCTCCTATACCTGTGTAGGAACTTTGTGTCTGTGCTGATAAGTGAATCTACATGAATACTGTTAATTGTCCTATAAATTTTAAGTCAGATACAGCAGCCATGTATCATTATTTTAGTCTGCATTTCTTTCTTTTTAATAGGCAGTTGTATTAAGCTGTGAAAAGAGACAGGAAAAGAAAACAGGTGTGTGACAGTTTCTAAAGAGCTTTCCTGTCTTGTATGACTTATATGAACAGGACTTACTGTATGTTTGGCCATTCTTTAAACCCAGGGAAAGCTGTGGGCCTTACCGAATTAAATAGTAAATTAGACATTACTAAAGCAATACACCAGGATTGTGGAGCCGAAAACAACAGTTACTGTCTGGGCTCAGCTTGTTTGTAATTAATGCTATTCACAGAGCTGCACTGTAGTCGTATAGGCACGCTGACCATACAGGGTAATTCATCATTATTTTAAGAGCTAGTGCATGTACCAAAACATGCAGTTGTTTAAACCACCTAACACGTTTCATGTCAGAAAAACAAATGGCAAGTTAGAGAGGATATGACCCAAAGCGTGGTTGAACCTATATATGTCTGTGCAGTTTCCTGTTTGCTCACTCGCCTCGTAGCTCTGACGACATGTGCCTGTCTTTCCTGAGTTCAACTGCAGATTTTAGATGTGTTTAGCAAACTACTACTAGCAGCATTAGCACCTAGCACTGTAACTAAGTACAGTGAGTACTCCAAGATCTCCAAGATTTGAGTACTTTATCTCATCAATACAAGAATATTTTATCACTTTAAATGCTCTTAGAATAAAGTCCTACTGGCACTTTAGGTTATAAAAGATTTGCCTTGTCTTTTTTCACAAAAACAGGAAAAACAAGCATGAGTAAAGTACCGAGCATTTTGGATTTCGACAGCTGCCGAGTACAGAGTACAGTACTCGGTTTCAATCCTTCAGACTGTACGCAGGTACAGTATATAATGCATATTACTAAGGTGCACCTCTCATAGCACCAGCCAGGTTTAAATGAAGCTACAGCCAACTCATTTAATGTCACAATGATTTCATTTGCATGTGAAGACAGTGTTTTACAAAAATCAGAAATAGATGCCTCATACCAAAAAAAAAAAAAAAAAAACTCAGCTGTGGACCAACATCTCCACCTTAGTTACAGTGCTAATGCTGCTAGTAGTAGTTTGCTATGTTTCAGTGACTTCAACAGTGTTTTTTAAAGAGTCTTGGTAGCTGCAATTGCATGATGATATTTTGCCAAATAAACAGGCTGTGTGTCTTTGTCTGTTCTGGAGATGAGGGTAATTTGAAAACACATGTAGGCTAAATAGTTTTCATCACTTCAAGCACTATTCAGTAGTGATTGGCTGCGACAAAAAAGGTCTACGCAACTGGGGTCAAAGTTCAACAAAGCTTTCATTGCACCTCTACTCCACACCTTGATATATGCCTTTAATAATTAGCAATGCATTTTGTGCATTATGGTGGCTACTGTTAGTGAATTAGCAAATGCTGGATATGCTATTGTGTGCCTTGCAGTGATTGTCCTGCTAGTGTTAGTCAGACGGGCAGGCAATCCTTCTGCCTACAGTATGCACAGGTACAGAGGGGTTTTACTGTAATTCTCTGTAGATATGGGGGCCACATAATCATTCCTGTGCTTGAGTAACAGTGGGATTAGTGAGGTTCAGCCAGCTAATCATGCCTTGCCTTCCATTGCCTTCACATGACTCACAGCTCTATCCAGCTTCATCTACCCCTTTTCTCTTTTTGTGCTGTTTTGCATTCACCAGGCATTCATATTTCACTTCTTTCCCCATCTTCTCCTTCTCCCCTTTGCCTCTCTTTATCTTGCCCTCTGTAATCTCATTCATTTTTCTATTGATTCTCTGAAATCTCTCTAACTGGGATGGGTTGGTCCTGACTGTGACTAAAGCACTGTAGCTAGGTGCCAAGGATTGTTCCCCTTTCTGTGTATACTTGTTGTATTTTGTGGGCGGGGGCATGTACTGCATGAAGCTGTTTTGCTATGTGTCTGGCAGAAAGTTAGTGTTCTCTTACATAAGCAGGTCTTGGCTTGATAGAGCAGGGGTTTAGCTTGGGTATACTGTGCTCCTTATATCCTCTGAACATGAGTTATTCACTCACATGTGTCTCTTATTTATACAAGTATAAAATGACAATAAGAAAGTGGTAGTATACTGTAGTAATCTGCACATACAGTATCTGCAGTGACATTTCATCCTCCACAATGTATGCCATCTAAAACTAGAAGTGGAAATAAAAAATTTTGCGAGGAGCAGCAAGTTACTTCTGTTCAATGTTGAAATGATTAGTCACTTCAATTAGTCATCTGACTAATTCAGTCAGATGCTGTTATGACAGGGTGGCACTGATCTTTTCATATAACCCTCTGCAATAAAGCATATGTGTGATTCCCAAGATGTCAAACTATTGCTTTAATTTGTTTGTTGATATTATCAAATATTTACTGTATATCATATAGTCAAAAGTAACATTGTCATGTCTTGCTAACAATCCAAAACTCAAAGATATTCTGTTTTCAATGATAAACCATTTTAAAAAAGCAAAAGAATCCACACATTTGAGAAGCTGCACATTTGGTAATTTCTTATAGAAATAGGCATTTTATGAAGCAGAGGGGAAAAAAATGTCTTACTGTATGTTGTCATACAAGTCAGTGGTTTTCCCCAGTTAACCCAGACTTCCAGTTTTAGCACTGCATTGCTCTCTGACAGCTTAGTGATTTCCTGCCCTTTCACTCTGTATTCATTTTCCTCATTGCCTGTTTCAGAACATGGCACTGGTCTGGCTCCAATCTCACCTGCCCTGTGCTAACCCAACCAGTGTCACCAGTATCGCATATCGGCACACTCCCAGCAAAGCTTGCTAAACAGTCCTGTGTGGAGAGCCATGCTGTCTGGTACTTGGCGGCGCTCTGTGGGGCATCAGTCTTCTGCAACACCTGTGGTGACCACCAGGGGGACGACAGTGTGTGCGGTCCCCAGTGGTACAGTTGTCCTTGAGGCCCAATACGACTACAACTACCGAGGTACAGATGGAAGCCAGGTCTGCATAAGGGAGGGTGAACGGTTTGTTCTGCTGAAAAAGGCCAACGCTGATTGGTGGCAGGTGAGAAAGCAGTTTATCTTTTGCTTCTCCTGTTTTGGTGAAGCCATAAATATTAGAAAAGCATGCACATAGCACCTACAACATTCTGTAGACTTTTGAGAAGTTTGGATTAAAGAACGAGGTTGATAATATTCTATATTTTTCTTTTGCTCCTCAACAAATAACATGACAACTGAAAAACTAGTGTTGCAATTGTCCACCTCTCAGTACTTTCCCACTTCCCCAAACACCTATGTGTTGCTTCTCATCCCAGACTGGTAGGTTCTCACTGAAAACTGAAAATGTTTAGCTGCTGGTAGATAATTTTCATTTTTAAGAAATGATTTCACAAAACAGTTGAGCATTGTTAGCAAAGCTTTCTCAAACAGGAGACATGTTGTGCTAGTGACCACAACAAAGCTACAGAGGAAATAGCAGCTACACTAGTAGGATCAATTCATTCAGCTGTATCACTGTTGCTCGGCTGAACTAATTGGATTTATGAGGGACATAACAAAAGCATACGGAAATCTGTTTGTTCTTTAACAGGTGCGGAGAATTGGGGCAGCCAGTAAAGCAAAGCCGCTGTATGTACCTGCCACATATGTGACAGAGGTACCTATCGCACCAATGCCCTCACCACAACGTCTGGTTATGTCTGTCTCGCTGAACTCTAACCTTAGGACGCTGCCGAGGATGTCACTCACTCCTAGCCCAACAGCAACTCCCTATAAGGAACAGCATCAAGGTAAAGTGTGAGAGGAAGACAGAGAGTCAGGAAAGGATAATAAAGATAAGGATAATAATCATCTGGTGTGTGTTTTTTAGTTGCAACGACTGTTTAATTTTCTCTTAAAAGAACAGAAATCTAACATTTTCAGTTGTTATTTCTCTTGAGTAAAGAACATAAATTCTGAATTGATCTGTGAAAAATGAGAATTGTTTTTCTTTTTTTTTTTTGTTGAATTGTTTTTGTCTTTCTGTTACAGTGAACAAACCCATCTATCGCTCCATGGAAAACCTCAACACCAATAGTGCCTTCCAGAGACTGGACAACACCAGCACAGGTGGTGGCCATTTCCCCACCTTGCCCCTCTCTGGATTCACCTTTGCCTCCAAATTTCCCACCTCCCCATCAGGCCACCAGATGGTCACAGGGTGTTCTGCAACCTCCACATCCCAAACAGCACCTTCAAACCCCAGAGTGGTTCCCATGATCACACGCAGCCAGAGCTCCAGCGACCTGCCTGAAACCCTGACAGAGAACCCATACGATGAAGTGGGCGGTGGCTTCAGCAGTCGCGTTAGCCATAGGATACCGGAGAAGGTGTGTAGGCACTGGGACGTTGTGGGGGGTTTT
>NW_018127881.1:1437704-1441994 GCF_001952655.1 Monopterus albus
TGTTAATCAAATATCAGAACCACAGTGCAGCTGAAGTTCTGGGAAATTCTGTTTGTTAACTTGGGTGTTATTCTCCTGTGTTTGTCCACAGTGATTTCCTGAGGCCTATGTTTTGTATTTACTGTTTTTTACAAAGCTTTAAGAGGCTTGCACTTCTTGGTCAAATTATAATTTGATAATAATTTAGTAGCCCCATGACTTCAAGCCCCTGGGCCTGTGTCTGTGCCTAGTAGGCCCATTCGGTTTATGCTGGTGGTCTGTTTTCAACATCTGTTTTCACAATGGCCTAGGGATGGGCAATGGGACAATGCCATCGCCCACCTTGCTGAAGCTTTCCGTTGTTGGGTTTGTGACCTTGCTGCACCCAGTGGAGAAATAGACAACATGATGTTTGCTGTTAGCTAATAATCGTTTATGTGGTAAAGAGCCATCACTTTGTAACACCACTGAATAATTAGTGAACTGATTGTTTCTCTATAGCTCCAACAACTCTAACAGAGTGAGATATGTTCACAGGTAGAACTATCAGTTGATCTCACATCACTGATAGAAAGGTAGCACATTGTGCGGGATGGTGTACATGCAAATGGCCATGAAGATTCTTTGTCTGACATCTTTTATGTTATGTATACAAATCCTTTCTTTAACATTTTGTTTTGTTTTAACCCAAAGTACTGCCAGATGGGCAAAAGGGTACTTTCAGTTGCTTTTTCAAATTTCAAAGGTTTCACTATTGGATATACAAGATGCATCCTACACCACTGTGGAATACGCGCTTCACGTTTCACACACATCTACTAGACCAGAACTGGCTTCAAAGAAGTTGTGACCTCCAAATCATGATTTCTCACATTTAGCTCAGACTTTAGATGATGTTAGGGGGACTTTGAGAAATGGAAAAATGGGAAATAGTAGGTTCTGCATTGTTGTGCGTCTGATTTTCTAATATTTTTAAGATTCTATAAAATAGGACAAAGTGTTTAGGTAGAAACAAATATTTTTGGGGGGTAAATAAATAATATGCAAAACGTATTTTAAAAAAAGCCCTGGGGTTTTTCTCTTTGGATCTCACCAGATGATGTAGTTCATCCATAGAAGCAGAGGTTGTGCTCAGTTGTACATCTGTAATTGAAACTAATAATCCTCCTAGAGCAGCAATCAAGTTCACATCATGACGCGAGTTCACTGAATTACATCAGAGGGATTATACAAAGCGTCGTTGATGAGAGGAAATGTTATCCCTCTATCAGCAGAGGGGAAACTCCCACAGCCCTGCATCTAGACTGTCTCTCTAAAAGGAGGTTTGTTTCCACTGAGCCATGCATGAACAAGTGACTCCCAACTTTGTATAGTTACTGTGGTCTCTGCGGAAAAGACAGTTTTCTTTTTCTATCTCAGACTCTCTTCCTCCCTCTCTTTCTGTTTTAGTTTCTGCATCTGCTCCTCTCTCTCCCTCTCCAAGGACCTTCTTCATTAAAGCCTTTAATGCCAGTATGCAGGATTATTGCAGCCACATTCAGGTCACAACTCCACTTTTTTCATCCAGAAAACAAACTCTCTCTTTCACCATACATTTTGTACATTTTTCTCAAGCGCTGCCATGCAAATTGTGAATTTTATTTAAATGTAATCTTATACAGACATTAGTAAACAAGAGATTCATTTTCAATGTTAAAAATAATTTTATATCTTTATAAATGTTCCTGTTTAGTGTTGCTTAAACTGTTGTTTTTATATTTTTTGTTTTTACTGTTGCACTGCATGGTCAAAACTATGTGGACACCTAGTCATATGCTGATGAGTGATTGTGAGAATCTCATATCAGAACCATTAACATTAATATGCTGCTACAGTAGCTTCCATTCTTTTGACAAGGCTTTCCACAAGATGTTGGAACATGGCTGCAGGATTTTCTCCTGTTCAGCCACATGATCATAGAGGTCAGCCTGGATCTTACATAAAGATTTCTCCTAATTAGAACTTAGGGGCCCGGCAATGGATAAAAATGTCCACATACCTTTGGCAATATAGTGTATGACAGAGAGGCATGAGAGTGATAAAATGCAACAAAAATGCTTAGACTGAATCAAACTGGTAATACTGTGGATATGTGTATAAGAAAGCTAAACCACCTAGACGCCCTCGATTTCCGTCTTTACTGCTTACCATCTGATTTGTACAAGGTGACATCAAATGGCGACTCATGACATCTTCAAACTCAAACTTTAAAAAAATGATTGTCACACTGAACAAGTAATAAAAGAACTGAGCAAACAATTCAAACACATACACACACACACACACACACCTACAACAGAGGATACAAAACCTTTAAAACATATAAAGTTCTCTCTTTTAACTACAGTCACACATTCTCACTTGGACCAGTCCTCTCTCTCACATATCCACCTTTATCCAGTCGTAAGCACCAAACACTAAAACCACCATTTTACACGTGTGGGCTAAACACAGTATTGCAGAACATCTCACCTTGACTGATACAACACTGGCCAGTTCTCATAACTGCTGTATAGATAAAGCTGCTCTTCATTGTGTGGTAATATCACAGTGAGCAAGCAAACAATTCTGAAAGCGCTTGATCAAACCCCTGATAAAGAGGAGAAGACTGCTGACACTGTTGTGAAATGCTCATCAACACTGTAAACTCATGTTTGTGGAAACGCAGACGCATAGAGGACAAAATGGTTGTGTTAATTGTTCTGGAAACAACAAACTAATATGAATAATACCATCAGTGATGATATTTTCATAACAAAATTTGAGATAGGAGATCTGGAATCAAATTAACTCTATAGTCAATTCACTGGACAGCTTTATTGCTAGACCTTTGTTGAAAAGGGCTTGCATAGATTATTTTTAATGATCCATGGACCTATTTGATCCTGTTGAGAAGCACTTGGTTTTGAATTAACCACCAAGATGAACAGAAGGAAGCAGCGGGACAGGAAGCATCAGGTGAGCTGACGACTCAATGCTGCCTCCTGGAGTAAACTGCAATCATATCCCTTTAACACATACAGGTACTGCTCATCCATGACAGTCATGGGTGAGCAGTATGACCAGAAACATGGCTCCAAATGAATGATATTGTTGATATGTAAATAACCAACTCTTTTGCTAATAAGGTTATTATAGCATCTTAAAACCTGAGGATGTGGCCAAAATAATCAGTTATTGCAGATGTGTCACTTCTTTTCCTCCATGTCCACCTCTACTTACTGTATGGCTCTCTCTCTCTCTCTCCACTTTGCTCCCTGTCCCCTTCTCCATTTAAATTTCCTCTGCCTACAAGGTCCCAACAGAGTCCTGTCTGTCAGAGCTGTCATGGCAAAACTCCCCTCTTTACACTGAAATGCAGCCAGAGAAACATCCATCACAGCCAGAGCCACCCAGCCCTGCCCCAGGTCAACAGCCTCTTCAGATCGTGAACCTGTGGGAGCAGTACTCAGACCCAGCTACAGGTAGATACTACTACATCAACACCGTCACCAAGGAGAGGTCCTGGAAGCCTCCTCGCCGGGCTCGTGGACACAACACCAGCAAGGTACCACATCCAACGCAGCATTCACTGTTTGTTACTCCTCCTCAGCCTGTGTGGGGGTTTTTTTCTCATTGAAATTGCCTTAAAATGTGAAGAGTTATGCATTTTTAGAGGTGGATGAAAGCTTCTCTTCTCAAAGGAGAGGAGAGAAATGGGTCAGGGTATAGAAGAAAGAGGATGCTCATTTATACACTGCCATAGTTTGATGCTAAAAGCAACCTTTTCAGCCAAAGAGGTTTATAAAGAGGAGCTATCTGCCACTTAATACCTATTTTCTCTTTTCTTAGACATGAGGTGATACAGAGAGTGTTGCACACATAATCACAGGGCAGGGTTCCATAGCTGTAAGCACTTGAGGCGTTTGAGTGGCAGTACTCTATATTGTTTCACCTTGGCATAGTGTCAAATTGAATTTAAGTTGCTGAATGTTAGCTGCCCAAGATCAGTGATGTGTGCAAACAACTTTAAAAGCATACTTTCATACATTTTGGGAAATGGGGTTATTTGCTTTATTGCTGAGAGTTACATAAGAAGACTTATTCCACTTTTGTTTTTCCCTCTGTTTTGAAGGCAGTGCTAGTGTTAGCATAGCGCCAGGCCAAAGCCCACACATGAATGTGTTATATTTATAATAATAATAATAATAATAACATATCTAAAACCTTTTTTGTTTCACTTTTGTGCATTTTTTCTGTCACTGCAGGCTAGCCCAGTACAACCTCTGAAAG
>NW_018127881.1:1442357-1450691 GCF_001952655.1 Monopterus albus
TTTGCGGGTAGGGAAAGAGAAGACCTACAAACCTCACACAGATGTTAATCAAATATCAGAACCACAGTGCAGCTGAAGTTCTGGGAAATTCTGTTTGTTAACTTGGGTGTTATTCTCCTGTGTTTGTCCACAGTGATTTCCTGAGGCCTATGTTTTGTATTTACTGTTTTTTACAAAGCTTTAAGAGGCTTGCACTTCTTGGTCAAATTATAATTTGATAATAATTTAGTAGCCCCATGACTTCAAGCCCCTGGGCCTGTGTCTGTGCCTAGTAGGCCCATTCGGTTTATGCTGGTGGTCTGTTTTCAACATCTGTTTTCACAATGGCCTAGGGATGGGCAATGGGACAATGCCATCGCCCACCTTGCTGAAGCTTTCCGTTGTTGGGTTTGTGACCTTGCTGCACCCAGTGGAGAAATAGACAACATGATGTTTGCTGTTAGCTAATAATCGTTTATGTGGTAAAGAGCCATCACTTTGTAACACCACTGAATAATTAGTGAACTGATTGTTTCTCTATAGCTCCAACAACTCTAACAGAGTGAGATATGTTCACAGGTAGAACTATCAGTTGATCTCACATCACTGATAGAAAGGTAGCACATTGTGCGGGATGGTGTACATGCAAATGGCCATGAAGATTCTTTGTCTGACATCTTTTATGTTATGTATACAAATCCTTTCTTTAACATTTTGTTTTGTTTTAACCCAAAGTACTGCCAGATGGGCAAAAGGGTACTTTCAGTTGCTTTTTCAAATTTCAAAGGTTTCACTATTGGATATACAAGATGCATCCTACACCACTGTGGAATACGCGCTTCACGTTTCACACACATCTACTAGACCAGAACTGGCTTCAAAGAAGTTGTGACCTCCAAATCATGATTTCTCACATTTAGCTCAGACTTTAGATGATGTTAGGGGGACTTTGAGAAATGGAAAAATGGGAAATAGTAGGTTCTGCATTGTTGTGCGTCTGATTTTCTAATATTTTTAAGATTCTATAAAATAGGACAAAGTGTTTAGGTAGAAACAAATATTTTTGGGGGGTAAATAAATAATATGCAAAACGTATTTTAAAAAAAGCCCTGGGGTTTTTCTCTTTGGATCTCACCAGATGATGTAGTTCATCCATAGAAGCAGAGGTTGTGCTCAGTTGTACATCTGTAATTGAAACTAATAATCCTCCTAGAGCAGCAATCAAGTTCACATCATGACGCGAGTTCACTGAATTACATCAGAGGGATTATACAAAGCGTCGTTGATGAGAGGAAATGTTATCCCTCTATCAGCAGAGGGGAAACTCCCACAGCCCTGCATCTAGACTGTCTCTCTAAAAGGAGGTTTGTTTCCACTGAGCCATGCATGAACAAGTGACTCCCAACTTTGTATAGTTACTGTGGTCTCTGCGGAAAAGACAGTTTTCTTTTTCTATCTCAGACTCTCTTCCTCCCTCTCTTTCTGTTTTAGTTTCTGCATCTGCTCCTCTCTCTCCCTCTCCAAGGACCTTCTTCATTAAAGCCTTTAATGCCAGTATGCAGGATTATTGCAGCCACATTCAGGTCACAACTCCACTTTTTTCATCCAGAAAACAAACTCTCTCTTTCACCATACATTTTGTACATTTTTCTCAAGCGCTGCCATGCAAATTGTGAATTTTATTTAAATGTAATCTTATACAGACATTAGTAAACAAGAGATTCATTTTCAATGTTAAAAATAATTTTATATCTTTATAAATGTTCCTGTTTAGTGTTGCTTAAACTGTTGTTTTTATATTTTTTGTTTTTACTGTTGCACTGCATGGTCAAAACTATGTGGACACCTAGTCATATGCTGATGAGTGATTGTGAGAATCTCATATCAGAACCATTAACATTAATATGCTGCTACAGTAGCTTCCATTCTTTTGACAAGGCTTTCCACAAGATGTTGGAACATGGCTGCAGGATTTTCTCCTGTTCAGCCACATGATCATAGAGGTCAGCCTGGATCTTACATAAAGATTTCTCCTAATTAGAACTTAGGGGCCCGGCAATGGATAAAAATGTCCACATACCTTTGGCAATATAGTGTATGACAGAGAGGCATGAGAGTGATAAAATGCAACAAAAATGCTTAGACTGAATCAAACTGGTAATACTGTGGATATGTGTATAAGAAAGCTAAACCACCTAGACGCCCTCGATTTCCGTCTTTACTGCTTACCATCTGATTTGTACAAGGTGACATCAAATGGCGACTCATGACATCTTCAAACTCAAACTTTAAAAAAATGATTGTCACACTGAACAAGTAATAAAAGAACTGAGCAAACAATTCAAACACATACACACACACACACACACACCTACAACAGAGGATACAAAACCTTTAAAACATATAAAGTTCTCTCTTTTAACTACAGTCACACATTCTCACTTGGACCAGTCCTCTCTCTCACATATCCACCTTTATCCAGTCGTAAGCACCAAACACTAAAACCACCATTTTACACGTGTGGGCTAAACACAGTATTGCAGAACATCTCACCTTGACTGATACAACACTGGCCAGTTCTCATAACTGCTGTATAGATAAAGCTGCTCTTCATTGTGTGGTAATATCACAGTGAGCAAGCAAACAATTCTGAAAGCGCTTGATCAAACCCCTGATAAAGAGGAGAAGACTGCTGACACTGTTGTGAAATGCTCATCAACACTGTAAACTCATGTTTGTGGAAACGCAGACGCATAGAGGACAAAATGGTTGTGTTAATTGTTCTGGAAACAACAAACTAATATGAATAATACCATCAGTGATGATATTTTCATAACAAAATTTGAGATAGGAGATCTGGAATCAAATTAACTCTATAGTCAATTCACTGGACAGCTTTATTGCTAGACCTTTGTTGAAAAGGGCTTGCATAGATTATTTTTAATGATCCATGGACCTATTTGATCCTGTTGAGAAGCACTTGGTTTTGAATTAACCACCAAGATGAACAGAAGGAAGCAGCGGGACAGGAAGCATCAGGTGAGCTGACGACTCAATGCTGCCTCCTGGAGTAAACTGCAATCATATCCCTTTAACACATACAGGTACTGCTCATCCATGACAGTCATGGGTGAGCAGTATGACCAGAAACATGGCTCCAAATGAATGATATTGTTGATATGTAAATAACCAACTCTTTTGCTAATAAGGTTATTATAGCATCTTAAAACCTGAGGATGTGGCCAAAATAATCAGTTATTGCAGATGTGTCACTTCTTTTCCTCCATGTCCACCTCTACTTACTGTATGGCTCTCTCTCTCTCTCTCCACTTTGCTCCCTGTCCCCTTCTCCATTTAAATTTCCTCTGCCTACAAGGTCCCAACAGAGTCCTGTCTGTCAGAGCTGTCATGGCAAAACTCCCCTCTTTACACTGAAATGCAGCCAGAGAAACATCCATCACAGCCAGAGCCACCCAGCCCTGCCCCAGGTCAACAGCCTCTTCAGATCGTGAACCTGTGGGAGCAGTACTCAGACCCAGCTACAGGTAGATACTACTACATCAACACCGTCACCAAGGAGAGGTCCTGGAAGCCTCCTCGCCGGGCTCGTGGACACAACACCAGCAAGGTACCACATCCAACGCAGCATTCACTGTTTGTTACTCCTCCTCAGCCTGTGTGGGGGTTTTTTTCTCATTGAAATTGCCTTAAAATGTGAAGAGTTATGCATTTTTAGAGGTGGATGAAAGCTTCTCTTCTCAAAGGAGAGGAGAGAAATGGGTCAGGGTATAGAAGAAAGAGGATGCTCATTTATACACTGCCATAGTTTGATGCTAAAAGCAACCTTTTCAGCCAAAGAGGTTTATAAAGAGGAGCTATCTGCCACTTAATACCTATTTTCTCTTTTCTTAGACATGAGGTGATACAGAGAGTGTTGCACACATAATCACAGGGCAGGGTTCCATAGCTGTAAGCACTTGAGGCGTTTGAGTGGCAGTACTCTATATTGTTTCACCTTGGCATAGTGTCAAATTGAATTTAAGTTGCTGAATGTTAGCTGCCCAAGATCAGTGATGTGTGCAAACAACTTTAAAAGCATACTTTCATACATTTTGGGAAATGGGGTTATTTGCTTTATTGCTGAGAGTTACATAAGAAGACTTATTCCACTTTTGTTTTTCCCTCTGTTTTGAAGGCAGTGCTAGTGTTAGCATAGCGCCAGGCCAAAGCCCACACATGAATGTGTTATATTTATAATAATAATAATAATAATAACATATCTAAAACCTTTTTTGTTTCACTTTTGTGCATTTTTTCTGTCACTGCAGGCTAGCCCAGTACAACCTCAGAAGTCACTCAGGGAAACCAGCCATCTGTCATTACGAGCTATGCACAAGGTAAGTATACTGTACCTCTTAAGAGGTTGTGCATTTCAGCCTCCCTGATGTCATTTTATGCAGTCTACCTCCTGAATTCTGACACAGCTTCACCTGTAGTTGGACCTCCTTTTACACTGGCAGTCACTGAGTTTCTGGGAGGACTGAATCAGGATGAGGTTTGCCTCGATTATGGTGACGCAATGAATGTCAGCTGCATAATGATAAGTGACAGTTGGAAAAACTCTTGCTCTGCCACTACTACTGTTGTAGTCACCATGTAACTAAGTATTGCGGGCAACAAGTATACAAGAAAAGCATTTTTCTGAATCTTTACATTTTTCTTTATTTCTACTACTGCTACTTTGTGCTGTGTCTCTGTCAGGTAACCTGTGTCATGTGTAAAGCAACAAGGGAGGTTAGAAAGTCAATTAATATAATTAACCATAGTATTCCTACAGAATATCATGTACATTGATCATAAAATACAGTAGACTGCTACTGTATCTCTAATTGCATGAGTTTCTGAGGGTAGATACTTTAGAACTCAGGTGTGTTACACCTCAGCATGTACTCCTCCTGTTGACACAGATTCCATCTCAGGGCAGTTATGTGTATATAAATATTTATCTACGCCAAAGAGGCTATGTCTTTATGTTTGTTTACAGCATAACTCAGAAAGCTATGAAAGGATTTGAATGAAATATTTTGGAAAGGTATGGGAACAATCCATTGGATTTTGATGGTGATCTAGATCAGATTACCACACACCAAAGTCTGGATCCAAGTAATATTCTAGGAGTCGTGATCTAGAATGTTCAAATTTATAGATCTCATGGAAATGTCATTACCATAACACAAGTAATGCTACAGATTCACAGCTAAGATCAAATTCTAGCAGAAACTCTGCTGATTTAGTAGGGTGTCAACAGCTTTGAGATATCTTTGAAACTTTTTGAGCTACATTCTGAAGAAATCCACCATCACTGAAATATTGTTTGTCGTGAATAACTTTCAAACTAATAATGATATCAGTGTGATTCCAAATGCTAGGGGTAGGTTTTCATGGTCATGGAATCATATTAATACACCCAAATATGTTTATAGTACTGGCTGCCATGTCGGTGTTTAAAAGTGGTAGGTTTAGTATGTGACAATAATTCATTTGGTTCTTCATAGCTGTCAAGGAGCTTATATGTTCTTAAATTATTGCACTGTCCTGTGATTTATATAATTATTAAGACACACCTCTGTATGCAACTCTAATTTCAGCCTATATCAGTCGCCCCAAGTGTCCAGACTAGCACAAGATTAAAACGGAGAGAAATGCTGAGCCAAATTTAAATAGAGGATTACATCTTTCTAGCTGCTCCATCAGACTCTCAGCTGCTTTTTATTTATTTATTAACTGCATTCTGGCACACACTTTCTCTCAAATGGTGTTTTTGTTGGGCTAATCCCCACAGGAAATAACAAGCCCTTACCTCTTGATCTAATGCAGATGAGCAGAAGCAGGACTACACAGAGGGAGACAGGGGGCTCTTTTAAACCTAAAACATTACAAAACTTTGCTATATTTAAACCACTTACTTCTCATCACTCTGAATCCCCTGTCATAACAAAAACTTTACTTTATCATTCATTTCACCTTTTTTATATGTTCTGAGTGAGGAAATACGTCTGTGGTTTCAGATGTAAAAGCCCTGAGAATTTATGCAACGAGCTGTCAGTGACTGAAATTGACCTGTCTACTAATCCAGTGATGACATCTACATGGTAAAGCTGTGTGATTCAGATTGTTTGGGATAAGTGTTTTGCATCTCTGTGTTGCATTTCCTCAGTGTTGCATCAGTTTCTAATTTTATGTTACCTCATTGGAAAATACCCACATGATCAAATCAGATTGAGATACATTCTTGTGACCTATATGTGTCAGTTCTTATTATGTGTTACACACATTACCAAACAGGAACTTAACCAATGATGTACAATATTAGACTACCCATATTAGACTGCTTCTGCCCACACAGAATTTGCCACCATAGAGTTTTAACTTTAAAAATTGTTCTAGCCTTTACCATGGTGACTCCTTCCTGTCCTGTGTGAGCTGATATATCCACATTTGACAAAAGTAAGTGTGAGCTACTAAATAAATATTATTCAATAAAGAAAACAGTTGTTGGTTGCATCCCCATTTCACACATTGACACACATACAGTATGTAGGGTGGCAATAGCTTTCACTAGACCAAATTTAATTTGGACCTGATCTGGATTCTGGATTAGATGGCCATTTAAAGTTCACATTGAAAAGCTCATTTAATGCATATTTTGCGCCATAATTTGACAAATTATGAAGATACTCTGAAATGTTCGGGTAAGATGCACAGTATAACTGCCTATCATACCCTAAAAGATGATCCAGATCTAGATTTTTGGGCACATTTTGTGTTGTTCTGGATCTCATTTTTCACAAGGGACCCATTTGCATGAAATGTTGTGCCTTGGCGGAGGAACATGTGCTCTGACTGCTCATGTTTATATATGCCTTTGTCAAGTTTGCATGTGTTCTACTACTGCTTGGGATGGCACAAGCCAGATGTAGCGATTTCAGCTACTCTGCTGCTTCCTCCTTGTTTTTACACATTCTCAACAGCAGCAACTGTTGTTCACGTGTTAACAGTGGCTCATGTTGGTGCTTAAAAAAAAATGTATGGACTGTTTTAAATTGCAGTAGTGCTACTTTTATTGGTATAAAGCATCTGCATATGTCTTCTACTATTCTCCATGTCTATTCAATGTGCAAACAAATGCAGCTGAACAGTTTATGTAGCAGCCTTAACAAAGTTGTCATGTGGTTATTCAGTTGAGCACACCTTCCTATTTGAGCTACTGAGGCTGATTGTACTGGCTGATAAAGCCAGCTTCCCTTTAAAATGGAGAAGTTGACGAAATAGAAACAAGAGGGAGAAAAGAACGGTTTTTTCTATTTTGATGACGAGATGAGAAAGTATCATAAGTACCATGACATGAAACTACAGACTGCTGAAGACAAACTACCGAAAACAAGCACTCAGGAAAAAGAGCTGACCTGGACTGTATTTCTGTGTGATCAATGATAATGAGTACCTATGCTGTAAGTTCATTTGAGTTTTTCTTCACAATATTATTTATTTAATTGTTACTTTTATGTCATTATGGGTGCTTGGTTCCTGGCACTAAATGTGAATTGTCCTGCCTGTTAAAGGAAACTGAATTTCACCAGCATGCTAATATGGCTCACTCATATTGGCTTTTGATGGTCAGAGGTGTTGGTCCTGACTTTGTTATTCTCAAAAAATGTCTGTTATGTCTTTATTTTTGTGGACAGGGGAGATGTGTGGCCTAGTTCAAAAATCGTTAAGCATGAGTCAAACAGATACTATGCAATGAATCTTTTGGTCTTGCTGAGCAACAGCAGCATCTGCCTCTAATTGCCTTCAGCTGAATATGGGCACGAGTGTGGTATGTGTAGCTGCGTTTGTATGAGTAACCATGTGCTGAGTGATCAAAGAGCATTTTAGCGGGCGAGATGTAAAGGGGAGAAGGTGGGGGTGGGGGTTAGATGAGTAGTTTTGGTGTGAGCATTAACCTGGGCTTCATTGTTGATAAGTGATCAAATTTGTCTGGATCCTGTTTTTCACACGGGTGTGGAACAAACCCAAAGTGCTGCTATTTTTAATCATACTTATAATATAATAATAATATAATAAACAAACTATGAAAGTCTTCTTCTCACCAAAAACTGTAAAACAAAACTCAAAGGTTTTGTCTTTTTTGCAAGACAATTGTATAGAAAATGGAGTATATCTAAAATTCCATTAAATATAAACAGTAACTATTGATCTATGTCTTTGTCTTCCTGTATCTCCCTCTAGCTGTCACCTGATGTCCTTTTTGGGAGCCACCAGAGGAATGCTGACAGTGGCTGGGGGAGGAAA
>NW_018127881.1:1450861-1458850 GCF_001952655.1 Monopterus albus
AACTCTGGTGGTCTCTGTCATTGCATAAGATAAATTCTTGTTGTGGTTCCACACAGTATCTGCCACCAGAACCATTAACTTTGTACTTACAGTACATGAATACAGTATCTATAGAATATCTAGATCGGGACCGCCTCTTTTAAAAACCTTTATATGGCCACGCTTGACTTATTATTCTTGTTGGCATGCCTGGCTGAAAAAGTAATCCTAAGTGTTCTGTCAGTGTTTAAAGGGCTCTTGATTGGTATTTCTTTAGGAAAGCCAACAAATTTGAGTCCTTAGATTAGCAAAAACTGTGTCTCCACTGTATTACTGTAGAATACATTAATGTACTGCCAGCTATACTCTAGAATCTCAAAGATCAGCATTTATGCATAATAAAGTAGTGAAATAGCAACTCATGCTGTATAAAAAAGACTATTACCCAAGCAGTTCTTACTGCAACATGTTGCATCACAGTGGGGTGTGGGTGCACTTGGTTTAAAGCCCTTTTAAAGGCCTCCTTTTAGCAAAGGAGCAGATTTGGCTCTTAGTGATAATCCCCTTGCATGAAGAGATGGCAAACATTAGAAGGGATATTTAGTCTGACTGTTGAAACTAGGTTACAGGGATTGGGAAAGGTGCCTAATTATAGTGGTTGCTATATGAAAAGTTGTGTGAATATGTCCATTTGTGTGCAGTCTTGCACACCAAACAGCATAAGGAAATTGTTTAAAGTGCCTATGGCATGCTTTTCTGTGTTTTCTGACTTATCTACAATGATACAATGATAAATTATCATCTTCAATGTGACTGAAAGCTCAAAAAACTAGGTGTACCTACTGTATGTTGTTGTACTTCTATGCAGAAGCAGCTCCGTTTATACAAATCTCACAAACTCTCAGTGACGAGACTTTTCTTCCAGTTATGTAAAGTCTTACACAGTAGTTCGTGGATTTCCTTGAATGGTCATGATTTCAGGCAGCTGTGCGTTCATGTGAGTTTGCCTGACATCCACCGGTGCCACTGTAAAGGCAGAATTTTTCAACTTTTTTGGGGGATATATTTTACCTCCTGTCTGCACTGTGACCTGAGGATTTTGTATTTGTCATTAACAAATACATCTAATGGCGTAAAAGAATGTAACAAGAAAATGAGGTCCTGTGAGCAAAGGTTTTTATCTTAGGTGTAACACAGAATGAAAAGTGCAAATATCAGACGCCAATGAAGACCAAGTATTTCTTGTTGAATACTTACACTATTAATATTATACTATTAATGTGAACACAGTGTATAATGCTTTTTCATAACATAAAAGTCAAAAGTATATTGCAAGTTGAAGAAATTCTTCCTTTATTATGTTACAAGCTTTGTGTGCTTGTTTGCACGAATTGCCAATATGCATGTTGAGTTTCTGAAAATGCCCTGACCATTGTGCTGCTCCTTACTGCTGTGTGTGTGTGTGTGTGTGTCATTTTGATTATGAATTTTTGCATATTGTACTGTTGCACTGTAGTTGCTAAGTAATAAAATTTACAGTAAATCTAATATAGAGAAAACAGTTCCTTTCTAGTCTGCATAGTTATTAAAAACAAAAGAAATACATCAGCTCTCACAGGCTTTGAATTCCATCTACAGATATAAAATAAAATACCATGGGAGCATATTGTATTTATTTTTGCATTAATTTATTTTTACACTCAATAAATCAGCGGTTTCTCTCTCCCTTGTTTGTTTCATCTCTGACTGCTGACCTGAATGTTTGACCTTGACCTTTAATGCCTGCGAAGAGCATGCAGCATGCAGCCTCCTCTGACGCCGTGAACCAGATGACATTCAGCAATGCAGATGCCCAGTGTCACAACTCTGACCCCCTGCACAATGTCAAACTGCAACTTAACCACTCCCAATCTCTGTTTCTACCTGAGAATGGCAAGGTATTCACCTGCAGACCACATAAACACACACAAACAAAAAGGAAATGCAGGTAAACATAAACAGAGAGAAACAAATTTTCACAAAAAAACATTGCACTTGTAATGTACATGCACATATACAGACAAATGAACACAGCTGACACTTCCTTCCTGTCCAGAAAGAAGCTTTTGACACACTCATGTCCTATCTTTCAGCTGGTCCACCAGTGTAGAGATTACTCCTGCAATGTGACCAACATCATCATGGAACCTCCATCTCCTCAGAGTTCCCCAGATAGTGATGGCTGCACACCGGTGAGACCACACTGCCTTTTACTTTCTTAATGATTATACCTGTACATGACAAAATTTCATTTTATTATGAATGTAATGTAACAGTTAAGAATTTAATATAATAGAGAGATAGGTAGAGTGGCTATAAAACTGGTAGCTCTGGTTCTTTATCTTATCAGACAAAACAATATGTCAGTTAGTCCAGTCCCAGTTTGCTGCCCACTGTCTTTATTATATCGTACTTGACATGTACTGTATAGTAAGTAAGTACTTTATAGTATTAATTCTATGCTCTTGCATCTTAAATGGGGCCACACCACAGTGGGAGATTTTAGAGCAGCTCCCCTCCTGCTATTTTCTGAATGATGCAACAGTCAAGTTAAATGGGTTTGCTCAGGATGCAGTATATTACAGAGAGGAAAAGCCCTCTGCTGTACTTTGCTGTTAACAGCTTGTCCTCACGTATGTACTCTCATTATTCAAGCCATTGTTGTCTCCTCTGAGTGATAACATTAGTGTGACAGTTTGACTATTAATGCTTGAATACACCAGTTTTTAATCAACTTTAAACTCTTATAATGTGACCTCAGGAGTTGGAGAAGGCAGGCCTCTTGAACAAGACAAAGATTGCAGAAGGAGGCCGGAAACTGAGGTGAGGTTCACAAAGCTGCCCCCATTAAAGACAAAAACCTTTTTTTAAATTTGCATCTGTCTTTATACATTAAGCAAATGAAAAACATGTTTTGGGTTGCAGGAAAAATTGGAGTCCATCCTGGGTGGTGTTAGTTGGGAACAGTCTAGTTTTCTTCAAAGATCCTAAATCACAGACACCTTCCAGCTGGGTAAGAGCTCAAACAAACCCTGTGTTCATTGGTTTCAGTTCCAATAATGTCTTTGCAATAAATCACTTGGTTTTTGTTCCAATATATCACAAAAGAAGGATGGAATGGCGGGTGGATGGAAATCATTACTGCATGAAGCTTTAAATTTCTTGATTACAAAATCCTCAGCTAATACGTCGTATGAGCCACTTTATAAATTCAGATGTTATATTTTTCACAGGGTGGATTTCTAATTTTAAAATTAAAAATTAGCTGACTCTAGTCCATTGCACAAAGACCAAAAAAGAAGCTTGTAGCACACCCACACCGAAGGTGACCACAAAGTTGTTAAAAGCATTTCCGTTCATTTTTCACTTTCCCCTCATGGGCCAATGCAGTAAAATGACACATTAACTCTTCTATTAATAAAATACGGAACCTTTTGTGTGTGAAAGGTGCGAAAATCACCAAAACTCCATTCTTAGACATCTACATCAGTTGATTCAGCCAACTGAACATTAGAAGATGCTTTTAAGAAAATCTGATTTTTTTTTTTGGTGCATACCTGCTTATCCAAAACAGAAACCAGGAAACAGTCGCCCCGAGAGTAGTGTGGATTTAAGAGGAGCACAACTGCAATGGACCAACGAGCTGTCCAGCAAGAAGAATGTCTTCAAGGTGAGAAAGAAGGGGAATAACTAAGAGAAAACCAAATTAAAAGAGTCTTTACAAAGCCTTATGAGCTAAAAATATCTCAAAGATACACTTGAATTAACTGTTGAGAAATTCAACAACTTCTTACTTATTAGATATGAACATAAAATGTTAAAATGTTCCAACTTCAGTGACTGTTTCATTTTTTTGTTTAAACACTGCCATGAGCTGATATACAGGGAGAATATAGATAAGTAGGTAGGTACTTTATTGGGAAATTTCAGTGTTTCAGCAGCAATGGAGAACAAACAACATGACACCATGAGAACAAGCATCGCACACACATCCTGATAATGTATGTATATATATATATATATACTGTACAATAAATAGCAGAACTAGGAATTTTATTTCTGATAGTGGAGGTTGTTTTTGGTGAGGGAAGTAAATTTTCTTTTGCTCAGTTACTCATCAGTGAGGAAGAGGAAGCAGTAAAGATGAATTCTCCAGTGAACGGCAGCACTTTAGGTGTAACTGCAAGTGCTGCACTGTCTTTAGAATCAAGAAATGTTGGACTAGTGAGGTTAACAACTGCTACCTATTGTTGACATAGGTTGGCAAAGTGGTGTGAAACATATATACTTAAATCCTCATTGTTGGAGCTTTGGGCCCAGTTCATCATGCATTAATACGATTGGTTAATGTTTGTGTTTCAGCTGAGAAAAAAAAAATTCCTGCTGCAGTCGGAGACGGATTCTCTGATCAGAGAATGGTATGACACCATCCAGAATGTCATCGACAGGCTGGTGAGACACAAACACACACGCAGTTGTACTTTCAATTTACCCCTTCTCTTATAGTGGCTAAAACGGGTTCTTGTTTCAATCCAGATAATGTCATACCCTCTGTGTATAATGTATATGATCTCCACTGCCTTTTACCAGAAATCAGAAGTTTTATTTTAGCTCATTACAGATATATAGATACACAGTATGTCAGTCAGTAAGTAACAAGATGTTACAGTGATTTAAAAACTGGACATAGTTTGTCCACAAGAAAACTGAAATGACTTGCTCACATGTATTTTGGTCATGAGTATAACATTACCAAATTCATGGGATCCTTCTCCAGACTGTTTCTGTTACAGTATGTGTTTTTGTTAAAGCTGTGCTAATCAATATTTTTTTTGTTAACAATAGATCAAATTACAGTGTGAAAAGTATCGCTCATAGTAGCAAATCTAGAGAGAATCATCATCTGACTCTGCAGTCTTCATGAGCTAGACTGTTTTGGTTCATTATCACAATTACACGTAGCACCGTTCTCAGTGACATCAGGGTGCTGGTTTTAGTAAAAGACAAGGCTAAATAAAAACCATTGTACTCTCTCTATTCAGTAACAAATGGCAGGCAGAGTCAGGGGCCAAGTGGCCAACACAGTAGAACATTTAGCCACTAAAGAATCATATATTTGCATCAGGAGTTGGTGGAGACCAAAACAAAACTAAAAGGCAAGTGAATGTTGAACTCACTACATGGGCAGCAACATGACTCTAAATGAAAACAAGTGTAGGCTGAAAATTTTTAGTTGATTTTTTTAAACTTTAAAATATAAATACTGACTCCAAAACTCTGCATCAGTTGCATCTTTTTTTTTTTTTTTTTTTTTTTTGGTGTTCTGCAATGTGTAAATGTGTTTCCACTTCTGTGCTATAGTTTTGAAGTTTTGAGAATCCAATTTATAATGTTTGGATATGATGAAATTAACAGTTTCCCTCCTCCTGCCTTCCAGGACCGTGAAAACCCATTAGACAATGTCCTTCTGTACTCTCTGAGGAGAGCTGGCAGTGTAGAGATGTTGGACCACAGTGGAGACGAGGATGAGACGAGAAAATCACGTAAGTTATCACCACATTATGCCTCACATCACTCCGTCCTGACTTCTTCATGTGACCATCACACACAACCGTCACAGCCCTTCACTCCAGTTTACTCGAGCCTTTTACTTCATCAATCATCACTTTTTTTTTTCTTCAAAATTCCATACAGGCCTCTTACATCCTTCCATCATTTCCTCCATCCTCTCCTCCATTCAACCTACATATATTTTCACACGGCCTCCATGGCAAATAATCCTCCCATCAGTCCTGTCTCACCTCCGTTGTCGTCCAGCCCTCCCGCTTTTCATTCTCACCACCATCCCCTCTCATCTGCTCTCCTCTCCCTCAGCCGAACACTCGACACTGACCTCCTGGTCCACTCCCTCCTCCTTTCCTCCCTCTGCAGTCCCTCGCTCATCATCTAACCTGGAAAATACAGAAAGGAAGAGAGTGAAGACCCGGCTGAAGAAACTGATCCTAAAACGACCTACTCTGCAGGCTCTGCAGGAGAAAGGGCTCATAAAAGGTGAGATTTAGAAGTTTTAAGCTATTTAAATGCATGTGTCCCCTCTATTCAGTTATGGGTTTCATTGTATCAAGTGTGAGCTTACATTTTTGCTGGGAACAAAGTGAAATGTCCAGGTTTTCTCTTGGAGTGAACAGAAAATGTATCAGTGGATTAACTTAAGCTTGTAGCTCTTACATCATGTCTGTTATCTGAGAAAAACACATCTGAACACCCATAAAAATGTGGTCGTGTGTGTGTTTGTGTCCGTCTGCCATCGGTTTTCAGATCAGGTGTTTGGCTGTCGTCTGGAGATGGTCTGTGAGAGAGAGAAGAGCACTGTCCCTCGCTTCGTCAGACTTTGTACCGAGGCTGTGGAGCGGAGAGGTACAGACACTGCAGACAAACAGCCGGCTCCTGCTAATGTGATCCTCACCTAAAAGCAGGCGCATGAGAAAACACCCTCAATCCTGTTTTGACAGCAGTTCTGCACCTGCTATTCATCTCTGTAAATCGTCAAAGAGAAATTTACAGAAAAATGTTTTTGATTGCCAGAAAAACTTTGGCTCAAACACACAAATTAAGAGAAGGCCTCATGACAGCTGCCAGCCAGGGAGAGATCTAAATGAAAGAAAATGGAGTTCTTTGGAAACACTGCTGTAAATAAATATTTAATTCACACTGATTCTGTTTTGACCGCAAGAGATTTAAAAGCTTGGTTTTTATTCATTTAAATATTTTTAGGGAGCAGATTGAGACATTTACATTCAATGATATAGCAGTGTGAAAAACAGTTCCTGGCAGTTCAGAATACAACAAACTGAACTACAATAGAACTACATAGTACCTCAAGCAAATAGGGAACATATATACTGACTGGCCAAACCAGTAACACATACAGGGAATGTACAAAGACCTTAACTAAATAATCTACCAATAAACACTAAACAGTCTGCTAATAACTTAATATTTTTATTAAAAGTAAAAAAAAAAACAACAAAACATGACAAGTTAAGTTTTAACATGAAATAGAAACAAATGAACAATATATTTCTCCCAAATCCCCCCTTCCTGTATTGGGCATTTGGTGCAGTCCAGGTTTAGTGGGAGGTATTTAAGCCCGCTGCCGCCTCAGTCCGATCTTTTGGTCTGGATAACCCCTATCCCTGGGTCAGAAACATGGTAACTTTAAAGAAAAAGAAAGCTTACACAAATTAGCAATGTGTTGGTGACATAAATTAATTGTGTATGTCTAAAACAAATATCAATTCAAATGCTGAGAATGTACCTATAACTTAAATCCACACATGTGAACAAAGAAAAATAAATGAAAGCAAGAATAAAAAACACAATACCCGACTAATTCCACGGCTGATGGTGGCTTAGGCCTTCATGTGGTGAAGGCCAAGGCTGAGGCCTTCACAGTCAGCTCTAAAGTGGGGCACGTTCATATCCACTGTATAATGTTTTTCTGGCAGGTCCACTGTTTTTACTCTGTGAATGGATTTTTTTTGCATATCGACTTGTATGAATTTTAATATGTTGTACATTTGTATGGCTGCCATCTTGGCCAAGTCTTCCTTGAAAAAGAGATCTAAATGTGACAAGGTGTGCTTTTATTTAATTCACATGTTTTTGGGGACTGATGCAGCAAAGCAAACTTCATAGGCACACTGATTTATTGATGTGGAGAGCATGTGACTGCCAGGGCCAGAAAACAATGAAATTATAACCTTAAGTCTCAGAAGATACAATATCTAGACACGCTCCTGGAGATCCTGTCTCTAACTAACACTGTGTGGTATACCTTATGTTGCAGGGCTGGACACTGACGGCATCTACAGAGTATCTGGAAACCTGGCAGTTATTCAGAAGCTACGCTTCCTGGTGAACCATGGTGAGGATAAAGGGGGGGGGGGGGGGGCGGGAGACACAGGGGGG
>NW_018127881.1:1458882-1460649 GCF_001952655.1 Monopterus albus
ATCCAGAGAGGAAAATATCAAGGGAGGAGTTAAGTGGAAGTTGAACTTCAGTTAGAAATCATTACACTTTATCTAAGTTCTCTTTTTTTGACACTTAAAATGTCATTTCATGATGTTTTTGTTCAGTCTTTTTGATTTTTAGTATGAGAATGAAATATTAAGACATTTCACACACACTAACACCTTTTTTCAACTTGCACTCACTGTATACATGCGTGTAACCGCTCATTGTTTCACTCTCACTGCACCAAATCCTTCATATGAAGTGGAGTGTGCAGCACTGAATGAGTAACTGTTGGCTTTTGCAGAGCGAGCGGTGACTACGGACGGCCGTTACATGTTCCCAGCGGAGTTGGTACAAGGTAGATTCAGAGGGATAAGGAAAAACAGCCACTTTCACATGTTCTTCAGGCTGCTTGTTTTGTGCATCATGTGTTGCATAATATGAACATTTCAGCCCAAAACTCCCCAAAACAGCCACCCACAGACCTGACACGCAGAGCTGAGCTGTGGCGCAGACATGCACTTTGCTGGTTGTGCTACCATTTGCTTAATGTATGTGTGTCCCCTAGGCCTTTCTGCTTTAAGTTTTCTGATGTAATAACATGCAGCAGGTTGTACAGCGAGTTCTCACACAGTCCGTGGCTGCCACCAAGTGGAGCAAGTGAAGAATCAGCTGCTTGTGTTTTGTGAAGTGCTTTAGTCCCACAGCAATGTCCTACTGACTGTTTCTCACCATAAGATGCTAGAGATTGTACATGCTTACACCATGAATGTTGAAATTGTTGCCATTGAGATCAAATTGAAGTTTGTGATTTTTCTTTTCTTTGGTTTATTTGATCTAATTTGAGAAGCATTGCTCAAGCTTGCTTTAAGAAAAGTGTGCTTTGTACCATAATGTGTGCATGTTATTCAGTGTTTGTTTCTGCTTCTGTCTTCTCTTACTTTCACAGACCATCTCTGTTTCCTTCCTGCAGCTAGAAATCGTCATGTTACGCCTCAGCACTGATGTGAATTCACACCCTGTTCTGTTGATTATCTCTCCTAAGTGATGCCATGACTGCAATTCTACTTTTTTCTCTGTAAATTCTTTTGTCTCTGTTTCACATTGTTTTGCTTTTTCTTCACTTCCTCTGACCCTGTCTGTCTGTCTGAACCCTTCCACATTCCCCTCGTCCTCGTCTGCCCCTCTTTCTCAGAAGAGAAGGTGAATTTGGATGACAGTGAGTGGGAGGACATTCATGTCATCACAGGAGCTTTGAAACTTTTCTTTCGTGAGCTTCCGGAGCCTCTGGTGCCCTACGGCTTCTTCACAGACATCATGGAGACAGTCAGTGAGTGACCAGCTTTCGTCTCATTCCCCCATCAGATTTCTTTATACAGTACCTCCCTCCCCCTTAGTGAGTGTTGCTCAGAGTGACAGGTCTTCAATAATCTCATCACAGTTTACAAAATGTATGAATTAAAACAAAATATTTAATAGGCAAATAATCATTAATATAACGACAGTGTAAAGTTAAGAGCAAGTGTCAGTTTGGGATAGGCAAGTAGTAGTTAGGATTGAAGATAGGGCAAATCTCTGTGAGAGGCTGTTTATATGTAGAGACCTGGTAAAGATGTGTGTATTTACTCATATGCTTAACGTATATTAGGAAAGATCTATGAACACAGTAAAAGTAGTGTGTCCCAAAACTAAAACTGCCTGAATTCCATGGCAAGAAAAGAGAGAATACATACTGACAACTGGAATTTCTTGAGCAGTATTGA
>NW_018127881.1:1460661-1462501 GCF_001952655.1 Monopterus albus
TATATATATATATAATTTGGCTTTGCCCTGTGTGTTGGAATCAGCCCAAAGTCCATTCAATACCCTGAAGACATAAACCTAACGAGTGAAAATTGACCATTTTCAGCAACAGATTAATAGATATTTGCTGTGCTAGTGAGTATATACAGCAGCACGATGGTGTATGTGGAACTGACTCATAATTATAGTGCCCAGCATTGTTGGTTTGTTGCACTTACTTTAAGAATAACGAAATCAAACTGTACACTGCTCTTGTTAATAGGATCACTGAATTGATCATGGCTTTAGCCTTATCATGGGATTTGTTTACACTATGAAAAAAAATACTGAATATCTTCCAACTTTTAACTGGCACAAACCTCTGTGATGCAGCTGTGTATCATAATGTCTTATACTTATCCTAAAACAGTAGTTAATCTCGCATTTCAAAATAAGTTATATTCAGCCATAAGACTTGCATATTAAGAGAAATTGTAATAAATGCAAATGTATTCATTGTATGAACACTTTCTTATCAGTCTTATTTTTTTTGCACATTGTGAACAGAGGGAGCGATCAGTTTGCTGTTTATCAAACCACAGTGATGATAGATAATTGCCTGCTGCTGTATTAGATTAGATAGTGGATGTTAATAGAGCACATGTGATATTATTTAGTGAATGTAAATCAGATTTCCAGTGCTCATGGAGTACATGAATTTAAAAGCACATGACATTTACTGAGATCTGATATGTTTCTTGCTCTGTGTTGCAGAGATGACAGACTACACAGACAAAGTGGACCGTTTGAAGTGTCTGGTGCTAAACATGCCTCCTCCCAACCACGACACACTGCAGTTCATGTGCCACCACCTCAAACGGTGAGAGGATGTGGGGAGGAAACTAGCTTCTGTCTTGATCTCTGCTTGTTTCTATTTAGTTTTGATAGTTTTAGTGCCATTTAATAAGTTTGAATGTTCTCTTTGGACATTTCAGCATGAAAGAAAGAACCATGTGGTCTTGTAGAAAATCAAATCTCTTCATAAACTATTTTAAACCTGACCACAAGGTGGGGGTGTTCCTTTGTTGAGAACTTGATAGTTTTCTGTCAGGGTTTCTTTGGCCACGGCTCTTGAAGCATGCCAGCGCTGTACCGGGATCACACTGTTAAGTTTTGGTCTCTGAGAAGATGAAAAGACCAGAGGAAAATGAATGGTGTACAGTGATGTGTGAGCCAGTTCCTTTTACAGTACAGTGCATAAAAATGTGTTTTTTACCGCCTATGGTTTCTCCTTCCACTCCAGGGGTGAGTGTTCGTGTTCTGAGGCTGATGTCTTTGCCAGGGTGTGGTGCACCCCATGAATTTGTCAACTCTCTTTCTCTCATTTTCTCTCCACTGTCATTCCTTTCCTCCCTCACTCTGTTTCTCATTTACAGTCTCCCTGCTCAGGCACCCCATCACCTCCTCTCTTGCTCACTCACTCTCATTGTTTTCTTACTTCCTCTTCACCCTCTTTCTCTTTTCACTCTCCCCTTCCTCTTCCTTCCTTTTTTCCATCCCTCTCTCATTTTTGTCCATCCTCCTCCCTCCACCTTCCCCCCCGCTCTCCTCTTTGCCTCAAAGGTCCCAGGGGAGCCTTGTGGTTCGTCTGCTGGAAGGCATACCAACACCACCGCCGCCACCACTGGAACCCCTCTTCTTTCTCTCTTTGCTTCTTTTTCCCCTTCCCTCTCCTCTTTCTCTCTTTCTTTTTCCTCCTCTCTTTTTAATGTGGAAGTTTTGAGCAATTGCTGGCTGCTTCTGTGGCTTGGTGGGAATGGTATTTTTAGAAGAATGCCTCATGCTGTGGCTTTAACCCATA
>NW_018127881.1:1462594-1504731 GCF_001952655.1 Monopterus albus
GTGGAAATAGGCAGTACACGTGTGCAACATGCAGATATATGGGCATAAACATTCATGCAAGAACAAGATGTTAATGGCAAATGTAGAAATGCTGATTCTTTTATTTGTTCTGAGTTTGCGAGAATCACGTAGATGTCATATGCTGACCACAAGAATGAAGCTGTATGGCCAGTTAGCAACAATCCTAATCATAAATTCAGGCAAGACCATGTATCTACAGCCGTGTTAGTGGCTCTTTGAGGCTGTACTTTTGAACTAAATGCTAATGTCAGCAAACTAACATTGATTTAATGTAGTTATCATTTTAGTCTAGTGTTAGCATTAAGCAAAAACTGCATCTGAGACTAATGGAAATGTCATTAGCATAAAGCTAAGTGGAATTTAGCCATGAATCAAATCCAAAATAAATAAATGAAAATCAATAAATCTAAATCCAAGTTTTGACCTGATGATGTCACTGGCTGAAAGATCAGAGTTATTATGACTTATTCAGAGGTGTTATGTGCACGTCTACCAAATTTCATGGCATTTGATCCCGTAGTTGTTGAGACATTTTGCTTAAAACCACAAATGTCAACCTCATGGTGACAGTGGAGAAAATGTCAGAGGAATACTAAAGTCATTAGTTTTAATCATCGTCAACATCATTCATGACTGTGTAAATTTTCACGGCAGTCCATCCAGTAGTTAGATACTTCATCCTACACATTGTGGTGGACTGGCTGACTCTGCCATCCCTAGAGCCGTTCCACTAGCGTGACTAAAAATTCTGATTCATAAGCTTGTAACAATTCAAAATCCTTTATCCACAACCATTTTTTCCCCCTAAGAAGTAATTAAACCTGTGTCTACCTCGTTCTCATTTCCTGTAGAGTGCTGCAACATTCAGAAACCAACCGAATGACCACACAGAACATTGGTATTGTGTTCGGTCCAACCCTGATGCGTCCAGAAAGGGACAACGGCAACATGGCGGTGAATATGGTTTACCAGAACCAGGCGGTGGAGCTCATCCTCAGTGAATGTGACCACATCTTCGGAACGAGAGGTCCCTCTTGATGTTTTGGTGATGGGATGAAGGATTGTTTTTTTGGGGGGGCTCTTTCTGATCTGACAAAAGTGCAGGTAGTGCATTGTTTATAGTCTTTTCCCATTGGCTCATATGGTGTAAATGTTATTCACATCAAAAGATAATTATGGTTTAAAGAAGAATCAGAACAAGAAGCTGCTAATGACATCTGTCCTTCACATAAAACTATGTTAAAACAAGACAATTATATTGATACTTGAGCCTTTGCCTGCAGAAGTGGAGCCCAGCCCACTTCTTTAGCTTTACTTGATGTTTTGTACTTGTTCAGGAAATATAAAAAGCCATAAAAGTGATACATCTTCTCCAGCTAGCTGTGTATTTATCAAGAAATATGAGGAAGGATGTCTTAATGTAGCACTGAAACAAAACTTTGCAGAATCAACTCGCTGTGAAAACACATGCTCCAGCACCTCTTGCAGGAAGGATTGACAGATCCCAGCTGCAGTATTAGCACTGATATACTGTAAATTATGCAAACAGGCAGGAAGCAAGCTGTGGGTGTAAATGTACCCGCATCTCCACTGAAGTTATACACTGCTAGATGAGTTTTCAGGTTCATGTGAGAGACCTCTTCATTTCAGTGATGGGATGAATGTGCCAAACGGGCAGCGAATGTTCCTTTGTACCAGATAATACTGTGGAAAAATAATGTGTGGCCCTTAAGAGCTTCCCTTGTTGTACAAACTTGTCTTCTATTTTCTTCTGCAAACTCCTCAGATTAAGTTAAAAATCTTATTGTAAATATGTGAAATACTGTCTGTAAACTAGTAGCACTTTCATACAGTGTGTAATCTTAACATGTTTTGGCGTAACTCAAACTAATACATTTGCTTTTAAATGAACTGTGTGTTAGCAGAATATTACCTGCAGTTAAAAAAAAAAAAGAGTTAAAATGATTTGATGTTTTGTGATAGCTGGTCAGGATGTGTCTGGTTGTTTTTATCAAGCGATGGCTTGCGTGTGGAGGTAAGTCGGCCTTGGAGACTCAGCGGGTGATGGTATCTCCTGTGATTGGTGCAAATGCTGCTTTTAATAACAGAACAAAAGAGGAACTAGAAATGCATATGTTTAAAAAATGTGGATTTTCCCCAAAACACTCTCTCTCTCTCTCGCTCTGTGGCTTTGGTAACTTTATATTGACTGTGGGTTTGGCAGAAGACGACAAAGCACAGAAAAGAGGGATGGAGGGAAAAGCTCAGATTTTGCAAAGTTTTATTAGAAGTATTTATTCATTTTTATGTTCATATTATGTCAAGTCGTGAGCGTGTGTGAGGAGGGGTTAAAATGATGTGTAGCTGATTCAAACTTTGGCTCATAATGTGGATTCCCAAGGTCTCTGTATTTGATTGACATAGAAGTATTTTCTACTTAAACAGACAACCACACTTGTTTATTTGATCCAAATGCTTGTGTTCACACAGTCATCACAGTTACTTAGTTGTACGTTTATCCCTCCGTCAGTAATGCAATCCATCAAATTCTTTCTGGTCTTTTGACAGCCAGGAGCCCCAGAGCCTCTCACATTATATGTTTCCTTTAATTATCATTATTATGCAAATCAAAGTGTAACACACTGAAACCATTCAATAGTTTAGTATATAGTTTTTAAAACTGGTGTCAGTAAAAATCCAGTGGCATTAAACTGCTGTAGACTGTAGCTCTGTGAGGCGTTCGGTCAGAGACGCACAGAAACATCTCTCCACCCTAATCAGCAGTGTGTTGCCAGTGAAAGTCAAACTCCATTACTTTGCCTTTTAACGCAGCCCTTTTCTCTTCTGTTTTCCCTTGACTTTTCTTTGACTTAATGCTATGTGATTGAATAAAGGCACTCTTATTATTCCTTAATAAGTGTAAAGCAATGCAAAATGTGGCCCTGTATGGCAAGCGTGACAGTCGAATGTGCAGTCATTACTTCTAATGTAGACAAACGAGCACACACACACCCACACACATGCACGTACTGCTGGGAAAAATCTGCTTACAACTGATTTTTGATGCATGAACTGATGAAATCCAACAACGTTGACTCAAGACCATTGGCATCTGTAGGTAGTTATTTCTGGCTGAAACATGGTTTGAGCACTTATTAAAATGTCTGCAAACAACAGCATAAAACACCTGTAAAATATTTTCATTTCGTAATGTTTGTCATCTAACCATTTTAATTTTCACTGTATAAATGTAAATTTAACAAATTTGAAAGTCTACTTTTAGACTAATCTCCTTGAGCAGCTGTTTGTTAATCAACCTGTTTTCTTTTAGGAAGAGGTATATAGGGCAAACAACTTCCCTATGTATTACAGAATAGCATTGTCTGTTAAGTTGTGTATATTTGAGAGAAGAGACCTGGAAAGAAATGTTTGTGGAGAATCATGCTTGAAGTGGATGGGGATCAGTATCTTGCTCAGTGGTGGAATAAACAGGAGAATTAAAGTTAGATCTCCTGACTTCTTTGGAAATGGTTGAACTTGTGAGTTCATTGTTAACTCTTCCTGTGTTCTGAGTGGCATGTCGATCTTTAGTGTTAACGTGGTTATTATCCATTATTGTGTTGGGTCTAGAGTTTAGTTAATGCAGATTTGATGTAAATTATCTTTCACTTTTATTTTTACCCTTCATTTGCAGTCCTATAAACTTTTTTTGGTTTGTTTTTTTTGTCTTTGCTTGTTATGCCCAAGATGCTATGCAAAGCTTTTGGGTGGTCTTTTAAATGTAGTTGCTAGTTAAATGCAAAGGGAATGAATTGCTCTTAGTGGACCACCCTGTAAAAATAAAGATGGAATGAGTGAAAAGACACTTAAGCAGGATAATGGCTATCACAGGTGCTGAGGTTGAAGTACAGTACCCACAAGTGAAATGCATCTCAGTTCAGAACATGTTTGCTCTTTCACATAGTTAGTAGGAATTGAAACTTAAGAATACTTTACACCCAGTCTGACAACCTGTTGCTCATGGGTGGGACTTGCAGCAGTTTGCAAATGATGCTGATGCTGCTGTCTGATTGTGGTAAGTGTTGTACACCGCACATATAAGTCAAGACTTAAATGTCATCTTACTCACGGTCAACTCCAAAACCAGTCAAGTTATAAGACGGTGTCATAAAATCTCCAGTCATTGGTGTCACAGTTCACTAAATGTTGTTGAAGCGTGGCACCTAAAAGTATCTGACCTTCATCACCTGGCGTGGTTTTGTTAATGTTACGGTTAGCTGATTGTTTACTCAGCCTACCGTTAAGCTAAAGCTCATTTACCAAATATCAGCAGAGCTGTTCAGCCCCTGCGTACCCCGGCAACACACAGAATTCAGAGGCACAATCCAGCCACCTCTGATGAATCATTATGCAAATAGACGAAGCCACAAAAAAGTCACTGTAATAAAGCAGTCTGCAGTCATGAGTATAGTGGGAACTGTTTACTGTGATGGGAAACTGAGTGGCACAGGTCACAGTTGAGCTTCAGACCTGTCATGTTGGCAATGTCTAAAACCTTTATTTTCAGTCTCACAAATTCTGTATCATAAGGTTATTAAGAATATTAGAAAACTTTGATCATTTGTAATGTGACAAACCAATAAAGCGCAAGACTCTGGTGACAACATATGTACAATTTTATTACAAATATCCACAAACATGCAAAAAAATATATATATATGAAAAGTTAATACAAACTTTGCATCTGTGCCAGTAAAAAATTTAAAATGCTTAATATAAAAAAGTGTGCAGACTGAGTCAGTCTTTTTTTTTGGGACAGGAAATAACAGGTAAGGAACTATGCAAAAGCAGTGTGACAGTTGGTGTCACATATACATATCTTTGGTGATAAACGCACACACACATACACACACAGACATTATGAAGAAGTGTCTTTGGTGCACTGTATGCATGAATGCTACAAGCTCACTCACACCTTATAGACCACAGCCTTATCTTGTCATACCAAAGCTTTGTCAGATTACTCGCAGTGTCTGAATACATCTGAAGCCCTTTTCACATTGACTACACTGCAATCACTAGGAGGAAGTCACAAACTTATATGTATCATGAGTCTTGACCATCTCACCACATCTAATCCCAAATGTGTCATACGTTATTGTTCCATGGGTGCAAAAATAGGCTGTAGTACATGTAAATTATTACAAGAATAGGACAATTGAGAATTAAATGAAATAAAGCAGCTCTGTGTTATTACACAGACAGTGCAAGTTTTATTTCCTCCCTCAAAAGAAAAATGCCAAAAACTATTTGCCCCTTTTAGCCTCCCACACAGAAAAGTGGAAATGCATTTCCCCTAGTAAGGCATATTATTAAAATGTGCAGTCCACTGCTTTTTGATACAAATAAATAACCAGTTTGTCTTCTTTTAACTGCTTGCTCCAAATAGACTGTCGAGCACCATAGTTAAACTGAAGAGCTAATACCTTGTGATTTCACAGCATGAATGGCAAAAATGAAAACTTCTACTGTATATTCTTGAGCACTCACTAGCTTTGGGACAAAGTAATAACAGCATGTGTGTTTTGATCATTTTTTTAAAATAAAGGTAACTATTTGTAGTGAAATACACCACGGGATATACAAACAAGAAGAACAAATATACTTAGTAGGCATCAAGCGGTTTTGTTGACTGCACACCTAACCTATGGCTTTGAGTGGCATATTAAATTAACAGTAGATGTTTTTCAATCCTGTAGTCAATTCTACAGACAGTTCCTTCCTAATCCATTCACTGCATCTACATGTGAACAGGTAGCTATCCTGGCCTAAAAAAAACTAGGTACATCAAATCTTTTCTTCATGATAAAATACTGTCACTGTATGGCTTCTTCCAAATTTAAGGACATCTATGTTTTGGTAGTTCTGTGCATTTTTACATGTTGTAATAGGGTAATAGGAGTAAAAAAAAAGAATGGATCTGATATGTATATGAGAGAAATATGTGTCAAAAGTCTTAATATATACACTATATGCAATGTATTACCTTGTTAAAGAGCCCATGACATGCTTTTCCTTGTTTTCTTGCTTATCTACAATTTTACAATGGTGAATTATCATCTTAGATCTCAAAAAATGAGCGTATGTTTTAGTACTTCTATGTAGAAGTAACTCGGTTCATATACGTCTCACAAACTCTCGCTCGTGAGACTTTTTCTCCAATAAAAGAAAGTATTACTTGATAGTTAAAGGATTTGTGGATATATTTTACCTCCTGCTGCTGCACTGTGACCAGAGAATGTGGGGGGAAACACAGGGCTTGAGGATAGTGCATGTCCAGGAATGTTCATGTACACACTCATTGTTTTACCTTACTGGGTCTAACATGGTGTGGCTGGAAACCTACAGGCAGTCAGCTGGTTTAGAACCCTGGGGCAGTGAATGATCACCTCATCAGTGCTGGATTCCCCGGAGCACAGTACCTGTTTGGTTTGGACGCAGCAACCACCGGTTGGATTTACTGACCTTGGAGCTACTTGAAAGGGAGTGATGTTTCCACTGCTTGGTGGGACTTAACAGTAAGCTTTAAAAAAAATGCCTTAATGTCTTGTTTCTGTAGAGAGAATTGTGGATTGGCTGGAGAAGTTATTGTGTCTTAAAATATGGGTTTTCTCAACTACCTGCTTTGTTTAGAGTGTTACAAATTTCTTTCATCATATACTGTTTACCTCTCTATCCAGAAGAAATTCAAGTGAATTAATATCGTTGTGGTTCGTTGTGCTGTCCACTTTCAACACAACACCGGAAGCAGGAGTTGCGCGTGTTCAGGAACTATCCTCTCGCTTTTAAGAAGAGGCTTTCTAGTTTTATCATTCTAAAATAATTACAGACTATTTGGAGTTATGACGGATGCAAAGCTAGAAGTACCCAAGATTAAACATTAAATGGCTGGAAATGAGCAAAACGAGCATGCCATGGGCTCTTTAAAGTCACCTTAAGATTTTATTCTGGGTAAATCAGTTAAATCCAGGCTTAGTTCACATTTATTCAAGTCTCCTCTCTGGTCCTCAGTGTCTCCATCGCACATGTGGCTCTGTGCGCTGTCACTATGTTTTTTCACAACAGTTTCTCTCATGTTGCTTTCCATGAGCTAATTTCCAGCTGCTCCCCTGACAAACTCACATGTGCCTCTTCTACATGACCATCACTAACTTCTGCCTCTTTCTCTTCCTCCTCTTCCTCCTCCCCTTTGAGGGTTTCTGGAGCTCCATCGAAACTGGAATCACTGAGGAAAGAATGTGGAGTTTGAGCATCTTCCATGGACAAAGGGGTCTCATCGGTTTTGAAAGTGATGCCTGGCCCTGGGGTGAAAGGCATCTCCTCATGGTCTTGGTCTGGATCCTGGTCTTTGCTGCAGTAAGCATAGCGATGGTTCATGTGCTGGGAATATGAGCCAGAGTGAGAGAAGCGCTTGCCACATTTGTCACATTGGTAGGGTTTCTCTCCGGAGTGCAGTCGGCTGTGCTCAATCAGGTGATGCTTATGCTTAAACGCCTTGTTGCAGATCTTGCACTCATGCGGACGCTTGCCTGTAATAAATAACAAAAATTACTTCTTTTTTTCTTTTAATAGAGAAAACATTTAGGACTTTTTGTGTACTAAAATCTCTTGAAAGGTGCAGTAGGTATTTTTCTTTTTCATCAACAATTTAACTGAATAGTTTGACAGCAGCTGGTTAGCTTAGCACAAACCATAGAAATGGTAACATCTCGCCTGGCTTAGTCCAAAGGTAACAAAATCACCTCTCAAGCTCATTAATGAACACATTACAGTTCAAATGCCTGTGCAAAAACTGACATGTAAAAGCAACAACATATGGCTTTATGTGTGTGTTATGTGTTGCTTTTTACCCTTTGGTTTTTGAATAGATTAAATAAACCAGATACATTATATGAATGTATGACAGAGCTGGGCTAGATTTTTGCTAAGATAAGCAAACCAGCTGCGGCCTGTAGCTTCATATTTATCATAAAGACATCTCTCAGCAAAAACTGAATAATACCAGTAAACAAATTATGTAGTAATCTCTAACTGACTGGAAATGGTACATAATTGAAGTGTTTTTGCAAATTATGCACAAGCTACAGACCCGTGTGCTCATATTTGTGTCGGAGCAGAGAGCTGCTCTTTTGGAAGGTTTTTTCACAAATGTCACAAGCGTACAGGCCCTCCTCTGTCTTCCTCAGTCTCTTCCTCCCTGGCCCTCCTTCTCCCTCCAGCCCTTCATCCATTAGAGTGAGGTAGTCCAAAGCTCCGCAGTTTAACACATCACCCTGTGAAGAAATTATGTTAATTATGGCTGGTGTTTTTTTTCTCCTCAGTCTCTTCCTCCCTGGCCCTCCTTCTCCCTCCAGCCCTTCATCCATTAGAGTGAGGTAGTCCAAAGCTCCGCAGTTTAACACATCACCCTGTGAAGAAATTATGTTAATTATGGCTGTTGTTTATTAAGCCTTTGCAGGGCGCTTTATTTAAAGCTTAAGCAAGTCCTTACTCACCATGAGAGCTTGTCTCTCCTGTTGGATCTTTTTCAGTGTAGCCTCTGTATCTGCCTCCATCATGTAAGCCATAGGAGAGAGATACCCAGTGCTATTAGCTGACTGGCCGAATGGAACTGGTATGATGCCTTCGTGCCCTGAAATCCCTAAACCAGATTGGTTGAATACAGGAAAACCAAGGGAAAGGGAGCGTTGAAACATAGGAGTTCTGGTCCCGCTGTAGGTGGGGTGGTGATGAAGGGACAGATGCAAAGTTGGACTTGGTCTCTTAAGCTGTTGAGTCCCAAGCTCTCTCCTTTCTCCTTTGCTTGAGTTGCCGTTGACAGTTTTGTGCCTCCCCTCCTGGTCTGAGAACTGCTTGGGCAGGGAGAGGTCCAGAGGTTCGTCTTGTGCAGACCAGGGGCTGCTAGTCTGAGGTGAGGAGAGTTCAGGAGGGCAGCTGGTGAGGTCAAGGCAGACAGGAGAACCGAATCGTGACGAGGGAGCTCTTCTTCTGGCTTGAGGTGATGACAGCTCTGGGGAATGATTGATTGGTTGGCTTGGGCTTCCCTTTTCATGGCCTGGCCAATACGATCGTGATGACAGGGCATCGTGGTGGGGCTGTGGGGGAGAGTGCATCACAACCAAAAGCTGATGCGGTACTGAGTGCCAGCTGGGCTTCTGTAAGGGTGACTTATTTCCAGACAGGCCATTGGTTACTTCACTTCGTTTATGGTTCTCTGGTTGGAGAGCAGATCCGGGGAAGAATAAAGGTGACGAAGGGTGGTCTTTGCTGTGAAGACTCTCAGGCACCTCCACCGCCTCTCGGTTCATCTTACAGAGGTAGCGCTCATGCTGCAGAAGCACCGCCATGTTGGGGAAAAGCTGTGAACACCAGTGACATGTCACCCCCAGCACAGCTCTCTCCACTTCACCTGACGTCACTGACTCTCTTCTCCTGACAGGTGACATCTTGCTATCAGGATCTCCTCCGTTGTGAATCACCCTGCTTTTCTCTGCTGCAGAGCCTTCTCTTCCGTCTATCTCCTCATCTTTCTTCACCTCCCTGTGAAGCATCTCCTGCAGCATCTGCTCAAATTCGATCCTAGGGTATGGAAATGGCAGCAGGGTGTTCCCATTTAAGATACTGGCTCTTAGAGAGGGCTCTGCTGATGGGTCCCATAGCTGAGCCAGGTCTGAGGCTCTTGAGAAGGCTGTGGGGTTCTGGTTAGGGTCCTGCAGTGAAAGCTGTTGAGAATTCTCTGGTACTTGGCTCAGAGACCTGGTATTATCTTGATTCTGTGAGGCCAAGAGAGAGCCCTTTTCATTACTGTTTGTCCCCCTGCCTGCAGAGGGAGACATTAGAAATGAACAGTAGTTGGAATTTTGGCTATGTCCATTAATTGCCCCACTGGCTCTTCCCATAATGCCACCTCCATTTCCTCCACCACTAAGGCACTTTTTGCTGCTTAAGTGAGAGCTATAGGAGCCAGAATGAGAGAAACGTTTCTTGCAGTTGGAACACTTGTAAGGTTTCTCACCTAAAGGAAAAAACACATTAAGGAGGCATTAGTCAAAAGATGCCACAAGGTTGAAAATATCTTCCGCATGACTGTGATGGTTTCACATTTTTTTCCATAGTTATTTTGTCCTGTCATGAACTATATAATTAATGGTTAAGGATACAATGGAAACAAATTGATGGGTGAGCACAAGTGTATTGATATCATTTTGTCTCACCGCTGTGGATGCGGACATGCTCTTTGAGGTGGTGTTTGTATTTGAACGCTTTCCCACATTGCAGGCATTTGAACTTTCTGTTCTCCATTCCTTGATCCAGCACGATGGGACCCTGCGAAGACAGAACATTGATATTAATTTTATACACAAACATGCATAGGGAGCAATTTCACAGTGTTAAGAAATATGATTATTTCTAACACAAATCAAACAAACTAAATAAAAACATAATGCAATTATAGTGGTGATACATATTGGCTTGATTGTAGTTGTAAAGGTTTGTCATGCTTTCTCTGTCTCACCTGTATTTGTTTGTGAAAAGCCAGGTGCCGCTCCATCTCCTCCCTAATGGTGGCAGTGTATCCACATTGTGGACAGACTATGTGCACCCCCCCCCTCTCCTGACAGCACTTGATGTGGTCCCTCAGAGAGGTTCTTCGCTGATACACCCTGTGGCAGAACGGACAGGCCTGCTGTGTGCTACCTGCATCTGGAGTCCAGAGAGTTGTGACATTTTACACAGGCCATGGAAAATTCCATGCATTCATTACAAATATCTAACTAACTATTTTCTAAACCACATACAGTATGCTGCTCAGGGTCATGGGAGACTGGCGTCTATCCCGCCATGCACTGAGGAAGATGCAGGGCAGGCTGCCAGCCTTTCGCACTCATGCTCACCTTAAGTAAAGCTACGTTATTATCTGTCATCTCAGGTTGCACAAATTATGAAAAATGAGTCATAGGGCACCTGTGCTTATGTGTCAGTGTTGTACAGAATGAAAGACATGCACTATTATGTCTTCTGACTCACAGATCGGAGTGAATTTGAGCTCAGATGATCTAATTTCATTATAGATACAAACAATAAAGTCTTATGCGTGTTGCATACATGCCACGTATATGTTTGTATTTTGATGTATAACTACAGTATGATGCAGTTGAGTGACATTTATTAAAACTAACAACACACCATCTAGTTTAGAGTAACAGCTTCATATTTGTTAATTTTATATTCAGTAACATTGCTAACATTCATCTACCTGCTCCCTCAGGTGAGCGGTGCTGAGCTCCAGGCGACCAGATGGCAGGCGGCAGCTCATCGTTCCTACTGCCCTGGTGGTACACAGCCGCTGTGCCATTATGGTTCAGATGGTCCAAAAGACTGGCTGAGTTAGAGGTCTTCCTCAACTGGGCAAGGATTTCATAGTGAGTCAGGTCATTCAAGGCACTTTGGGAGTCTGAATTCTTATCTGGGCAACAGAGAAAGAAAAACAGAGGAACCGAAATATCTATGAATAGAGTGATATTTATTTTTAACCAGTTCTTGCTTGACACTGAACATCTGATACATGCAAACATTCAGCCTTTTTCATGACATTAACAGGAAAATGTATTTTACCTAATGGGTTTCTCCTTTACTTAACTGCATTAAAAGTCTCTCTGACAAAGCCTACATGAGGAACTAAGACAGCACCAACAGGCTAAAAAATTATCACAGTACAGTTTTTCTTTCCAGTTAAGACTGAGATGTTCATTAATATGTGACTTTACCTAAATATATGTTGTAAATGAAGTTCTTTAGAGTGCATTTGCTCTCTGGCTTTGTGGAAAAACACATGCCTTGTCACAATTTCATGTGTGCAAATGTGTGTGTGTGCTAAGGGACTGGGGATAAACTGTAAAGTGCAACTGAATCTAATGGGACTAAATTGTTTACTTAAACAGACTGACAGATAAAACAATAGATTCAGGGAACTGGTTGCCCAGATATGAAACTAGATATTAAGAATTCATTGTCCTCCATGTCTTTGAATGCTTTGACATGCAGGCACAAAGAGAAAGCCACAGATGTACGTAAAGAAGAGACGGCGCCTCCTATCACAAGCCAGTGAGCTTTGCTAACAGCGACTTTGAGGAAGATTTTTCAAATGTTTGCACATGTTGGCATATTTTGAGTAGTTTTTTATGTGGTGAAGGGAAGAGCTTGTGTGGTTGAGCGCTGTAAAAACTCAGCTTTGCCTTCATCAGGCGAGACCAAATCACATGAGGCGAAGGAGCTAAGTGATTGTTAGTAGGCAAGCCACGCAAGCCTTTGATCTCTCCTAAATAAAAGGGAAAGCCTCACGTCGCGCAATGCTGATTTCAGTACCGTAACGTCACCTCTTTGATGCATGGAAATATAGTGATATTGTGGGGGATGAGTTCTTTTGTCATGCTTTCAGAAGCCTGTCTTTTCAGAGAGAGGAGTGAAAAAAAGGGAACAGCTTGTAGGGAAGGCATGGTTTCACAAGGAGCTGATATGAAGGTGTATCTAGAGGGCTTTGAGACGCATCATGAGACTGGACACGTCTTGCATCAGAAAAAAACCCACTGTAAACTTGTTTACACATACTGTAGTGCTCCACACAACAGCCTCATGCTGTATACAATACATATTACATGCATAGTGCTTTGTTGCAGGCCTCATTTCCTCAGAAAGAAATGTGGGGATGTTTTCATAGTTCAAATCATAAGAGGTTTACCCATAGCAGATGGTTTACAGACTTACAGGACATCATGAATGATTCCTGGTCTCCTTCCTTGTCGGTGGTGGATGCATCCTCAGCTGCCTTGGCCTCTGGTGCCGCCTGTGCCCAGTAGTATTTTCTGCCAGGGCTGAGGCTGTGTGGATGCGTGGTGCAAGAAGGACTGCTAGGCTCCTCTGTCTCCTCTCTGGGTGTCAGGCTCATCTTGTCCAGGCTCTCCTGGCAGTCCTGGGGCTCCAGGCTCCACAGGCCCACCTCATCCTCCTCCTCAGATCCCAGTGAAGTTACTTCCTCAGGATCCACTGTGAGGAGGAAAGAAGAAAAGCCTTAGAGGGACCAACGATGTCAGCTCAAGCTAAGTCAGGTAATGCCTGCTGTTCAGTATGCTCATTAGGAATATATCATTTTTTCTGTGCTATATTGTATTTTGAAATATTTTAAAAATCAAATATCATACACGTGTTTTTAATCTATGTTAAATGAAATACCAGTTATTATGTATTTATTTTTTCAAACATGGTTCAGAATGTAAAAGACAATTATTCCTTGTTTTTGATAGCGATTAGTCAGTTGAGTTGTAGATTATGACAAGTGGATATCAAGGACAATGCTACACAGTTTAAAATAATATGTTAGGAAGTGAAACCAAATGGGGAAAAACACAACTAGAAATTCAAAAATGCTCTAAATTCGGAGCCATGTCTTACATGTTTTAAATCAAAAAAAGAAGCGACTGTATAGTTGCTATTTATTTAGTCTTTAGTCTTTTTCTCTGTAAGTAATAGAAATGACATTGTCTTCATGTGAAGTTGCTCCATGTGTTTCTAATCATAAGATATTGCACAAGGCTTTGTGTAGTTTGATGTGTGGATCATGAGCAATTCGAGCAGACATGCTCTTCATGCAACAACAAAACCATACGCAACTGCACAAAGGAGATCCAGAACTCGAAGAGGAAGGTCCCAACTTTAAATTATATTTCAAATATTTTCCTGAGCTAATTCCACAATATAAAACTTCAGACACAGCAAAATAAGACATTAATAGTAATTTCTGATTAATTTCCAAAGGCACTGTTTTACTCTGAGAGTACTGAGAATAAAGTGTGACTTTCATTTTGAAACCAACTGAAAAATTAATATTGAAAAAGAAAATAATGAAATACATAAAAAACAAACTCCAATCTCTAAGTGTTACGTTGTTAAGCAAACATTAACCCCATAAAACACAAATGCTTTTAATGGTGATATTAATCATTATAACTACAAAGTTTACTGTTTGTCAAATAAAGTATTTGTCTTCTGTGCAATTTTTTTTTTATTTTACATGCTGTGTGTAACTTTGGACTTAAGCGGCTTTATATTTAATTACTGTTAAAAAACTATTTTTGTGATACAACAAACAACAAACCTACATTTATATTTTCAGTTCATGTATGTGTGACTATAATGTGACCGGGGTCTAGTACACCAGTAAGAAAAAAAGATAAACAATGTTGTAATATAAAAACGGACCCTCGGTGCACAGAGTGTAGCAAAACTGGAAAAGCACGTTACTTTTCCCATAGCAATGACAATCACAAACACATGCCTGGGATTTCAGCTGTAGGCTTTTATTTCCAAGACATTTTTGAGGACGCTCTGTTTTCCTCTCACTGATTGGCAATATCTAATCACAACCAAGTAATTACCAGTTAAGAACACAACTAGACGTTTCCAGCGCCTTTGAAATATATCATCAAACAAAGCCAGCCCATATGGAGATCACAGACTCTGCCAATGTACAGCAAACCAATTCTTCTTTTTTGGGCTGTAAAACTAAGGCTTCTGATCAGTATCTAATGAAGTCACAATACAACATGGTCTTGTTTCTTGTTAGGTTTAAATACATTTTCCTCTTTGGCCTTGAGAGAGTGTTGTGCCGCTTTTCATCAGTGAAAATAATGTTTCACAGTTCATTACAGTTCACAAAACACGACCAGTGTCTATTCATTAAACTGTCAAAACAACATTAAGTCAGTATAGAAAGAGTTTCATTTCTGTTCGAGCTGTTCCAGCTACTCCCTCACGGGCCTGTCAACACAATATTTTATGAGTATTTTGCTTTCAACTCCTCTGCACATGCAGTTATGTCCCAGAGCTCACAGTGACAAAACCCTGTGACTGTACACTGGTGGAGACATTTTAGCAAATCTACCCCATCAACTTTGCAACTAGAGGACACAAACATATACACACACACACTCACACTCACTCTGTTACTGAAACAGTAAAAGGGACCCAGTGCTGCTGCACAGGGGGCTGGCCCGTAATCACAAACATATTTACACACATTCTTCTGATGAGTATAATAGCTTATCTCTAATTATAACACCTACAAATGTATCTGTTTGCATCAGCAGCTCATATGTCCTGCCCCAGCTTCAATAAGCCCCTGTAAAAAAAAAACCAAACATGAGCCCATGCGAAAACTGTGAATCACCCCAATGTACGCTTCATGTGGTGCTGCTCTACTAACATGGGGAGGAATGACTTGCTACTATGGGGGATGAAATTGGTCATCAAATATGTTCCACTACAGCAGGCAGCTGTAGCTGTGAAGTGATGTGATGTAGTTGAGGTCTACCTATTAGCTCTGCAGGAGATTCCTTGGATGATACGACGCGCTGCTGGGCCCAAAAAGAGAGAAATCTGGTGCAGATTAGCATCAAATTGGCTCTAATTTTCTCTCCCAAGACAGCAAGTGACACTAAGCCTATATCTGCTGTCATTAAGCGGCACCGCGCTGGGATGGCTTTCATTATCAGGTCCGCTGATTTATTTATTTGGAATGCAACTGCATCCTTCAAATAGGTCTTTGTTGTTGTTGTTGGAGCAGCAGGACAGCTAAATCTGTGGCGCAGGGGCTTTGCCTGAACAAATACACGGTGTATAAGGTATAAAAGAGACTGATAAATTCATGCAATGTGCAAGAGTTTTAAGAAAATTTGCTGGAAGACTTCGAACAAAAAAATCAAGCAAAGTGCAGCAACACACTGCTTATTGTGCGTGCACTATAATGTGTGAGGGGGGAATGTGACTCATATCCAGAGTTCTAACTGAACTGTGCTGCATCATGCTTGGCACCCTCAATTAGTGACACTTCTGAGGACTGACAGCAACAGTGGGTTCAGGGAAACAATGCAGCACTATTTTAATTGGTCTGTCGCTTATCCTCCCTGATGGTGACTGAACATCTGAACAATTGATGGTCTGCCTGCCAGGAAGTCTGCTTTGTTTTGTCTTTAGCTCGGGACACAAGTCAGAAATACAGAAACCAAATGCATGGTTGTATTCTGGGAGCTTGTGAGCCATCTCAAATCTGTTCTGAAGCCTAAAAAATGACGACCCACAGTTTGTTTACTATTTACATAGCTGAGCCAGTTTTCCAAAGTTAGACAGAAACAGATAATGTCTGAAACATTTCCTTTCTGTGACACAGAAAGAAACATTTTTGACACAAACACATTAAAATACAAACCGCAACTAAAAAAGACAAATAAGGTAAAAAAAAAAAAAAAAAGCTTCTCAACATTTGTTTGACTGTTTCAGTGCTGGTCTCATTCAGACTGTTTATATCCCAGAGGGCATCTACTGTGCAATATCATACTGAGCTGCAGATGACTTTACAATGCACACATGCAATCTGGTACTGACTTAGTAATTATGTGGCTATATGGTACGCATGCAATAATTGTCTAGAAATTGTTTGTTTCTTTTGGCTTTAAATGGTAACAAACAAAGCCAGGCCCAATTTACAGCGCAATGTTATTGTTACCCTTCTGTTGATTTTTACAATTCCTCATCATTCCATAAAAGCCACAATAACGGTATTGATGCAAATTACTAGATATTTATTTCTCAAAAGAACAACCAAATAAATTGTTTCTCCACACCACACAAATATGACGGCAGTTTGAGATGCACACTAAAAACAAATATTATTTGTGTGCATGGATGTTTGTGAAAAGGTAACTGCAAGTTGTACTTTTTGTTCTACAAACAAAAAAATTAACTATTATACACACATTGCTATTAAAATGACCTTAAAATATAGATAGAAAGTAAAAGATTATATTTTGTAGAGTTTAAATACTTTGCCTTCACCTTTTAAAGTTCTATATCAAATCGCTTTTTAAACTTTTATATAAATTAAAGGTTATCTAGATGAGACAGGATCTATGTTGCGTTCCATATGACATAATACATACAGTAAGTGTAATAACAATGGGTTGTGCGCATGGAACATTACAGGACCATCTGGTGCATTTCATGGTAGAAAGGAAAGCAAAGTTCTGGTCAAGTGAATACACCAAAGCGTCATTAAAAACGTATTGATCAGTCATGTGTGTGTTATAACAGAACTCCCTTTGATGTCAAAAAATAGATTTTAAATATGACTTTAAACATCATCTGGTTATCAGGTTTCATTGTTGTATTAAATGTTGCTTTTTGGTACAGTTAAAGCTGTAACGGTTTCACAAGTACAAAAGAAACTAAACACTTACTATTTTGAACTCGATAAAATACCATAGGAGGGTCATGGACGCCCACACGCACACAAAACAAAACCCAAGCACAGGAAGATGTGTGCATTGTCATTTTACAGTACCTATGGGAGCACTTCAGAGACGAGGTAGATCCATATTTCTCTGCAGAGCAGGCTCATGTCGACAGCAATGACCTCTCTTTTAATATATTGCGGAAATCAAACATGCCATTTGTAAAATTCTCACTATGGCAGCGCTGCTATTCATACCTGCTGACTGACATTTGTACAATGAGTCAGGGGAGGACCGCAACCAAGAACAAACACCTCCCACCTAATCTCCTTCATCTTAGCAGTAACTCTTTTTCTCTCTCTCTCTCTGTCTCTCTCTGGGTGACGGCTCCTTACAGGTTTGGCACCTTGGCTTGATCTGGTTGGGTCTGACCTGCCATAACAACAACCTGCCCACATGACAGCATCCACCAAATATATAATAAATATTATTACCTGCAAACAATAAGATATGATATGATGATACCAATACAATTCCAAAATGAGTGGAATTTTCCTCTTAGCGGTTGCCTCATTTATGAATGCAACATTTAATTTCAATTTATCCAAATGTTTTACATATTATATCATGAATGCTGACAGCAAATTGAGGATTAAATGGTCTAAATTAAATGTTAATCAGTAGGAATGGTGGTAATGTGAAGTTTTGCAGCATGTTTATGGCCAGAGAAGAGGAAGTGCAAGCATTCTTGTCTAATGACGGTCATAATAACCACAAACACACTGATATGAGTGTCTTAGTCATGTAGTTAGGTTTTAGTTCAGCTAATTACAGTTGCTTCTGAGTTTGTTAGCAGCGTGCCCAGAAAGAAAAAAGTCTGAAATTGCTGCTGGTGAGAATAAATGAGACTGAAACTGTAACACTGTGATGGGGTTTGTAAAGGTCATATTAGTCTAAAGGAAGAGATGCTAAAATATGTTTTGTGGTGCAGTATGTGATTTTGCATTCTTGCAGTGTGTTTACTATACAGCGCTGTGGTATAGAGAAAGAGGGTGACCAGAATGAGATAGAAGTGCAGAGAGACCAGAGCACAAAGGATGCAGCACACAGAGCATAAGCAAGACGAGTGATGGCGAAAGACAGAGATAAGAGGAAGACAGAGGAGTGAGGGATTAGAGAACGAGACAGAAAGCAACAGTGTCAAAATGTCCCTGACACAAATAATGTTGAACTGTGAAAAACGCGACTGAGGGAAATTCCCTCAACACACAGGCCCACACATATTTACACATAAACTAGGGTACAGAGAAACACAGAAAAACAAACATATACAATTTGTTTTGTGGGCAAAATGGCGACAACAAACAAGCAAATACATCACAATAACTGTATCTGTATGTGGGGGGGGCTGCTTGAATATCTGAACTGCTTTCAGAAAAGTTAAAGCCCATGCAGTGCCATAGCAGTGAAGTCATGACTGAGCCTTTAGATGGCCCACTCATTAGGAGACACCACCCTGTCAAAGTATTTAAATCACTACCACAAGAAGAGGGGCAGTGTCTGCCGGGTTACAAAGAACAATCAGTTCAAGAAATAAACACTAAGCTTATTTCCTCATATTGATTAAGGCTCTACTGACAACAAACACCACACTGAAACTATTCTGCCTTTGTTCAGTGTGGCCTTTAATGATTCTGTTCAATTAAGGCCCTTGTGACACAAAAGCAGAATCCCTTTTGGCATTTTTTTTTGCTTCAAAGAAGCGGTTCACTGATACCACTCACAAAGTTGATTTGTCAACAAGTTGTGCTTTTACTGTGACTGTGTGCAGGGCTTAGTTTCATTATTCACATATGAGTACTCTGTGTGATTTCAGAGGAGCCTGGGTAAATCAAAGCACAGCCTCCAAAACATCAAGTGTAACACTATTGTGTACATCTGCCGTGGCTGCTCGAAAAAAAAGGGCCCTGGCATCTAAAAAGCAATTATTAGATCTGTTATTCTCTAGCTAAATGTCTCATCACTGCATCACAAAGTGATCCACATCTGCTTAATGGAAACCTGTGCTCATGTAACATCAGAAAAACATCAGCAAACAATGTGATGACAAAAATCCAGCAGCAAACAAGCTCAAATAATGAACAGCAAAGCCATCAAACCAACAGTTAGTGTGCTGCCGGGCAAACAAATCTAACTCATGAGGGTAAACTACTAATATTTGCACCTTACCTGTGCGTACTGCACATCTTTCCTCAGCTTTAGCATTTTCTAAACACTATACAGTATGTAATGAGGATTCTCTGTTTTGTAATAGTTTCATTTGTCACATATGGGAATTCTATAAATGCATATTGTAATGAGATTAAAAATGTTTCTGATTAGTACATGTTCATGTTGCAGCACAGTGATGCCACGATGGAATAAATACTAAACGTACTAAGCATACACTCGGATGTCATTCTCTGCTGCTACTGTGTCTGTATTTATACATTTCAGAGAGACATTAAGACAGATAATCCCACCACAAAGTTTCATATACAGATATACAGCATGTGCTGGTGAAGCCATGACAGAGCTGTGACTCACTGGGAGCTACAGCACAAGAGGTAATGTGAAGGCAAAACACATGCACAGGGTTTACTTTCACCCGCTCTTGTAGATTCCCAACCCAGCTACTGTATATATTCTTAGACTGTGGTGAGTCAACTCTAGACATCCATGGTATATTTTTGTAGCCTCCAAAAATCTTCAATTGATTAATTCAGTCATCAAGATTTGATGTGTGATTTAAGTGTTCCCTTTAATTTTTTTGAGCAGTTTATATAGCTATATATAGAAATAAATTTACTACAATGTGTAATAACGTTTGGTTACCAGGCCGCCAGGCAGAACAGCAACACTGACTACTACTCTATTTGAATCTTAAGAATATAGTCCTTTTTTTTTTACTCTGTGATGCCTCGCCAGTGTTGATGTTATTGTGTAGAGAGTAGTAGGCTCCACCATTTGGGTCTGGGGGAGTTTGGACCTGGGAAAGGAATGTTATGTCACACTTAAATGAAAGTAAAAAATGGTGGCACTACACAGGTCTAATACTTAAATGTTCTGTCTGCATGTTGCATGCTGGAGTTTTTCCTTTAAGAGAAAAATTGCACTAAAAACCACAAAAACAATTTTAGAAAGTCTTACTGCTCTGATACTAACACATAACACCAAACAAAATCATCAATTTATGTGCACACACAAAAATGCTCTAATCAGATTTTCTCTGCAGAAATGAGTCAAGGTGTGAGTGAAGAGGTGTGCAAAACGCCTATGTGGTTGTCTGCTCTTCCTTTGGAGGTTTCCTGTATGCTGCTGTCTACATGGCTTCCACCATGTTTACCTGTCCTGTAGACCACCACAATGACATCTGTTAAAAAAAATTACTTTGACTGACAATGTCTTCTACCTTCAAAGCAGATACATGCAGCTTCTACATTAGTGATCCTTCTTGATTGATATGGGCAGCTCACAAGTTACACAGTAAAGAGAGAAGCATTTTTTAATTATTAATGTATTTAAGTTCTGCTGTCTGAGCTACCAAGAATACAGCATTCATCCATTATCTATCTATAGCTGACACTGGGCAAGAGGCGGGCTGCACTCTGGACAGGTCGGCAGTCTATCACAGGGCTGAAATCTAAAAGCAGAAAGCCACACACACCCACCGCTCACTCCTATCGGGAATATAAAGTCACCGCCTAAGATGCATGTATTTGGACTGTGGGAGAAAGTTGGAGAAGCCAGGGAGAACCCAGGTAGGCACAGGGAGAACATGGAAACTCAGCACAGAAAGGTTGGCTGGGGCTTGAACAAAGACCCTTTGTGATGTGAGGTGACAGTGCTAACCACTGCACCACTATGCCACCAAGAATATAACAAGTTTATAATAAAAAAAAATCTTAAAATCGCAATTTTATTTTATTTTTTACTGAATTTTCTAAACCTGCCATTCACAACAAGTGATCTGTTGCCCACTGGCAGGCCTCAAAGCGTCATCTGGCAGGCTGTGGCGTAGTACTGCAAAGGGTAGATTAAAAATATGTATTTATTTTACAAAGCTATATATTTATTGAATGTGCCCAAGAATTCACATAAATAAAAACATCAAATTAAAATGCCTAATTTCAACGACCAGTTACGTTTGAGCATCATGAAACTACTCACAACACATCATCAGGAAGTGACAAAGGTGTTGTTAGCTAGCTAGCTAGCCAGCCAACATTGCCCCAGATGCAGTGACACAAAATGGATCCGCTTTTGAAACGAGAAAGTGATGTGGGAGACAACCCTCTGCTTTAGAGTAAAGGCTCTAAAGCATATGGTGAGGAAACATGACCCTGAATACATTAAGTACATACATTGACTATATTCTTTTATGTTTTTTCTCATTTATTTGACAAGGTGCTCTTTGAAAAATTTTTAACAACCAGAATTAGGCCTTAAGTTACAATGCACTAGAAAGGTTACGAACTTTTGCTGTAAACCATAACAAAATACAAGACTGTTTAGGTATTTCTGGATTCTCTGAGGTTATTTAGCAATTTAACATCCAGAAAATTTACATCATTCACTATAATCATAATGACTTACAGCTCTGATCACTTACACATTTCTAATAAACACTCAGACAGCGTTCACTTTCCATTGACCTATCAGGCAAAGTAACAAAAGAAACACCGAAACACGTCATTCTGGACTTCCCTGCTATGTCATGCTAAATTGTGTTATTTGAATCACCTACCATGACAGTGACTCACTAGAAATGATAAACTTACCTACCAGCTACACTGTTTGCATACTGTTTGTGAGTGCATGCGTCAGTCTATATGACCATGTTTGAGCTCAGCGTCAGTGCCATCATGTCCCGTGTGAATCTGCTGCACTAGAAACAGTACTGATGACTGGCGAGAAAGGTTAGCTCGGTTAGAGGAGCACGTTATTTTGAGCTGGCTCTCTGCCTCCTCCTCTGGCTTGTTTCCATGTAGCAAAGGATAGGTGCTGGACTGCAGTGACAGTCATAGAGGGACCCATTCACTCACCACACTGTGAATCAAAACCCAGACTCAGCTTCATTAGGCTCCTGCCATTGCAAAGACTCTCATACCACTCTATAAACAACCCTGTCTCCCCCTCCAAATTTGTTTTCCTTCTTTTTTCTTTACACATGAAAATGCTCAGGGACTGTTCTAGCTTTCTGATGTGGTTCTTTATTTTGTACGCTGGTACAAAACACACACACACACAATAGTGCCTCCTTTTGAATATTAAAACATTCTTTGATAGAGCACAAATGTTCTAAAGTGTTTTTAATAGGGGTGTATGCTAAATAAAACTTCTCTATATGTTTAACAGCTACACAATGTTCAAACTGAGCTGCAACTTTCAGTTACTCACTGCGAGAGATTTATTTTGAGGGTGAAAAATATGCAGGACATCCCACTGACTTTGTGTAAACATCTGTTTATAAGTCTGTCTGTTTGAGGTGTTTTGAGTGACACGGTGTTCCTGAAAAGGACAATTTACTGCATTAAAGTCCAACATGTCTTTATCTAACCAGATCAAAGCAGATTTGAAACACAGGATACAAGAATTCTGTGGAACCCTCATTAAGTTATCATAGATTATTCACTACACAATGGTTACAGCATCACCTGTTATTTACAGCTTACTGCTCCCACAGTTACTGCTACTACAACTCACAACATCAACAACCTTGTCTTACTATTACTCTACACTTTCAATCACTAAAAGTAAAAAATAAGGACCAACAAGTAGAGATGTCCTGAAACAACAAGAATGTATCAGTCTCAGAAATCATTCAGTAAAATTAGAAACTATATGATCCCACTTTAACAATGTGATAAAATTATTTGCCTTATAATGATAATTGCTGTTTGAGTAGAGGTGATGACTGGCAGCATGTTCTTGCCTGGTTAACATGCAGATTGGGCGCCATCCTCTGGTGTATATGGGCATTACATCCTCCAAATGAAACATGAACACAGAAACATTTGGAGTGGCCACAAGTGATCCTGAAGGCTTTGTTCATAGGGAAAAAATGCCTTTCCTGTGTGTCACCCTGTTTTATTTTCTTTGTTTTTGTCTCAGTTGTCACCGCATGCCTGCACACACCATCTATTCTCTTTCTTCTATCCTGACCTCTCTCTTTCATCACTTTTTTAGGGCTCACTCGTAAAGAAACAGAGGCAGAAAAAAGAGGAACACACATGCTATTAAACTATTAAACTCTTTTGTGGCTATGCAGTTTTGATTAGGAAGATGAATGAGTCATACTGCATAGTAATTTACACGTGTTTGGTAGTTTTAGCTTGAGGTATTGAGTGTGTATGTGTGTGAGAAGACTGAACCAACGCCTTGAAAAAGAAACTAATTAAAGTCACGGGGGGAAACGCAAAGACAGCAGAACGGCACATGAGAGTGTGTGCATGTCATTACCGACCTGGCCCATGAAGAAAAAAGTGATGGCAAGAAGAGGGACTGAGAAAAAAGGAGAGAGAGAAGAGAGAGAGAGAGTAAAACCTCAGCCAATGAAATAATGTATATAAAAAGACTCAACAAGAAGAAAGGTTTAAAAAGCAAACTTGGGGAGATTAAGAGGATCTTTGATGTGTATCAGGAGAGGAAAGCAGCGTTGCGACTGGGACGACAGTAATTTTAAGTCGAAGCAGAAGGCTGGCCGACTGGCTGCCTTGCTGGCTGGCTGGCTGACTGCCTAGCTGACTGACTGTGGGCTTTGATGGCGCTCACTGTTTGAAGTGGTTTTCGGGGAATGGGAGCAGCGTGTGGTGTCAGTGGGACAAGGGAGTCACTCTGGGGGAGGGGGTACCCGATGGCAACGGTACAGGGTTCGGGGAGCATAGGCTGGGAGGAGCAGAGGACAGATATATGAAAGGAGAAGGGGAAAAGGAAGAGCAAAGGAAAATGAATGAAAATGATATGAGGTGGAGAAGAGTGGATAAAGAAGAGTCAAAGGAATAATGACAACAGAAGAGAAATACACATAATGGTGAAACAGCAGAAGAAAGACAAAAGCAAAAAAAATGACAGATAAAAGTAAAAGTTGCAAACATGAGGAGGACAGCACAGAGAAAATGACAATGAAGTCAGTGAAGTAAACCTCTCAGATGTGTGTCTGACATTTAAAGCTCTGTCCTAATATGAAACTACCTACTAATTGTATCATTTAGATGATGTTACCTCCCTCTGATATGTTGCCAGGCTGCCTTACAACCTCCATCCCCTCCTGCAGTGCTGGACACATGCACCATGTAAAGATAACTTCGCTATTTTCCTGAGGTACCAAAGCCAACAACACAGACCAAACTGATTCTGTACTACTTCAGAAAGTTTTTGTTCTTCATTTTCTTTTATTAGTTATTGGCGACACTGACCAAAAAAACCCTCCTGTTTTGTAATTTTGCTATACCACCAATAACCTGTCACGCATCATGAGATGTTTTTAAAAAGAGATAATACTAACTACAAGATTGTTACATGGTGATAAGTGACTGAGTGGACCAGTGCATACCGATATTGACTGTTTTTTTGTGTTGCTTCCTTTTGAGCACAAGCTGCTTCCGGTGTTTGGCTCTTTATCATACCTGAACTGAATATTGCACACTGCTAGCAAATATCAACATTTTTGCTCTGTCTGAGGTTGAGCAGTAAGTAATGGCAAATAGTAAATGGTCTTATACTTGTGTAGCACATTTCTATGCATTGCAGCACACTCAAAGCCCTTTCACAGTATTTGCCCATTCACCCACTCTACCTCCTGAGCCGCGGCCGCCCCTCTACGTGCATTACATATAGAATCTGGTGTACATCAGGGATGCATCATCATCTCCCATTCTGTTTGTGGCTGCCACTGACTTGATCATGTGTAGGACAACAACTGACAAGCCCAGAGGTTTACAGTGGACACTCTTTTCCCAACTTGAAGATCTTGCCGATGACCTTGCCATTCTTTCTGCAAAACTTAGCCACCTAAAGAAAACTTTAATAAGCTGACAGGCTTGACCATCACCACCTCCAAGATACAAGTTTTGTGCATCAACATAAATCCATATGCTTCGATTATAGTGGCTAGTGAACCACTTTGCTGAGAAATTCATCCACCTGGTTAGTGTTGTCAGTAAGGACAATGCAGCACAATAGGAAATCAGAGCAAGGCTTGGGAAAGCTTGCAGTGCTTTTGCACGACTTCAGCTGATCTGGAAGTCAGAGCCTAGAACAAGGTCCAACCGTACAACAGCAATGTCAAGCCAGTTCTGCTACAGTATATGGCGCCAAATGCTGACAAGTAGTAAAAGAATTGAATTGAAGATTTAAATTGGACTTTCAGGAGCAAGACTATCCCCAAAGGCACACACACCCCTTCCTCTGCCAACCATATTTAAACCACCTAAGAAACCACCTCATCCACTTCCGCTTTTTATTACCTACCCTCCCTTCCCTATCTCATTCATTCTCTTCCATCTCTCTCTCTTTCATGCAGCGGCTCCACCAGTGCAGCACGGACCTCCAAAGCCTTGCCCAAACTGCACTACACAAGTCTACACCAAAAGTCTATCCCCAAGACTGGGGGACACCGCGCAGAAAAAGACAAGGCTGGCGCAAGACAACCTGGTGGTGCATGGTGACAGCTGAGTTACTGTAAAAAAAGATAAGCTTAACATGGAGCGAGGCACAGCATGCTGCACAAATGGAGGTAAACTTTTGACGCTTTATTTCCCATTGGGGACGAAAAGGGCTAAGCCAAGCCAAAATTTCTGGCTGACTGAATGAATTAATTAATGGTAATTTTTGTGGTGATTCATTTCCAATTAAAATTTCTTAGAACATCTGAAGAGCTGATGCATTCACTGCCTTTAAAAATGTCTGGCAGAGACAAAGTGGAAATGTGCTAAAGTAAAACTCTGCCAGCAACAGTAACACACACACACAGAGAGAGAGGAAGGGAGTCAGATAAACAGAGATGTGAGTAAAATTTAAGACCCAAAGCTTTGACCATTGCAGGTGGGTCTAAAAATCAGTGAAGCATGTGGAATGTGTTTACTCCCTACCAGGTATGTGCATGATCTGTGTATGAATGTGTGTATATGCACCTGGCATTCACATTAAGGAGACCAAAACCTGTTTACACACACACACTGTGGGGACTTGGCCTTCCTCCTGGAGACGAAATGCTAGTCTGCACCATGTGAATCACTGAATCTCAGAGTGACAGCTTGGTTTAAGGTTAGGTGTTAAGGTTAAGGTAACTGTCCAGGAAATTAGTGTAAGTCAATGTAAAGTCTCCATGAAAAATGAAAGCAAACGTGTGTGTGTGTGTGTGTGTGTGTGTGTGTGTGTGTGTGGACCACAGAGTGGGATGTGCGGGTCAGATGAAGGTGGTACCAGGTGATCACAGGTACAAGGAGATAGAGGGAGAGAAAGGGAGTTGGCTGGCCGATGTCTCCCATGCCTTTCTGGTCCAAGTTTTACTTTTTCTCACCTGGGCTGGTTCAAGTCCCAGCCCTTGTGTGAAGACAGAATTTACTGTGGTGGACTGGGCAGAGCAGGTCATTTGGAAAATCTGCCTTTTTTAATGAAGGAACAGATGAGAACAGCTTACAAAGATATAGTGTAGACTAGGTTAGGCAATATGATGATGTACTGTGAGATGATGACTGTGAGACTTTGGTGACTATCCCTATGAATCTCTGTAAATTAGACCATTGTTGCCAATGATATAAACCACTAAACAGGTCATTGTGGCAATACTGCATTAATACATATTTTTGTTGGGTGTTTCATTTGCTGGATTAATCACAAACAGACATTACTATGAGGTTTAGAACTGAAGAGATGAGGGAAATAATTGACTAGTTGATGGCAGAAAATCAATGAACTATTTTGATAAATAATTATTCGTCTAAATTGTTTATCAAGCAAAACTGCCAAACACTTTTGGTCCAGCTTAAGATAATATCTTTGCATTTTGGACTGTTGTTCAAACAAAACTACAGTAGCAGACTGAAGATGTCAGCTTGGGACCTTGTAAGAGAGAATTGTTTTTACTGTTTACTGACATTTAATCACCTACAAAATGAATCTATTAATTGAAAAAATAAGTATTTTATCCTTACACAGCTCTTTAACCTATTTTCCAGAAAATGTGTATGTAATAATATTATAAAATTACAGATACTCCTATTGTAGACTATTAATTCATGTACGACACAAGTTTATTTTATGTGGTGCTGTGCTCTGGTCCTAAGAAACAAGATCCCTTTGTCAGTCATCATACGTTCGTGCAATGCACAGCTAAACATTCAAGCTCTAAGGTGTTTTTAGTGGGCTGTGCTAGTTGGTGGTGCTATTCATAAGTTAAAGCTCAGCTCTGTTCAGGCAAAAAATAAACTGGCAAATTTTTGTCTTAAAGGGTTAGAGTATGAAAATAGACTTGGACACACACAAAGAGAAAGAGAAAGGCAGAAAGGAGATAAGAAGCAACTAAAACAACAGCGAAAAAGTATCACACTGAAACCACAAACTTCTCCTTTTCTCTGACCAGCAGGTGTGAAGTGTTCAAGACATTCTACACTGATGCCACCCCACTCTTGTCTATTACACACCACATATCAAACAGCTACTCTCTCAGCTTGTTGTCCTGTGATATCTCACTCCCTTGCTGGCTAATTCAGGCACACTCTACCCCTGAGTAGGTCTGGTCTGCCTGCCAAGCTGCTCTCCTCTCTCTCTCTCTTTCTTGCTCTCTCTCTCGCCACCCATCTAGGCTTTGTACTACATGACAGCTAAAGCAGGGTTTCCAAATTTAATTTGAGGTGTGATAAAACAGCACATTTCTATAAACTGTGTGCAGAGAGCCTGCCTATCTGAATAGTTTAAACCCCTTTCTTCTGTCGAACATGTGCAGGATACACAGAATACTCAGGCTGTCAGCACAAAAGAAAGATCCACAAATAGACTTAAAGGTGAAGAGTCTTACCAAAGCAATCACAAAGAATGTAATAATAATACTGCAAATAGAATTTGTCAAGAGTGAAAAGGGATCCATTTGCAACATCAGACGGGTACAGTATGTACGGTTAATATGCAATTGATGCTAAAATAGAACTGCATATATATGTGTGAGAACTTGCAAGAAATAGTTGGTGTTAAATGTGTGACAACTATATACCCAGACACGTATTGTAGATGCATGCACACACACCTCATGAGCTCTGTGGCTATTAGTGTTATCTTACTGTTTAAAGGAGTGTGATCCTCAGACTCATCTGTCGGGTTTTTAATAAAGTTGTGTTGTTGTGTTGTTTAGTAAAGTTGTGTCTCTATCAGGACAACTGAACTGATCCTAGTAACTCACTCATCTACTAAGGGATCAAATTATGATTAGAAGATGACATGGATTTACGAGAGAAAGTGCACATTATGTTGCAACTCAAAACAGCAAGAGTTAATATACCAGAGACCCCCCCCCCACAATTCTTCTGTGGCAGAGAAACAAAGGTAAAACATGGGGCTGTTTTGGCTCCATCTGAAACATCACAATGTGCAATAATTGAATAAACATGTGAAAAATACCAGAGGGACTCAATCAAGGGATTCCCCTTTATTGCTGTGTAGATGTGTAGATCTGGCATTAACACAGAGCTAGGCTGGGAAAAATCTGTGGCACTTGCCGCTTTGGGGACATTGAGGATTGTTGAGGAGCAAATGAGGAAACACTTAAATTATGCCGCATTGTGTCGCCTGCTCTGCCTCTTCTATCCCTGCCCCTCCATCTCTTGTCTTCTCATGCTGAAGAACAGTATTTGCTGTCTCCAACCCTGTCGACTCCATCAGCTCATCTTCCTCTCCTTTCCTATTCTGTCCCTCCCACCCACTGGCCCTGATGCCTGAGCTGTGTCTCTTGAAGAGTCCCAGTAATAAACTCTGGTGCCTAGGCTCTTCATTGCTGTCTCGCGGTCCCCACCCCTCAGCCCTGAGTGCAGATAGATCTGCAGTTAAAGTAGGCCCGGTCCAATAGGCCCAGCCCCTCCACTCAGTACAGTACAAGCATGTTAGTCTTTCTCGTTCCAGTGTTTTCCCCCTATTCTCTTTCTTTCTCCTTTTCCCTCTCTTTTTTGCTGCTTGAGCCCTTTGTGTACAGTGTGCTATGCTCACTGTGGCAGCACTGTGCCAGAAAAACCCACAAAAACACACACACACACACATACATGTATACACACACATATGCAGTCACAGACACACAGCTGGGCCCCAGCTGCATACAAAGGCTGGGGTTTGGAAATCAATGAAGGAGAAAGAAGAAAAGGGGAAAGGAGTTTAAATAAATTGGCACTTGAAAAAACAAGAAAAACGAGCAAGAGGGATGAAGGAAACAGGGAGAGAGAAAGCTCTCTTAAAAAGGCACATCATCTCGACAACAGAGCGAGGTTTTCATGGACTAACAAAACACAAAGCACAAGACAATCGGACTAAATATGTCTAAAACACATTTCTACTCCTGATTCAAGAGCAAGGTTTGAATGAGTGTGATCAGCTCTCTGAGTCATGCTAGTGAAGATGCACACTGAGGGCGAGAGCAGGGGAAAGCCTACGCATAGCACACACAACATTTTTGGAAGCTGGAATCTAAATAGTGTTGCCTCTAGAAGAACATTTACTGCAACACGGGGGCGTTTTGTGAAATTCATTAAGGTAAAGACTGGGTTTAAGTTGCTTTGCAAAAGCTAAAATAAATTCTTCAGTTTATTATAACTACAGCACACTTTTTGTTAGATACATCATCTCCTCTATTTTAAAAATGATATTGAGTTTTGGTGTATTTACAACAAAGTTTTAAGCACAGCAAAAAGCATCAATTTCACAATTATCTCTATTCATAAGGAAAAAGGCTTCAAATAGCCCGTAATACATGAAGTGTGCACTGAGGCCTGAATGGGGGCTGTTGAACCGCTGGCTATCAGTGCCCTGCTAATTAGTTCACACTCGCTGAAACCTGAATCTCTCACTCATAGCCAGTAAATACAGGTTATCATTTCCTTCTTCAAGCCCAAAACTGCTTTCATTCTGCCAGGAACGAAGGGCAGTAATTTCCTCACGTTGCTTCATATTGGTGAACATTGACAGTTTTACTGGAGGAGACACAGACTTAATCAATAGGCGCCTTGGAGAGAGAAGAAAAGTTAGCCTATGTTTTTTTTTCTCCTTCTTCTGGTTTGGAAAACGTTCTTAAATCGCTGTCTTGTGAGGCGGCCCCGCCAGATTCAGTTGGTTTTATCAAGGACCCTTAACTCCCCAATTGCACAGCCGCCTCCAGAGCAGCACCTTCCAAATCCAACAAAGATTTAATACATTTCCACACTGATATAACCATTTACACGCAGCGGACTACACACATACAGACTTGTGAAGATGTGTGTGGCATATGCTAGGTATAAGCATGCCATCAGCAAAGGTATGCATGTAGAATCAATTTATAAAGCAAAGATACATAAAGACAAATAAGAGAAAGTGTCCTGAACTAATGTCCCGGCTCATAATAGATCAGCTAAAGATAACAGTCTTCAGCATTATATTAAAGACAGTTGTCATACTTGCACATCAGTTTATAATCACTTTCTTTTTTCTTTACATGAACTTCCTTGAAATCTTACCGTTACCTTCCTGAACGCTGACTGTACTTATCTTGTCTCTGAGGTCAGTGCAAAAATAAAAGGAACTGGTCTGGTTTTGATGGTAGTCTGATAAGTGACAGGGCCTGGTCAGAAAGTTTGCTTTTGTACTGATAGCTTTCACAGTAGTGTGATACTGTTGATTTGTGAACTACAGTGCGGCTGGTCGACAAACTGCTACATGACAGTCAAAGGTGAGAGTGTGCGTGTGTGTACGCTTGCACATGTGAGTACACGTTAATGCTAAGCAACCAGAGAGGCTCTCACCCTGGCGACACTTGGTGGAGCTTCACACTTCTCTGAGTAAAATGAGGAAACACTTACAGTAAATAAATAAACTATATATGTAGACGGACTCCTAACAGCAAGCAGGTTTGTGGCAGTTGCACACCAGATCACAGACAGTTAAATCTACTGCTTGAGTTGCCAAGGCTTTCATGAACTACTACGGAGCAGAGAATAAACCCAGCTAATGTGCACATGCTCTTGCTTGTTTAGTGACCAACTTAACCCTGTGCTCTTTTTCTGAATTTGCAGTTGTGTTTGCTTTTGGAGTAAATGTAATGTTATCCCATGGCTTCCCCTGCATCACCCAGCAACTTTCCATTAAATACAGAGCAGGCAGCGAAACACTCTCATCAACCACACATTCCACTAGTAATTTGAAATAAGATTTATTATAAGGTTTGTTAGGTATTTTTAGTCAGATAGAAATTGGATAAATACTTTATGTATTAGAAATGTTTAGTGGAGATAGGATGTCTAGTTAGACTGTTAAATGCTTAGTCATGCTTATGAGTTTCTACAGGGTACATCTGGTCAAGGATAACTAGAGAGAAGAGTTGATGACTGTCAGCAGACAGGGTGTGTAATATTATTATTATGATGTGTATAACTGTAGCCTTAGCCATAATATGTTCTTATGTTTAAGTCACGACATGTTACTAGAAGTCGTGTGAGAATGTTTTTAGTTACACACCACTTAATCAACAGACACACACACATTGATTTGCTTCATGTTTTGACTACTGCTATGGCCAGCTGCAAAGCTGGTAACAGAGACATCTCGGTTTGACGTTTCTGTGTAGTATGGGGCTAGCCCAACCGAGGGGATATAATGTATAGGCCTGGTGGGTTCAGGGGCTTTCATCTTACATCTGCCTGCGAGCAGTTTGGAGGTGCAAGATACCTGAGCATGTAATGTTAATTTTACCTGTGATCCTTTGAATAAATCAGCACTGTTTTGAAGTTACTTGGACTGTCTCGTCTCTCAGAGTTAGCAATGGTAATAAGAACCAACGACCAACTGGTTTGATGGTTTTTATTGAAGTTATTCAGGAGGTGGCTGTGCAAGTTGAATTAGAGAAACGTTCAATGATGTGAATAATTTTATAGTTTGGATTTTGGGTCAGGGAAGCAGGATGTCATCGTAGCATAAACTTTCAGTCCTCATCAGCAGGATAGAAGAACAAACGTTTATATGTGTACCCATGTGCAGGTGTGTTTATCTTTACTTCAGTTTGTGAGTTCAGAACCACACACAAGGCACTGCCTCATGCATGTAGAACAGTCTCGACAAAGTCCCTAAATTCAGCGTGCTGTCAACAAGTTTCACAGCCCTGCTGTAGGAAGTGCATTCACTGAAACTGATAAGTGGCATCATTCTTTCCTCATATGCTTGATAAGGTGATTGATAATGTCAGACATGAAAGATTACAGAAAGATTAAAAATAAAGTTAAGCAGAATTAACTGCTTGCACATGGTAGGATATTTTAAATAATTTCCTCATGTTTTAAAGCTTTTGTATTTAGCCACACTATGTTTTCGTTTGACAACTATAAAAGTAAGCTATGGTTTTGTAGTTAAAGAAAAGCCTGCATTTGAAAAACCAGTGGATAATCCTCTCTAATCAGTTATACTTTCATCACTTCTGATGCAGTTCACGTTCTGTTTAAAATGTTTATTTAAAGAAAAATGTGAAAACTTAATGCCAAATCACGGTGCATAGGCATGTAATATAGAATATAAGAGGAAATCCTCTTAAGTGTAAATCTCAGAGAACATTCAACAGCAATAAAACTGCAGCCAACAAAGACGCACTGGCGGACTGTGAGAGGTTTTTCTGTTTGATTGATTTATTGATCTGTTTGAATGATTTATTAGTTAAATCTGATTCTGCCTTCACTAAGAGGGTAAATCATCGGTGATTTACCTTTCATTAAAAGAAAGATATATGTCAGGGCGATGAAGTTTCGCAAACCCGTGCGGTCGCAGGTTTTGCACTTTTTCTTGCAGATTTTCTACGTCACAGCTTTTATTTCTCAGTTTTCTCGGGTATGTGTTCAGGTAGAATATCCTCACGCGGTTGCCAACCTGAGGAATGTTGACTACTCATCCCTACAATTTATGGTGCAAGGCAATCACAGGCCACGAATGCAAAAACTGAAAAATCAATGTAGTTTAAGTACTGTGCACTAAATAACTGTGAAGTGACGATACAGTGTTTGCGGATCGATTGTCTACAAACTCCAGAGGAAATCGATTACGTTCTGAGAGCTTCAGTCCGCTGCTGCAGCATCTGACTGCATCAATTACCAACTTATTCAAACTTTCCACTGCTGCACGTCTCTTACCTCGGTTTCTCCTGGGGTTTGCTTGTTTCCTTCGTTTGCCTCTACTTTCTTCTGTCATCGTCACGCTTTATTTCGTTTCCCCCCAAAAAAAGTTGCCCAAAGAGCCGTGCGAGTGTGTTTGTCCTGAGAGCCTGCCTGAGAATGAATAGTGTTGAGGCATCGCCTTCGGACGCAGCGGGAGCCTCAGACCTTGATGGGTCTCCAAGCAGAGGCGACGAGCCGTGAGGAGGAGTGATGTCAGCAGCAGAGAGGTTGGCCCCTGAGGTCAGTCTTGGCATCGTAAACGTTCACCTTCTTCGTTTACAAAGAAGCGTTGGTAAGACCTACAGCCTTAATGTTACACAAAATATTGTCGCAAATTCGCGACACTGCGCCTCCTCTTCACAGAGGGAATCCACCAGAGCCTCGTCGCCCCTGCGTGTTTGTGCTTTTCCTCTTGTGTTTACAATGGATTGACAGTTACGCTGTTTAGAGTCTCATGCTGTAACTGAAAATCTCACTGCTCACTTGAGAATCTGCATCTCTCATCTACAGGCTACTGCAACCTGCAGAAACCCCGCACACACACACAGCATCTCAACTTTAAACACTTAAACCAGATGCAAATTAGGCTGTTAACTCCAGTTTGTTACGTGTTCACCACGAGGAGATTTTACTAACTACAGGTTAATGAGAACAGGTATCTGGCCTTCGCCTCCTACCCCACCTTCCTTGCTTTATGGCTCGACTGTTATGCACCTCGCACCTGCGCTCAAGTACCCTGGAGAGGACCCCGTCCTGCGCCCCATTCACCCGAGGATGGCTGTAGGAAATGGTGCATTGACAGTCCTTTGTGCTGCAACCTGGACCGTAATCTGTTTTGCAACTGAAAAAACATCCGAAATAAAACTCTAACGTAGCGTTCAGGACCCCCACCTTGGTTTTCCAGTGCCCCCCACCTCTTTGCAACCCTGCGAGATAATACAAGCGAGCGGGGTTTCACAGTGCATAGTGTGTCGGTGCGGGGTAAACAATCAGAGCTGACACCGTGAAACAGATTAGAGAAGTAAAAAACAGATCACCTAAACGGACCCAGTTTGAATTTAGGTTTACAGTTTAGTGAGCATCATCACATAGTCCCAGGAATATTATGAGACAAAAGCAGACCTCATGCAGTAACTAATTACTTAAAATTTGTTATAATTAAACACTTTTAGTGGATTTGTCTTAACTTCATAAGTTAAGACAAACATAATAGTGATCCTTTTTTATGAATACAACTCCAGCTGCTTCCACCTTTCAACAGGACATAAGCTCAAGGTCATATTTTATATAAGACCTTCTCTCCACATTATCGTTATTTCTTTACTCATAGTGAAAAACAAAATACACCCCCTTCATTCCTTCACCAAACGTGACTGCCAGGGGTTTGTCTCTTAATGGATTCTATAAGAGAAAGCATCCCAAAGGTGGGGGTGGGGGTGGGGAGGACAGAAGGTTGGAAAAAAGAGAGGGACAGAAGGGTCATCACGGCCCTTTGTGGTGGGATGGACAGAGGAGAGAGATGAGAAAAAGAGGGAGTAGAGGAGGTGGCTGAGGAGAGGGCAATAAACTGCTACAGATGAGGGTCACAGAGGTGCAGAGGTGCTTCAGGGGTCCTGGGAGCTGGTTTTAGAGTTATGTTCAAATGTGTCAACATGGCATTCAGATTCAATGGATATGTTTTTCATTCCAAATTTCATCCTATTTTAACTGAACTGTACATATTAGTTTGAGGGTATGGTGCTTGTTACATGCTACCTGAAATTTAGACCTGTAGGCTTTGTAAGGTGTGAGCTTCTTTTGATGGGTTTAAGCACACAAATCAGCCACTGCACTCTGATGCACTTCTTTTAAATGCACATAAAGAAGTATGACCTGTGTGAAGGGTTTCTTCATTTGATTACTGATGGACTCTGTTTGGTAGATTGAATGCAGACATTCTTATTTTGGTTTAATGGTTTTGTTGTGTAATGAGGAGACAGCAATGCTGTGGTGGTACAGTTTGAGTTTTGTACTGTCTGGGTAAAACAACTATCTCTCTTTCACTCACACACACACACACACACACACACACACAGACACAGACACAAGGAGGAGCATGGAGGAAGCAGTCCCACTGGGGTTTTGTCTCTGTCTGTGGTCTATGGGTTCAAAGCTTCTCGCATGGGGAGAAAAGCCCTTAAACAGCATATTAAGCAGGAGTTAATTATATGCCAACCTAAGTGACAAAAGAAAAGAAAAGCCTCCCTCTGAATGGCAAGACAAGAAAAAGAAAAGTCATTATGCTGCCCACTTCTTTGCATTTGAAAAACTCAGTTCTTATTTTGGCATTTCCATATGTAACTCTACAGAGTCGATAGTAGTATCTTTGGCACAAGTGCTGTCTATAAGATCTTTACCTCAGAGTCTGACACAAATCTGTTCAAAAATATAGTTTAGAAATACACATCCACTCACATTCTCTAATTCTGTGATTAGTTAGCATTACAATCACTTTAGCCTGAGGCAGGAGACAAAATCATGCTTGACAAAATGTTTGTGGAAAAGAATCAGTGAAGGTCATTGTGCTTTAGCTGTGAAAGTGTTATTGCACTAAATTAGGAGTTACATTACAGCGTAAACATAAAACAAATATCTACATCAACATATCATACCTCTAATTTCTTTTAGCTTGTAAACCTCATTTCAGTGTTTGATGTGTTGTACACATATAAAGGGTGACTTCTTAATTTTTATTATTATTACTTTGCAGTAGCTTTAGCATTAGTTGTCTTAGTTTCCCAAATGTGTGTATTCAGCATGTAGGAATAACAATGTAACTTGTAAATTGAGCTGCGTCTCCTGCAAACACCCTTTTTGACTCTGCTGTGTGGAGGTTCAGCTATTGTTTCAGATCACAACCCCATGTCAGATTGCAGTTCTGTAGTCCAACAAGAGAGCTTCCCATTGCCTTTTCCTGGAGCAAATGAGTCAATTTTAGCATCACTGCCAGGCTGTAGTGGCTGCTGTGAGTCTACCATGCCACACCACAACACCGCAATGCCAATACAGTCTGAGCACACTGGGGCCCCTGAGCCAAAAGGAGCCAACACTGTAAAAAGTAATGGCAGTGATGCCATCTTAAAAAGTTACTCCTAGTTCAATTAAGCTCATTAAACATAGCAGATTAGCTAAATGACAGTACAAAGCATGTATTTTAACAAAGTCTGTGTCAAGAGGTCTGTTACTCTCTGCATCAGGATGTTGTCATGAGGGTATTACCACTTACCATAGGTGTGTGGATGTGGTCATGTACTTTTAAAAGTTTGTTTAACCCATGGCTGGGTCCACTAAAAGTGAGAATCAGCTAGTTTGACTGGCTGCTAAGGCCACATGCAGGTAATGTTATTATGGTTACCAGCAATTTTAGGCCACAGCCTTCTAACCAATTTAGAAAAGTGATCTTTGACCATGACTGTTTGTTGTTAACTGCAAGCAGTTACTCTTGAAAGTAAAGGGTAGGTTTACCAAGTCAAGTCTCAAAGCTTAGTTAAAACAATAGCATGTATATGAACACTGAAACAACTTTGGCTTGACTAACATTTTTCCTGATGACACTTGACATGAAAAGAAAGGTAATGTGAAAAGTCTAGTCAGTTACTGTAAATCAAGGGGATATCTTAAGTCTTTTTTTAGAATAAACGTCCCTCTGTGTTTCCCTGGGCAGTGTTTCTTTATCACTGCAGTCTAGGGAGATTTCTACTAAAAGTACAGAAACTGGAAGCCTGCCACTTGATTTGTCAAGGCTGAAGCTGCTCATTAACTTTAATTAAATACATTTTTGCATGGAAGTAAGGCTGCAGAAATTGTCTACCATCAGTTATATTAGAAACACATTAGGAGGGGATACTGTATTGAACAGCATTAACTGGAGAAATGATTACAGCAGGGGAAAGCTGCAGTAATGGAGGGGCAGTGCATGGCATCCCAATATAAATCTGAGAAAAGAAAATACTTGTTACAGAAAATTACTGTATGTTTTTTCTTGTCTTTTCTTTAATTTTGCTTCATTCTGCAGAAAAAAAATCAGCCTTTGGTTGTGACGCTCATAACTTACTTCCACATCACCATGTCTTGTGATGTGGGGATCACAAATAGACATGACTTCATTTCCAGGAGCTGAAAAGACTGGAAACCCCAAGTGTGAGCTATTATAAGAAGGGTATGAACTTTTTGGCTCATGTATGTTCTTCCAGTTTTCCCTCCAGTCTCATATGTAATGCCTTTTAAAGCAGATATGTCATGTTGATAATATTTTACAAGCAAGAACTGTGTCGATTTCCTTCGTAAAGCACTCGGCAGCCCACAGTGCCAGTGGCCACTGACCACAGCTGCCTGTAGCATAATAGGCTGCCATGACAGGCAGGTCCAAATCATATTCACAGCGAGGGGTTTTCCAATTAGGAAAAGGGAAGGATGACTCAGGATTAATATCCTCTGCTTGGTCAGCTGGTTGGACTTAGTTGGACTGAGTTATTTTGGGGTTAATTACAGTTCTGCAAAACAGGTTGTTATTCTACAAACAGGGGGTGATTTGTAGGAAGTTCAGCATTAAAGTTATGCTATGATCCTTCATTCTATGGATGTGATAGATACTGTAAACAATATGTACTTGTTCGCAAGGTGTACTGCACTCTATTGGAGGAAAAAGTCAATGCATTAATCCAGCACACATAGAAACAAGCAGGGAATGCATTTTACCCATTATACGTCTTTATCTGGAAACTTGTTTTATTGATCTTTGACTATTCATCTTAAAATGATAAGGACATCACGTGAGCCTAAAACAAACCTCCTTGAAATTTAACAACAGTTTAAGAAGTATCAGTGAGCGTCGTAATAAAACAAAACGCGAGCTTGTTTTATGACGGCTGGCAAGAAACAAAAAAGTCTGACAAACATTCTCCCTCCGTCCCAAACTGAACAGGTTTATTCACAAACTGGTAAAATATAACACATTTGTATAAAAATGTAGAAAATTGTACACAAAATATAACACTCGGCTTTTGTCTATTATAGTTAATGCTACTATTATATCTTTCTGTTGCTAAAGGTGAAATTCTTTTGCCAGCAAAAAAGTCAAAAAGAAGGACGTCAGTTATAAAAACACACAGAAGGCAACATCCATAAACTCCATTAATATAAAAAGATAATTTTATACAAAACATTTCATACATTCTAAAGAACAGCACTATCAGTCAGTGTTCACGCCTCGTTGCTAGAGTTAGTGTTGTGTTAAAACAGAATATCTGTGCATCTTTTTCTCAGTGTTGTTAAGGTGTCTTTGGTAGGTTGTGCACTTTTTCAGAAACGAATAAATGTGATGCTACTATTTAATTCTGGAAGCCACATAAAAATGCTTCAGCAATACTTCTCATGTGGCCTTATTGAATTTAGTTGTGCTCAGATGCATTCTTGAATGAGTATTTTAAAATATTGCGATAATCATTTACATTTATCTAAATGAGGTTCATGTGAATAGTCATGAGAGACAAAGACCTTTCAACACAGTGCTACAGTGCATCCAGAAAGTATTCACAGCGCTTAATGTTTTCCACATTTTGTTAGGTTACAGCCTTATTCTAAAATGGATTAAATTCATTGTTGTGCTCAAAATTCTACAAACAATACCCCATAATGACAATGTGAAAAAAGTTTGTTTGAAATCTTTGCAAATGTATTAAAAATTAAAAAAATTAAAAAAGAAAATCACATGTACATAAGTATTCACAGCCTTTACCATGACACTCAAAATTGAGCTCTGGTGCATCCTGTTTCCACTGATCATCCTTGAGATGTTTCTACAACTTGATTGGAGTCCACCTGTGAAAAATTCTGTTGATTGGACATGATTTGGAAAGGCATACACCTGTCTATATAAGGTCGCACAGTGCATGTCAGAGCACAAACCAAGCCATGAAGTCCAAGGAATTGTCCGTAGATCTCCGAAACAGGATTATATCAAGGCACAGATCTGGAGAAGGGTACAGAAAATTTTTTGCAGCATTGAAGGTCCCAGTGAGCACAGTGGCCTCCATCATCTGTAAATGGAAGAAGTTTGGAACCACCAGGACTCTTTCTAGAGTGGGACGCCCCGCCAAACTGAGCGATCGAGAGAGAAGGGTAGATCTCCGAAACAGGATTATATCAAGGCACAGATCTGGAGAAGGGTACAGAAAATTTTTTGCAGCATTGAAGGTCCCAGTGAGCACAGTGGCCTCCATCATCTGTAAATGGAAGAAGTTTGGAACCACCAGGACTCTTTCTAGAGTGGGACGCCCCGCCAAACTGAGCGATCGAGAGAGAAGGGCCTTAGTTAGGGAGGTGACCAAGAACCCGATGGTCACTCTGAAAGAGCTCCAGCATTTCTCTGTGGAGAGAGGAGAACTTTCCAGAAGAACAACCATCTCTGCAGCACTCCACCAATCAGGCCTGTATGGTAGAGTGGCCAGACAGAAACCACTCCTCAGTAACAGGCACATGGCAGCTGGCCTGGAGTTTGCCAAAGGCACCTGAAGGACTCTCAGATCATGAGAAACAAAACTCTCTGGTCTGATGAAACAAAGATTGAACTCTCTGGCCTGAATGCCAAGCGTCATGTCTGGAGGAAACCAGGCATTGCTCACCACCTGTCCAATACCATCCCTACAGTGAAGCACGGTGGTGGCAGCATCATGCTGAGGGCATGTTTTTCAGCGGCAGGAACTGGGAGACTAATCAGGATTGAGCGAAAGATGACTGCAGCAATGTACAGGGACATCCTTGATGACAACCTGTTCCAGAGCACTCTGGCCCTCAGACTGGGGCGATGGTTCATCTTTCAACAGGACAACAACACTAAGCACACAGCCAAAATAACAAAGGAGCGGCTATGGGACAACTCGGTGAATGTCCTAGAGTGGCATGAAGTGGCAAGAGAGTATGAAGCTTGTAGCATCATACTCAAAAAAACATGACGCTGTAATTGGTGCTAAAGGTGCTTCAACAAAGTATTGAGCAAAGGCTGTGAATATTTGCATAGATTTCAAACAAACTTTTTTCACATTGTCATTATGGGGTATTGTTTGTAGAATTTTGAGGACAATAATGAATTTAATCCATTTTTGAATTAGGCTGTAACCTAACAAAATGTGGAAAATATTAAGCGCTGTGAATATTTTCTGGATGCACTGTAAAGTCAGTGCAAAGCCACAGTGTAAAATTTGCTGTAGCCTTCTATTGTATGATACAACACAAAAGTAACACAAAAGTACCTCAGTGTACCGATACAATATGTATTTTACACATTTGCAGCAATTAATAAAATTCCTGGTTCTTGATTCCCTATGCTGAATTAGTAACACAGAATTTTCCAAATAAATTCTCTTTGGGATTAGAGCCAAAATGATGCAGCACTGTACCGAGAACGCACTTCAGTTTCTCAAATATAGGCAACTATTACAAATCTTTTGACAGATGGAGAACCAGCTGACTTGGGTTTCATGCAAAATAGCCGTCGTCCTCAGCTGAGTCTTGTACAGTTCAATTGCATGATGTTTGAATATATCACACATCTTGTAAAGTGAAAGGGATTGTTGCACAAATATTATACTCAGGTTTTACACATTAGCCCCTATGTATGTACCTTAAAAAGAAAAAGGCACTTTCTGTTTTGCTGTTATAAACACCACTGAAAAGTACACAGCTGCTTAAGGAACACGTACAGTAAACATGTCGAGTGCATACTCTGTCTGGAAAGGCAATTACAACACAAACTGAACACCAAAGATTCAAACAAGTCCTGAGTGTCTGCGTAGGCTAAATGTGTTTCTGCATTTGTGCATACTGTATGTGGGAATACTGATATACTGGTATAAAGAGTGTTGTCGATGACAAGAAAGAACTCCCTAGCAATGCAGATTAATATTTAGTAGCACCGAGAAATGATTTCTCAGTCATTAAAAGCATCTTTCTCATCTCTTCAAACAACAATCTTACCAATTCCCACTGGACTTCGGAATCCAAGCAGTCTATCACAAGACAGGGGATGATCTATCCGATGTCTCATTGTCATATACACAACTTGGAGATTTTAATCTAAAGTTTAGGAGCAGGGCATGCCAGAAGTACACACCCCTTCCTCCTCCTATCATATACTTCCGCTTCGCTTTGCGTAACCCGCCCTCCCTCCCCTTTTTTCTGCAGCTTTCTCTCCTTTCATGCAGCGGGTTCGCCAGTGCCCGAGAGCAGTACAGATTCCAGCAGCCTTTCTCCCCCAAACCGCAGTTCACCTAAGTTACACCAAGTATCATCCTCCTTCATACACTGAGGGCAGGCCCCAGCTAGTGAA
>NW_018127881.1:1504757-1544352 GCF_001952655.1 Monopterus albus
GGAATGCCTATTTTGAAAAAGTATGAACTTCATATCAGGCATTTTGCTCTGTGTATTACCATAGGACAGAGAAATATAACAAGTACCAAGGCAGCAATGGAAGAACACAGAAAGGCAGGTTGATCAGGCACCTTTGGTTTAAGATTTTGTGTGGAAGTTCTTACAATTTTGAACCTGTGGTAGGACCACATTACTAGCTTAGTCTCAAGTTACAACCAAAACACACTACAACATGCCATCATTCCTGTTACTTGTGTACCCGGTAACAACAGACCCTTTGCCAGTTCAGGATGCTCGCTCGAACAAGGAGTCATATGTTGGATTTATGTACAAGGCTTATGGCAGCGTATAAAACAGCCCAGACTAATGATCCATTACATGAAATGTTGTATTCAAAAGTTTGTCTGTCTTACTTTTACTAACCTATAAGCGACAGGACTTAAGAATTACGTTAAATCCTGGTCAAGGCCTCCTTTTTAATTGTTAACCTAAATATATGTTGAGCTGCCCAAGAGTCCTCTTCTAAGATGGTGTGTTCAGGTATTTATTCTCTCCAGCCAGTGAGGTAAGCATGGACGTCATGTCACCGACAGCCATGTTGGACAGGCCAGAGCCTGCAGGTAGGCTGATTGATGTTTGAGGGGTGGTGAGGCAGGAAGAGGCCTGGGAGGAAGACCCTAGCTGACCCTGGAGGGGATTATTGACTGGGCTGAATGAAGAAGACTCAGCATCATCGATGATGGAGGTGAAGTCTATGCGGGCATTGTCTAGGTCCAGGTTTTCTAAGGCATTAGAGATGGGGCCAGAATCAGGATTGGGAGCCATGGAGTCAGACTTATTGCCACCTGTTGGGTCTAGGTTGGATGCCATACTATGCTGCTGTTTGATACAAGGCCCATTTTGGGAGGCCATATATTTCTCCATAGCCATATTGATCTGACCAGAGTAGTAAATATTGTTGTTATTAGAAGGAGAAAGCATTTCGTTTTGCGGGTGTTGTGGATGCTGGACTGGAGGCAGTCTGACCCCTCGTCTGGGGCTGGAAATAGAGTGGACAGGGCTGAGGTGGTCTGGGCTGCCCAGGTAGCCTCCTCCCACCTGTGAAAGGCTGTTCTGGCGGCTGAGAGGTTTTGGTCCCTGAGGAGGCCTGGGGACCACCATCTCCTGGCCATAGCATGAGCTTTGAAGACCTGTCAGCTGCTGGTCTTTAGGTGTCACAGAGCTGGGCCCTCGGCAGTGGGTTGGAGTGCTTGTAACCAGGTTCTGGTTTGGGTAAGAAAGATAGGGCTGGCTGGAGTGAAGATTCTGGTTTTGGTGCTGTGGACTGTGCTGTATCAGTGCTGTCTGGCCACTCATATCCACATTGTCAGAAGGAGGAGGAGGTTTAATTCCACTCTGCTGTTGCTGTTCTTGTTGCTGCTCCCACATGAGTGCTTGCTGGGACTGTACATAATTTCTCACCATCATCTCCTTTGCCTGTATCCAGCCTGAATTCCAACCACCCCCTCTGGGGAAAGAGGTTTGGTTCTGTCCTTGAAAGTCACAGCTGGGATTATTAGAGCTCCTTGTCATAACCTGACCTACATGTTGTGGGTAATCTTGAGTCTGCTGGAGGAGCATACGCTGCTGTTGGAGCTTTGTACTTTGACAGGCATTTCCACCTCCCATCCCAGGGTGGAACTGCTGCTCAGGCTTGATGATGAGCTTATGTGTTCCATCAGGACTATTATAAAGACCTGTCTGATTGCTGAAGTGGGCCTGTGTCTGTTGAGGCTGCAGGCTGGGATCTGAGTATTGCATTCCCTGTTGGTTCTGGAGAGCACGGCTAGAAGTCTGGACTTGGCAGTGGGTGTCACTCCATGGGCTTCCAGTATCACCACCATGGCCTATGTTAGGATAATGGGGGCCTGAGGGACTCAGCTGGCAGGTGCTCATACTGTACTCAGCCTGCTGGAGAAGGGTAGTACATGTGCCCTCTGGCTGAACAGACCGTGACTGGCCCATTGGATTTCCACCAGCCCTAGAATTGACTTCCTCTCCTTGGTTCTGGTAGTGTCCTTGCATATAACTCTGGTCTGGACAGCCCAGAGAGTCATGGTTTGGGGACAGCTGATTTGAAAGAGGACCTCCACCTCCAACTCCTGCAAGATTTTGATGCTGTTGCTGGTATCCTGTGAAGCTTCTTTCTCCACAGGACATCATCATGGCTCGATCCCTGGCATGAACAGGGGCAAGGTGGGGTTCCATACTTATAGCCTCCATCATTACATTCTCTGTAATGCTAGGCGGTCGGGGGGAGTAAATGTGTCGGGTAAGACTGGTGTCAGAGCCACGGTGTAGTGCATTCCTTCTGCCCATCATAGCTACATTATTAAGGCTATTGAAGCGTTTTGGGAGAGCTTGTGGATCTGCTGCTGAATGAACTGGGTCACTGGCTCTTCTGCTGCTATTACCTGGAACTTGGTGAGGGTACATAACACCAGTGCCATACTCTGTGTTGGCACTGTGTCTACGTGGGCCACCTAGTTGAAGGAAAGGAGGCAGCGGCTGACCCTGGAGCTCACTCAAAACACCTCCTCTTCTGCCTGGAGTTCCCGGCTGCTCCATATTGGGTAAAGGAGTAGGTGGTGGCCCACCAGTTGCTGCAGCATATTTGGCCTTTAAACTGTATTGCTGGGCTGGTGTTAAATTAGGAAGACCTGGCAATCCTCCCCCTCCAGAACATGAAGCTGCTCTGCGATTGGTCTCAGGAGAGAGGGGGTCTCCCCCACTCTGCTCTGGGCCAACAAAGTGACATCCTCCCCTTCCTGTTCCTCCCATTTGCGAGACCTCACTGGAGCGCCGACTGGACAGGTAAGGGGACACCATGGAGGAGCGACGGCTGACAGTATATGCAGAGCTCAGGCTGCTGGTGCCACTGCCTCTTCTGTCATTAGTAGCGCATCCACCTCCTAACTCATGGTTGGCCAACTCCATAACACGGCGATTTGATAGGAGCGGAGAAGGTGTACACATTCCCATATTCTCCCCTGAACCTGAAAATGTACAACCAAGAAGAACATCCTTAGAGATGGGTTCATTACGATCTTACACATATTTATTTTGACTTGTACAGCCACAAGTCCTTAGAGATAGTTCATTACGATCTTACAAATATTTATTTTGACTTGTACAGCCACAAGAAAACTGTTTGCAATTTCCTGGTTTTCTGCATAAATTGGTCATGAAATGTGATCTGATCTTCACCAAAGTCACAAATACCAACAAACACAATATTTTTAACACTGTAGCATGCAAACCCTACATGTTGGAGACACATGTCCTGTTATGCTGTAACAATGCAATTCTTGCTTCTGGCCAGCAGAATATTCTATTTTGTGCAACAATTCACACTTCAATATAAATCAATACAAACAAAGAATATGCCCATAATTATGACATTTTGATTATTTATGAATGATTTCATCGAACTTACCAGGAAGTGTAGGTAGCTTGTTGTTGACACAGCGGCTGGGAGGGCTTGGCCTATGAATTTGCTTAAGTTTGTCAATCTTCAGGTTCTCCAGCCTCTTCAAAGCCTGTGCTGACATTCCCATTGTTCCTCCTCCACTTACAGGCTCCCCTCCTCCGCCACCTCCTACTCCATCCTCCAGTGCTGTGAGATCCTCCAAGCTGCCCGCTGCATTTAAGTTCATCTCCACCCCACTGTCATTGTTGTTGGCGCTCCCCAGTGGAGAACGTTCACTGCTGCAGGATGATTGACCACCAGGGCTTGGCTGGGATTTCTGTAAGAAGTATTGTAATATGTTGTCATGTCTACTTGAAATTACTGACAACCATTTTCAAATGGCAGAAATGTATTTTGTACCTACTAGGCTAAAAAAATATCTATGGATACTGTTAGAAAGGCTTCGGGTTAAGAGGAACTTTGATAATGGACAGATAAAAATTGAGCTGTAATTTGAGTTTTGTAACAACTTGTACAGTGTATGCCTGTATTTTCCTTTGGTCAGCAGTACTGGTAAGAAAATTTACTACAGTTTGTTGTAAATGGAAGCAGGTCAGGTAATTCAACTATTTTCTGTTAAGCTAAATGTTATCTTCCGCCGGTGTCATTGTTGTGCACATTAAAATTCACCTTTCCATGGTAGATGGTTGAATTATCTTACTGATTAATGTGGTAGGACGGCCGAACATCCGGGTGACTGCTGTATTTTGTTTTCAATCTTATATTTTGGTTACTTGAGCATTGCTACTTTAGTGCTGAGTCAATGTAAACCAGCTACCATGTTCTGGTAGAATCCGCCAGATGTCGCTAGTACTCTTAGCTAAATTCAATCCTCAGTTATTGGGTGAACTGTACTGAAAGGACTGCTTTAAGAGATAGCTGGCGGTTTTGAGTTATTGTGTTTCCATATATCAATATATAACTTCACTTGATTATGGTATATCATCTCCATAACAATAAGTAATGTACTGTATATTTGTTACTTTGATGGAAGCAATGAGAATAACTTGCCAGTCATTGTAACTGGCAGTCTAACTTTAATTTAGTTTTTTCTTTTTGCTCTGTAGAACCACACACACACACACACACACACACACACACACACACACACACACAGCCAATAAAGTAGATGTAATTATTCAAGTCTCCAGTCTTGTGTCCTGACTGACACCCAGTGGCGAGTGTCATATTCCACCAGCTAACGATAAAACTTCTTTCCCTCACCTATAGATACAGTCCTAACTTTTAATTAATTTTCTCATTTTTAAATGATATCACAGGCTGTCAATAAAATGTACCACTCACGAGAGCGTTCTCAGGAGCCAGGAGTTTGCAGTCCTCCCTGCGTGTCTCCTCTTTCTCCAGCAGCAGTTCAGAGTTCTGACTTCCAGGGGTCATGGCTGAGCCAGGGGGTCGAGGTCCTGTGTCTCCACGATGCTTCTTGGTGATGTGGGCTTCAGGGCCGTGCACTGTCTTTACATGTTTACGCAGTGAGCTGGGATCTGTGTATCGTTTAGTGCAGCCGGGGATTTTACATACATACGGTTTCTGCAATGGTTCAAGGTGTGGGTCAGTACACAATCTTTTTTGTGTGTAGACAGTCTTGTATACCATAATTCACTTAAGTACAGGAGTGTCTCCAATGTAGTGCCTTGACATTCTAGGTCCAGTACAAATGATTGATAATGGCACTCTCTGTATAAAAGTTAACTTTTCCTTTTTAAACCTGCCATTGCCGATGTACAAAATATTTGCCAGACCCTCTATTTTAAGTAATTTAAGTAAAAAAAAAACAACATTCAGTAATTACTTGTCTGCCTCAGACAGGATAATCACAGTTTGCTACATTAGTGTTGTTGACCATGTACATAGCCAAGACAAAATCTAAATTTACATGTCAAGCTATTTAGATTAAATTACTCTATTACTTCAGTGTATACTACAGTACCTCATTGGAATGAGTTCGGTTCTGATGCTTGGCCCGGTCTGAAGCATTGGAGAAGGCCTTGTTGCAGCCTTCATGCTCACACACATATGGTTTCTCACCAGTGTGAGAGCGCAGGTGAGTCTTTAAATTTTCCAGGCGCGAATAGGCCTTGTTGCAGCCTTCAAACTAAAACAGAAATATGTTTTTTTAAGTCAAGTTGCAATACCTTTAAATAGTCTTAAATAATAGAGGATCCACTCACAGTGCACTTGTGTGGCTTCTCTCCGGTGTGTCTGCGCATATGAACCACCAACATGTACTGGGCTTTGACAGGCCTCTGTTCTCGAGAGCATTCCTGACAGTGACACACAAACTCCTTCTTCTCTCCATGGATGTGCTCATTGTTGATGTGCTGCAGAGTAAACAGATAAAGAAGGAGGCAGTAATCAATGTGATATACTAAAATGCTAATGCAAACGAGTATTAAGTAGGATTTGAAAATGTAGCCTTGGATTTGCTCAAGACCACCCTGTTTTTCCTTTGTTTGTTTCCCCAGTGTACGGTGTCTTTAGATCAATATTTCTTACATGAACTAGCTGGTCTTGTGTGTCAAATTCTTTGTTACAGCTTTCCCAATGACAGTTTGTTTCATAGATGGCCTCTGGTTCAGGTTTCCCATCCTCTTTGTCCAAGTCATCTCTGCCATCAAGTAGACCCAGGAGAGGGTCCTGATGAAACATATGTGCACAAACCAAAACATTTGTTTCTGAAGTTTAAATGAAATCTATACATACTTTGTACATTTGTACTGTATTACATATCAGATATCAGCAGGTTATATACTGGTGATATGATGGAGGTTCACTCCACCTATAGTTACAGCTTCTTAGTTCCATTTCATTTTGACAAAAAAGCTTTTCTTTTCCTGCATGAGTATCTGATAAATCTAAGGCTGAAAACTAAAATATAAATGTGTGAAAAGAGAAACAACTTGCAAAAGAATAAGAAAGTTACTGTACCTGAGTGCCAGTGGAAGAAGGACTTGCCACATCTCCCTCTGACCTCTCCTCCATGCTCTTCACATTCATGCCATTCATCACACCTCCCAGCCCCGGCTCTGTTTTCAGCTACAAAGCAATACACACATGCTGTACTACATCTGCCTCGCACAGTCTGTTTCTGTCTCTCAGTCATTCACATTCATTCAAGTAATATAGATTTTATCGGTATCACATTCCCATCACTTATCCATCCTCTCGCAGGTTTGTAAAGTTCGAGAGGGCGCTGTCTTACATGTCCATGCTTGGACGGAGCGTGGAGCCGTGGATGGTGTGGAGGTAGACGGGACGCTTGGCAGGGACCTGATGTGTGTCCACCCAGAGGTGTCCCCCCACCTCCACTGTACATGGAGCCTTGTTGCCTGGATGGGCAGTTCATGTTGCTGGAATAACCCAGAGATGGACTGTGAGGTAAGAGAAAAAAACCAACATCACAGCTTTAGGAGAACAAAAACTCACGGAACCAGTGAGGTATTCAGAACGATCAAAATGTCTACAACCAGTTTGCTGAAATGTTAAAATGTGTAAGTGCATGCAAAACTTTTCCATGTACAGAGGAACATTTGATTACTCAAAACAGTGGTATTGCAGCCTTTTCTCATCATTTGCCTTTATATAACTGATTTGCCTTGATGGACAAGTCTGCCTGTGGGTACCTCTCTCACCCATTTTGCTGCAGCTTTCAGGTTAGGACAACATGTATGGTTGAAACAGGTGAAATCTAATAATTATACTCTTCATTCACAGAACCTACATTTGATGGCTATAACCAGAGTTCAGAGTAGAAGAGCTTTTGCATATGCAGCTTCTTTTATGTTAAACGCTCTAAAAATGAACTAAAACTTCAGTTTGTTGTTTTTCTGAGAAAATTTAAATCTATGCTAAAAGAGTGTTTTTCACTTATTTGTAATTGTTAGACTTTGCTGTTGGGTTTAGTGTATTCTGTGCCCGTACTGTATTTTATTGTAATTTTATCGTAATATATAGAACAGAGAAATATCTGACCTCATGGCGCTCACAGAGAGATGACCATAGGAGCTAGCACCATTGGGGTTGCAGCGGGAGTTGACAAAGGCCACCAAGGAGTTGGGTGATGTCCGGATGACTGTCTGCAGATCTACGCTGGCATCAGACAGAGGAGAGATGGACAGCGCTCTCTTTTTACTCAGCTTTAGCATAGAGTGGGGTGTGGAGAACCTCGAGCCTAAGGGGGCAGAGGATGACAAAAACAGGAAGGTTAACTTTGCAAAAGGTGTATTTAAATTTTAATTCTGTCAGGACACACCACTTCCGCAGTAATATGTGAGTGTTCCTTACCATCACCTGACCCGATCTGATCGGAGCCAGGCTGAACTTGGCAGAAGTTATTGTGAGATGACAGCATGTTGTTCTGGTTACAGTAGGGGGTGCTATTACCACCTGCAAGGCATTAAGAACAGAGAGCAGCATTAACATTTCTCAATATGAGAGCCAGTGTAGACATAAAAGCCAGACTGTAACAGTAATTAGATGGCATATTTATATTTCCTATTCACTAACATATTTGATCTTTAAAAGGTCTGTTTTTTTTCTCCAGTTTACCACAGGTTACTGCAGTAAATCTGATCAATCAGGCTTGTCTCAGCAGTACAATCAGCTTCCAGTTGTTTGCTGACCTTTCTACTGTAGAAAACCAGGTGGTTTCTGTTTGCTGCTCAGTCTCAGGTTATCTGTAAGCCCAAATCAGTACCAGCTGTTAAATTAAAGAGATGTAAAAGATACTCTGACTCACCCTCTGTGGGCAGCATGCTCCTGTGGCCCATCATACTATGTGGAGGGGGGGCCTGAGGGGGCCTCATATATTGATCCATGCAGTGGCCAAGCCCCTGTCCTGGTCCTGGTCCATGAGTCATACAGGGAGTGACGGGATTAAACATAGCGCGGCAGTCCTGGGAAGAGCCGTTGAGGAGTGGGGCACGCAGTGAAGACACATCACTGTAGAGAGACTGTTCTGATGGGACTAGGCTGCAAATGTCAAAGAAACACAGTTATGAAAATAACCTCAAAGTAGTGAGAAAAGTGGCCACTGCAAAAAGTCTTCATGGCAGCTGTAAACATTTTAGAATATAGTGCATTTGTCAAAGTATCAGAAAAGCAGTAAATGTCCAGCACGTGCATCTTGTTTGTCTTGCAACTGTGATTTCTTGCAGCATTACTCGAATTTTCTTTTATTCCTGATGAAGAGCCAGTTTGGACTCAGTGTTGTACTTTTTCTAATATATTTAAATTCATTCAACAGTGTTGCAAGTAACTGATAGTTATTGGGGTCAAAAGCAGCTAAATATAATTGTTGTCAAAATAAAAATAAAAAAACCCAGACTCCCTCATCCCCACTCTAATCCACTGTAATGTCTCTGTCTCACCACTAGATGGTGTATAGCCCATTTGTAAGTCTATTTTATGGAATTTTACTCATCTGGGTTTTCCCCCTTTCAAACTAGAGAAGTGAAGCTTCATTGGAACTTTCCAGTCTTCTTATGAATTTCAATATCTCCTCTGAAGTTCCCCCAATCTCACTGGCTAGTTTGAAATCTGCCTCTCCTATCCCTGCCTGTTTTTCTCTGCCACTCTAACTTCTCTCCCTAAAGGGCAGACTTATTCTATCCACCTTCTCCTAAGTCGTCCTTTCAGTTCTTTAATTCTTTTACCACAGCGTGTATTCCACACAGGGGCTTAATCTGTGCTCTCTAATCCACTGTGCTGGCCCCCTCGAATTTACCTCCCACCCATTCTCACTTTTTTCTCCCTTTCTCTTTTCCCATTCATCCCTTCTGTTCTACTTCTCTGTCTCTCCCTCTCTACCCCCTCTGTCATTTCTGTGTCTTTCTGTCCCCTCTTCCTTTCTCCCTCCTCCTCCTCCTGCTCCTCTGTCTTTCTCCATCCTGCCCAGCCACCTTTTTCTCCAACTCGCTCTGTTTCTCCCTAACTCTGGGTAACCTGAGCAGGGCGCGAGGCAGTCATGCAGAGCGCAGCAGGGCCTGGTCAGCCTGTAATTAGCAGCTGTCAGAGAGAGGCCGCAACCTGGGTGGTATGGGGGAGGCAGGGAGTGGGAGGGTAGGAGGACAGGGGGAGGAGTGACAGGCTGAGCTAGAACTTTGTCCACAACAATTACAGCAGGACCTGAGCCTCTGCACCCTCAGAATATCTCTTTGAGTGACAGTCACCATTACATTGTTACAAAGAACTGAAAACAACTGTACAACTGTAAAACAACACTTGAATCGTGGTCACAAGTCGTGGTCAAAAGGTTAAGGGATCCTTTTTCAAAATAATTTGTATTATTATGTATATATGTTAAAAAAACAAACTATTGACCGGTATATTGTTATTAGTATCTTTTGACTCTAAAATCTCCATGTTGATATCAGCCTCAAACATGAAACTCTCTCATCTTACTCTCAAAATGAAAGCAAATAAGCATATTAACCAGTATGTTGAGCTATTTCTTTAAGTTTCTCTTAACATGGCATATGCTAACTACTGTCTTACCCTCTGGAGGGTTGGCTGGGTGAGGTCTCATAGTGATACAGCCCCTGGTGTGGCTGCATGTCCACTGGCATTGGAGCCTCGAGACCTGCTGCTCCCCTTACACCCTAGACCTGCCACACAGAGACAAGGACATGGTTAGAGGGAAGAGTGGAGATCCAAAGAAAGCCAACGCAACCAAACAAAACTATACTACACTCGAAAGAAAAGCCAAACAGACAAAAACAATTGTGGTTGGGTAAAAAGGGAATATGTAGGATGTTAATAACAGACCAAACCAAACCAAGCAAAGCAGTCCATGGGCAAAATAATCTTTCTCTGTAGAGGTCTGGTACAAAGCATTACATCCTTAACATAAATAAAAGTGGAAATCAAACAACAAATACATAACTAAGAGTCCTACATTCAAAATCATGTTGTCTTGGTTAAATCATCCAGTTATGTTTTACCTTTTTAATGAAGCTGAGATAAAATAAAGCTTTAAAAAAACCCTCTTCTCTGATGGAGGTTATGTAATGGTACATGATGTGCCCTGACACACTCCTACACATTAGACTAAACTCATTTATTGACTGTAATCTCTTCTCTAAAGAGATTCTTGCAGCCCAAACAAGGTTTAACGGCATTAAAAATGGTAAAAACCATCTTCCCATCCTGGATACTATAGTGATCACTAAAAGACATGAGGATGAACAAATTCTAGGTTTTGGCTTGAAGCTTAAACAACATAGTTGGAGAACACTAGTAATGAAAACAGGTTAAAATGAGAGTAGAACAGAGCAGCCTTTTGTGTGAAGCTCATACTGAGAGACTATCTTTCAGCAAGAGTGTATGTGTAAGGTAATTCTAGCTGAGAGATCATAGGAACAAGCACCTGCTCATTACATCCAGCCACATAAGTGCAAGTACTAATATTTGGAGCTGAGGACTTGTTTAAAGAGATAATTAGGACATAAGAACTACTGTACACACTGTCATCGCTGTCACAAATGGACAAAGGCCAAAAAAATGAGTTTTGAGCTTTTAACAAAAAATGATTGTTTAAATTTTTGTATGTGCTCTATGACAGTGCCTTTATCAATATAACAATGAACTGATAAATATTATTAGTTTTTGAGTCTGATTTCCTGATGCCACATTTTTAGCTCAGCCCTTCAGTCTCTGTCATGTATGGGGAATCACAATATCACATTGCTGCTGTTTAAGTGACAAGTTTTCAAACCCAGTCTGCTAAGGCTGCTCTCTACTGCAGATGAAAGTGCTCTGGTCTGAGTCTAACAGGTTGCCAGGTCTGTTATGTAGCAGCATAAGTGTTAAAAAGGGGCAGTAGGGACCCAGTTATTTGGATTTGGCACGCAAAGTCAGCGAGTGGCTAAATGACATGGGCAGCACGTGACTAATTGCACGTATTCGCCACCCCGCTGAATATGTGTGCAAGGTAATTGGCCAGAAGTGCTAAATAGAGATCTTGTCGAGCACCTCAGCTGTCCAGAGCTAATAAATACCACAAAGGGGGTTCCCAAACAGCCTGACACACACATACAGTGCACCCTCACTAGCATAGCGACACACCTGTCAGTCTTGCTAGAGGGTAGCATAATAATACAGTAGCCACCGAGTCTGCAGAGAATGTGTGTGTGTGTATTTGTGAAAGGTCGAGTCAATATACTGGAAGCAGTTGTACTGTGTAAGTCTAGTGGCAAGTGAGAGGAGGTCTGGAGACAAGTGTATTTGCACTATATATGGTTTTACATTTTGTAAGTATGCACAGATAGATGATTTCATATGTGCATGGTGCTGACACAGGTGTCGTGGCACTGCGCTATTTTAGGTCAACATTTTGTGGGAAACTCTTAGGGAGTTTGCTGCCCAGTGTAATTTTGTGGTGTTGGGTTTGAGAGGGATGGGACAGCAGCATATTAAAAACCCCCAAGGCCATAAATCAAATGGCTAACTAAACAAGTCTGCTCCACTGTGGCGCAGCAAGCTGGGCAGGAACCAAGGAGCTGAGGATGAGGACAGGATGTCCAGCCACTTTTTACACCCAAAACCTCCTCATTCAAACACTCCAAGTATCACCACCCCATACAAATAAATCTCACCTAACAGCCAGGAGCTCTGCATATGCACTGAAGTCGGATGGTATCGTTGATGGTGATATTAGCTGAGCTTACCTCAATTGCTGGTTATTTTTAAGCAAACCCAAGAAGTCCTGAATGTGGTTTATTGTAATACATTTCCATCCTGGCTTACCTACTCACTCACCAAACCAACCAATGAATAAAATATGGTTTTGTATCCTTAATGGACTATTACTCACAGACTGTCAGAAACCCAACCACAAGCCCTGTCGCTCAGCAGAAGTGCACGCTAAAAGCTGATCTGGTCTTGGCTTTTCTGTGAAGGGACTCAAACACTGACCAATGTATCTAACATCTGAAAGATGAAAAACCACATTCTTGTTATGAAAATGAAAATTTGAATCCATAAGCACTAACTTGTCCTTTGGCTAAATTGTTTTTGTGGTATACAAAGAGACATCTTGTTCAGTCTCACACAGTTTGGCCATTTGTGACCTTCCCAGAAAACTCTTGGTCCTCCTCTCTCTGAGGAAATCTCCAGAGAAGACAGACATTTCCACAGGTCACTGGTCATGTCAGACAAAAGGCCTGAGCCTGCCCTGATCCACTCTGCTTCTACATTCCTCTACTCTTGGGTGTAACATTAAACTGGGGCTCACATATGCCTCCCCTACTGGCTCCCCAGCCAGTGTAAAAAGCAGCATTTAATGACAGTCCCTAACCTCTTAACCTCATCTCTCCTCTACTCTCAGATGGGAATGTGAGTATAGTACCGGTGCTTATGTGTGTGTTCTCATTTAATCCTTTACTTAGACAGACACACACAAAACAGCCTAAATACAACTAAACACAATGTCTTCGGAGCATGTTGTGCACTATAAACACCCATCTGAAAGCATTTTCTTTCACCCCCACCCTCTCCCTTGCTCCTCACTTTGCTCCTCTCATTCTGCCTTTTCCATTGCTCTGTATGTCTATCTCGGGCCATCTCCGCTCCCTCTTCTCCCCAGCTGTCTCCACCCTCTCCCTCATTCCCTCTCTCGCTTTCTCTCTAGGCTGATTCCCGCTCCTGCGACCTATCCTTCTCCCCTCCCCCTCCCGGCGGAGCTGCAGTCGAGGTGGGTGTTCTCTGGCTGTTATGACTTGAGAGACGATAATGGCAGCTTTAATGTAGCCAGTCGTTCCTGATGTGGCTGGGCTTGTGGGAGATTCTGTTGTGTCAGGGCTGTAGATGGAGCGAAGGAGGGAGGAGGAATGAAGGCGTGGCCCGGGCCCTCAGCCAACCACAGTCCAGAATCATTTTCATTTTCTTTTTTCTTACTCTCCTCATCCGCCGACTCTTTCTAGCCCAGTTGTTTTCTTTTGGTGGTAAACTTTGTTGTTTAATTCTGGCTTTGTTTTTGTAACCCCTGCCCACTCAACACAGCCCGTCCTCCTTTCCCCGATTCTCTCGCCCAGCTGTGCGCCTTTGTGTTTTTTTACCCATTTTTACCCAAACTTTGAATTCCTCTCAGCTGCTGCAATGTGATGGGGACCAGCAGCGTGGTCACTTAAAGGCCACAGGGCTGGAGACATCACTGTAAACAATAAGCTCGACGTAGTGATCTGCTGCAGGGGAGAAAGATCAGTGTCATATCTACATCACAAAGAGCCGATCTGAGTTTGATTTAAACAGCTTTAATTCCTGCTAATAGATACTGAACAAAAATAATTACTGTGACAAGGAAACAAGTTCCAGAAAATCAGGTAGTTACGCTGTGAAACGATTTAGTGCTATTGTTCATGGACTTTCATTAATACTGTATTGTAATGATATGACTTTAATACAAAACTCTGGATGGATGGATGGATGGATGGATGGACAAAACTCTGTTGTCTGTATTAATGAATCATTATTATTTATTATTGTCTAACAAACCCCCTCTTGACCAGTGGGTAGGAAAGTGACACACTGCCAGTTTAGCAACAATGTCCAATATAAGTCATAACATTTAGTAAGTCCATCACCAAAATGCAGCATTCAGGTTTTGCTTTACACATGTAAGCATTCTAACAGATGTAAAGCACAGCAGTGGAGTTCCTTCTACTTAACATTCATTTGGCTATTTTATATATATTTATGTATGTCTTTTATATATTATTAGTGCAAAGTTGATTTCAAATATATAACCCAGCCCTGTATACAACATAGATATAATTGCCTGTAGTCTCATATACTTAAAAAGAACAGCAATTTTACTGAATTATAAGCAATACTTTGCCTTCTGATTTATGGAGGTTTTTTTCATAAAGCAATTAAACAAACAAAAAACATTCAAAAGTAAGGGAATTCATAAATTTGAAATAAAACTGATATTTTTTTCTAATGTTTTTTCCTCAGCTACTAAGACTAACTATTGGGGGATGCAAAGCGATAATATCAGTAAAATGTAATCCTGTTGACTGAAATGCCCCAAACTTCAAAGATACCTGAAATAAGTGACAGTCCTGGTTTAGCCTCCATCATAGAACAAAAATACCTTTAATGATCTTGTCATTTGGTAGCCATGTTAATGGAAAAAGGAATCCCTGAAGCTCTAATGTTTACTAGACTAGTACTATGGTTTAACTTAGTCAACACTTTCAACCCCACTGATTCACACCTCACACACCCCTGTACAGTAAGCTGAGGAAGCTGTGGTGTTGATGTCTCACGCCTGGGGTTGTCACCTTGCCAGAATGGCAGAATGAAACGTTGATCCCTTGTTGCTACACAGCCAGAGTGACTGATGACAGACATCAGGGCACATGAGGGCTTGAACACTGCACCTCAACATGACTACAAACCGCACATAGAAGTGGGAGCTGATCTCAAGCACAATGAAAAAGAGTAGAGCACACAGAGCGGAAAACAGCAACTTATGAGCCTTTAGTGAAGTTTTTTTAAGAGTTATAACAAGCTGAAAGCCATGTTTTTATTCAACATGATGAAAAGAGCAGCAGAGGTAAAGAAAGTGATGCACATACTGAATGACTGTAAAGACATAGACACAGCTAAATTCACTGTCAAAGAACATTTCTGGTCCAAAAAGCCCCATAATTCACTTAAGCGCCATGTTTAGTTACACACTGCATTAGCTGTACAGTTATGATTACTGTTTTACCACCTTTGTAACTGTTGGCTTGATCTGTCAGTGACTTGACCGTGTTTGTTTTAGGATTAGGAGGGGTTCTCCTCTCCTTGTTTTCATTTGCCTCTACAAGCACAGCTTTGTACTCACTGAGCTTTCTTCTCAAAAGCAGCAACTTTCTCAAAAGCAGTTTGATTAACTTTAACCTTTGCCAGTTCAGTTACTTCCACCAACGACTCTGTCAAGAAGGCATTCGAGGTGTTCTCAGCCTGTATGTCTCCCCATAACTCGGTGTTCCTTCACTCCTCCACCATCCCACTATTTCTCTGTCCTCTCTCCAGGCCACCCACCCGCCATCTTGCACATACCTGTGGTTTCCTGTTCCCTGCTCTTCTCTTCTCCTCCCGCCTCTTTCTTTACCTCCAGTCTCCCCTCACACATACAGTATAAGCACACACCCTTCTCTGTCTAACTGGTAACGTCAGACTTTTTGTCTTTCCCTCTTCTACTTCTTCTACTTCTGCATGCTGGTGTATCAGGTAAATAATGCCCCAACCACAAATATTTCTTTGAACTCCTTTTAAGGGGGAGAGCTGGAAGAAACGGGGAGATGGATAAAGCAGATGAGGAGAGGTTGATTCACACAGCTGGCTCCCAGCTGTAGACCAAGGCAACGCACAGAAATGCTCCATCTGCCCAACCCCCATTAAAAAAAACCTAACAGTCTTGTCATAGTAAATCCAGCCAAGCGCTCCTCTTCACCTTCACCAGCACTCTGAACATCACCCAGCTGCTTGTTGACCTCTTCCCTGTCATTGTCATTTTCTCTCCTAGCTTTTGTCCGCTCTCCTCATTCACTGTCACTATCAGTAAAAATACAAAGGTCTTGAACTGTAAATTTTGTCCAGTCAATCATCTCCTCAACACAAGCAAAGGAAAAGTGCTGATACTCAGTGGAGCTGGATACTTAATACTGAAACAAGGACTCACACCAGGCAACAAAACCAGCTAATAATCTGTTTGGTTTATAGAAAAGCCACAAAATTATAAGAAAAAAAGCAGAATAACCCTAACAGTCTTGGGTGGGCAAGTGATATTTATAGCCAGTGTGATGCTACTTATATTCTTTAGTTGTATAACACAGCTGGAAGTGAGTGAGAAGGTGGAAAACTCGTGAGGAAAAAGAAGCAAAGGGACTTCAGGGGATGTATGTGTGGGGGCGGATACCCAGTGCATGTGGTGTGTATGTGTGTGTGTGTGTGTTGGATACCCAGTGCATGTGGTGTGTGTGCGTGTGTGTGTGGCTCAGAGCAAGACAGACAAAGAACAGCAGAAAGAGAGACATAGGAGTACACCACATGAGCATGCCTCTGTGTCTTTATGTGTGTGTACTTGTATTCAGTGTGTGAGAGAAACAAACGACGACAGCAACAGAGGAAGTCTGCAAGGCCACCAGATGAACACGGAGGAAACAACAAGAAACAGAACACAGACAGCACAGCCGTAAAACTGAACTAATGGAATTATTAAAATGAAAACCATTAGGAATTTATTGACCACTAACTTTGTCGTTACTGGGCTTTTGTTTCAGGGTGTGAAAGGTCTTTGCTGTGCAGTTGATCACAGAGGGCAACGACAGGGATGGAGACAAGAGAAGGTTTTAATTCGTAAGGTAGGCTCAACTTCAGAAAGGCAGATACATAAAATGACTTATAGATAAACCTATGGTCATGTAGAGAGATTAGACATGATTGTTTCGTACCGGGCTCAAGCACAATTACTCCCCCCTAGCACTTACATACAGTATGTACACAGTCTGATACAGTAGGCAGCAGTATGTATGTAGTCGGTTTGCAATTTGCCAAGAAGAAGAAAAAAAAAGCAACCACTCACGTCATCAGCCGAGCAACATTTGTTTCTGTTCCACGTACATGTAAATACTGATGAATACTTCCATAAATCTCAGAGGAAACAGGACAAATCTGACCAAATAAACAGGGCAAAGAATCTGACCAAACATCCAATGAAAACTTTTGTTTTTGATACTAATACTACTGGCACATTTCTGTTAGTGCTTGAGGGGTCAGTAACCAGCTCATCTTACACCTGAGATATTGTCTTTTTAAGTCCATACATTCTTCTACCTTGACTGTGTCATAACTTGGTGACTACATTACCCACAAGGCACCTCAAACACTCACTTTAGTCAGCAAATCAAGTGAATTTGTTATGCTAGTAGTGGCTAAGTAGCCTGGAACAGTTACCCTCAAGCAGAATGAGGAGCAAGCAGAGCTCGATAAACTCACGTCGCTCTAACTCCACACCCCCAGAAATACTCATCAAAACCTGTAAACAAGCTTTGATGAGTAAAATCTATGGAGTTCTCTATAACATGAGCACTGTCGTTCTGTCAAGGTCCTTCACTCAAGATTATGGCAAACGAAACAAGAAAACCTCTGAAAATTATAAGACTTAAACAATGTTACTCTCTCACCCTCTCTGTTTCTCTCCTCGGATGGTAAACTGTACTTAAATTTGTCCCAGCGGCTGAACACACACGTGTAGACTTGTTTTCATCAGTTCACAGTTGTGTGGCTAGACGTGCACACCTGTGTGTGTGTGTGTGTGTGCACCCTTGATAAGGGCCATTGTATTATATGGTGTTATATCATCACTTTCATGCTTGTGCTTTCACTGAAACTGCCTCCTCTCCCGCGTACACCTTCATTTTTCCAGTATCTGCTCCCATTTTCTCCTCCTCTCACTCTCTTTACCCTCCTGCACAGTCACAGAAAACCTATTTTCTTTACAGTTTTACAGTTGCCTGTTCATTCTGATGCCTTATGTCTTATCCATGTTTAGAAAAAGAATTTATAAAAAGATTAATATGCAAAACATATCCTCAATAGAGAATGTGCTCACTCCATAACTCATGTTCCTTGTGAGCCTGTGGAAACTCCAGTAAATTATAAATCACGTAAATTACAAACAATGCAAAACAGTAGGGTTGAAAACAATGCTCTCTTTTTTCATTATGTTTTCCATTTACATAAACACACCTCATCAATTTACACAGTGAACAAATTATTGAGCACCTATTTGGATCATAAACACTCTGACATACAGTAAAAAGTGCACGTCTCCTGTGTGGTCCTCCGAGCTGCTGACTTCATTAGTAATATATCACAGGCGTTTAGTTTAATACCCAGATGCTGGTACAGTAAGGGAAAGGCATGTGGGCCTGCGCTGGCTTTTAATTGGATGGGATCCCTGAGCTGATGTTTGGGGCTTAGCATGTGACTCAGACACACACACACACACACACACACTTTCCCTGAACGAATGAAAAGGCTTGGCCAGTTTCTGACAGGGCAGCAGTCTCTTATGCTTTTAGGAAGAGCCAAGTCATGGCTGTCCAGAGGAGTCTGCAAACTAAACAACCACAGACAATACACACCCATGTGCATACATAAAGACATAGCCATGCACATACACACGGAAATACATCTTTGAGCTCCCGGGACAGACTGACGCCATGTTACGTATCCGCTGAGCAGATTATTACAACATGAAATAAAAATATGCATGTTAGAGAAAGAAAAAAACAGAGAAAGGGAAAGGAAAGTGCATGGAGATGAGAGCTGAGGAACAAAATGATTGGACTGTGTGTGTGTGTGTGTGTGTGTGTGTGTGAGAGAGAGAGAGAGTTCCCACCAGGGCTGTAATTAAGAGGCATTAAAATAACTAATAGGCAACAAATCAGGCAATCAGCTAGCTGTGAATTAGAGGGCTGAGAATCTTAAAACACACACATTTGTATCTTTGTGAGGACACTCATTAACATAATGCGTGACATTACCTTACCATAGCCTTCACATCTAAATGCCTAACCACAACCCTTACCCTAATTCTAATTTAGGGTGTTTTCACATTAGGCATGGTCATTTTGTACCATGCCTGAGCACAATTATTTCCCCCTCCCCTCTCTGCTGCAGGTCTGCTTTCACATTTGTAACGTTTTTCCGTGGCTTTCCTTGTTAAATGTATTCAAGTCTTCCACCGCTTGCTTTGTGCACTGTTAGACATTAAAAAACACAATCAATGGAAAACATAATCTGTCTGTGAAAATGGGCTGAATTGTGGACCTGGTGACAAGCAACTGTTGTCAGTATTTGCTTTTGTTTGTTCAAATCTGTGTCTGTGGCATCAGTATTTATGATAAACTGAAGGGAACAATTGTTTACATGCATTACCATAAGTAAATGTTACAATCTAAGCTACTTAGTCATTCTATCATTAAAACAGGATTCGGAGCTAGGTTTTGATTGGCTAGGTCCGATCACCGACTCCAGCTTCCTACTAGACACATGCTATTCACATCATACATGTTTGATCCAAAGTAGCGTGCTGTTATCAGAGCAAAGATGCCAGTGCTGAACTGTTACAAATATCATTGTTTATTATTGAATAATATCCCTCAGAGTGTGAATGGTCAATTTAAGCTGCATAAGAACAAGCACCAAATTCATAAGTGTTTTCAGTAGATGCCTCAGTGTGATGTATATTCAGAATACACGTGAATGTATGTAAATGAGTATTAGCCAATATATGAATCCAGTGATGCTACGCCCATGATTTTTCAGTTATTCATTCACACGTGCTAGTTTGCAGTATATGCAAAGTTACCAAAAAACAATGTGCATGCCATGAGCGCACAGATGATGTGATACCCATTCTTGCTGAGTGCAGAGGTGTGTCAACAGCTAGGGGCAGTAATGTGTTTTAAAAAGTAGAAATACAACAGCACAAGAGAAGAAGAATCCTAAACCAAAGTAAACAAGGAGGTTTCAAAGCATTAGACATACTCTGCAAACCTTGACTGATATTCATTCTGTGTGTTTTTCCAGGATTTAATGATATGCTAAATCTGTTCTTTGAGGATGTAAATAAAACTGTGAAAACTCCACAGGGTACATTTAACATACAGTATGTGAGAGGTAAAAATGAGCATACAGTTACTGTACTGTATCTTCTAGAACAAAAGTAAATCCTACATTAAATTTCAAATGATTCAGCATGTTTACTGCCAGGGAACATCATAAGGAATAAGTGGCATTGCCAAAGGTGCAACGGATAGAAGCAAAGGTGCCCACTCAAACCATTTACACATAAAGCAGATTCATTTAAGAATCTTAATAGAGACCACACGGACTATAAAAAATGCATCAAACAATGAGAGAAACAGTAACACAGACCTCAGCCTGGGATGTTGGTAGGTAATTTCCACCATTTCCTAAATACATCTTGTTGTTTCTTTTACTTACATGCTGAGTGCGCGATCCGTGGTTGTTTTATTAAGTTGTGTTGTGTCTGGTTCTTGGCAGTAGCACAGGGTGCAGAACTGGCACTTTTCCTGAAAGGTTCCAAAGAAATAATTTTGGTGACACAATTACAAACTGGACAAGATGATAAACAAGCCAAACTACTAAATCCTCACCTTGTCCTTTAAATTCCTTGACACACTACAATTATCATAATCTATACTAATCTGTTTTTGTATTGAAATATATTAATTTCATTCTTTGCAGAACAGTGGATAAACAAGCAAACTACTGACCCTTTTTACTAAACCAGTTTCCAAGAGTCCTTCTCCACTCACAATCAGTGTTAACGGCCTCCATTTACATTTGGCGGCCAGATAAAGATGGTTTGTCGTCCGTCAAATGCTGCAGTTTTCATCACGGAATACATGTATCGCGGTCACAGAAGCTTTCTGCTATTTTTGCAAGTAAACACTGATCCTATCTCATGCATGAGGAAGGGGCTCTCTTTCACTGTGTCGCAAGCCCTAAATTCCATTCTGTATCTCCATGCAGTGCTCAGTGATGCGCAGGGAGCACGTGCACGCACACACATAAACGATCGCTCTCTCTGATGCACTGACTTGAGTGTATAGAGGCCTATTGTACACAGTGCACCATTATTTACACATAAACCGTCATCTATACACTGGCAAGAGATTGAGCTGTACGCACACACAGGCACAGATATACACACATGGGTACAAACAAAAATGGACACAGGGGCTTGAAAGGATGGATGATGGTCCTGATGACACAGAGACCACCACAATAAGAAGGGCGCAGTTTACGTCAGCAGCTATTGAAGGGCTCTCTAAAGACCATAAACCCTGAGCACACACACAACAATCTTTCTGCAAGCTTACCCAGAGCATCATCACTTGTTTTGGATAGGATGATGTGCCCTACTACATAAAAAAACTACATTTTCACAAATTCTACAAAGGACTAGATAAACTTGGAACATTTAAAATCATTAATGCATCTTTTTTTTTTTTTTTTAAAGCAAATCAATATAACCTGTGCTGAACAGCAGCCACAGTTATTGGTCAGCTCTGCAGAGATGAGGAAGGAGCTAAGGAGCTGAGTTCAACACTTTGAATTTCTTCCAGGACAAAGTGTATTAAAATGTGCCCTGTGAGCCCCTTCTATGGTGGCAGGATTTTTAATTCACAATAAATACCCTTCATTTCCTAAGAGGTTGTAGAAATTACTTAGTTCAAACATGTCCATAAGCCAAGAAATGCAATGTCTCAAACATAACCCAACCTTTAATACTACAGAGTGCCTGAAATGGATGCCTTGCATCAGTTGAAGTAAGTGCTCAAGGTAACTAAACCCAAATTGAACTGAAATAGTGTTATAATGTCAACGCACAATATTTTATACCCTCATATGACCAACTGTTCAACCATCATGAGTTGTCCAGTGACATGCAAGCTTGCAGTGGCAAGTTTTCCTCATGTCCATAAGCCAAGAAATGCAATGTCTTTTTCCTGATACTACACTGCTCCGGAGTAAATACGCAAAAAGTTGTTTTGAAGACATGTTAATATGCACACAACCACCCTGCCTAAGGCCCTAAGCATCCATAATAATCTAAGATACAGTACAATAAATCATTGGTGCCAGCCTGCCCTCCACGGAGGACCTGTACACCTCACGGGTCAAAAGGACGGCAGAGAAGGTTTCTGCAGACCCCTCACACCCTGGACACTAACTCTTTGAGCTCCTCCCCTCTGGACGGCGCTACAGGTCACTGTACGCCAAAACAACTAGATCATGGTGTGTGAAGTGTGGCTATTTCCACACTATGAAAAGCAAAAAAGGGAGGAAAGAAATGTTTTTTTAACAATAACAATGATAACAGTACTACTAATAAAATCAGCTTGTTACATTTTTAGAGGTTGGTAGGAATGTGTGTGGCCTCAGCCCCAGGTGCTTGGTTCAAGTTGAAATGTGTTAGAAATGGGTTTCATGTGTCATAAAAAGCAGATAAACTATTCTTGTGAGTGGATGCCATTTTCTCTAGGGTGATGTATTCTGTCAGAAGGTTGGTCCAGTGGTTTATGTCTAGAGATTTTTTGGATTTCCAGTTTTGAAAGATTGTTTTCTTGGCAATAGCTAGAGAAATGAGGAGTGGGTTTTTGTGTTTAATTGGTAGGTGGTCGACTTCTGTGATATTACCGAGCAAGTAAAGTAATGGAGAAGGAGGGATTCTACAGCACCAGGCTTGTATATATTCTGTGTTTATTCTGTTTTTATTGTTGTGCACATCGGGGGCCATTGGGTTGGAGTCCAATTCCTTATATTTTGATAATACTTCGCAATAAAGTTTATGCTTATGCTTAAAAAAAACTCACTACATAGATTCAATAAAAACTGAGTGGTTGAACTTGATGGAGGGGACATTAAAGCTAAATGGAGGCTACATTTTTATCACTATTTCCTGTTGAGAGAAAGAAAGGTAGAGGGATTCACTTGAGACAGATCTGGCAGCAGAAATGCTGCTGTGCAGCGGGTGAGTCAAAGTCTGTGTGTGGTACTCAGGCTCCCCTTTCTCTTTTTTACAAAAGGGGAATGGAGGGAATCAGAGAGGATGAAAACAGAGAGAAAGACAGCTACAGAGAGGTAGAGAAACAAAGTGACAAAGAGAAACAAGGCAAGAAAAAGAAAGTTGATGGAACAGAAAACAGAGGGAGAAAGCGAGCGAGCAGTGTTGAGCGGCGCTCTGCTTGAACCGGCCTTTTGACTGACAGGGGAAGGACTGCAGACCTATTGTGGAACTCCCATTACTCAAGGTGCATCACCAGCCGAAACTCTTGTATCTCTAAAACGTTTCAGTAAATGTATTAATGGTAATACGCTTGACAGGTAACAGAAAACCAGCAGTGACTACAGGAAGTTACTGGTCCCAGCCAAGAAACAGTCCATCCCCCTGTAAAGGTGCATTTTTTCCTGTACTGGTGAAGCAAACATAATTCAACACACTGATTAGTAATCAACCACTAAAAAGACATAATTACTCTGTGACAGTGACATTTATACACAGTGCTGATTATTGTAACTGCAGTGTCAGGATTTGATTGCAGTTGTCATAGTAAAACACAAATCTGATATACTGTAAAAATGCCTCCAGTAACAGTTCACAGTAACTAGTGCTGGGTGCAGTCATTTTCTACATGAGCTTTAGATAGAACCGCTGAATTTGTTAACATTAATAGTCTGTAAAGGGTTTATCATATCACTCCAAGCTAACTAGAATAAAAAAGATCCCACCTGTGCAACGAGTAAAAAAACCAAACAAACATACTCTCTCCTCTTGGGTCACCAGACGTATCTTATTCATTATAAGCTATAAAGCCTGACAAAAAGAAGGCTTCTAGCCCTTCATCTGCCTCTTCACTCCCTCTCTGTCTCCAGCTCTTCATGAAGAACAGAGAGGGGAATCATTCAGTGTCTGAAAAGGTTAAAGTCTAGCTGAGGGCTGGCGTTTCTGCGTCTGCCAGGGGCACCTGAAGAGGGGCAAACATTTACCGGCAAAGAAAAGAGGGGGAGAAAAAAAATCAACAGCCTGCCCGAGAGCTGCAGGGTCCACAGTGAGTAGTGGTGTAGGGCCCTTGGAAAGTTTGTCTTGTAATTGAGTCAATTGTTGACCCCCTGTTCAGCCTGCCTCGGCAAATCTTTGGAGGAAAAGCCTGCCGAATAATTAATGTTCTCTCTCTCTCTCTCTCTCTTGCTCTTCATCTATCCATCTCCTACTCCTCTTCACTTCACCCCCTCTCCTTCCCTTGTTTTCCACTGTCTCAGTGGATAATTGTGCTGTGAGTCAAAGGCAGTAATTTAGGGAGGGGCTATGTTCATGGATCTGCTGAGGCTTACAATCTTCTTTTCACCCCAAATCTTTCTTAGCCCCCACCCCCCCAACACTCACCCCTGCTTCTCGCCTGCATTCTCCCCCTTTTTTATTCCTGCTTTTGTTTGCACCGTGGGATGAATTTTAAGCACTCTACTCTCCACCTCAAATCTCTTTCCCCAGTCTGGCCATTCGTTCCCTGTTCCCAACTTATGTCCAGCACTGTGGCACCGTCTCTCCTTCCCACTCGTCCACTATCAGCCCCTCAAAGGATCTGAGAAAGTATGAACACAGATACAGCCCTTTGATCAGACAAATGTCTTTAACAGGTAGACAGACAAGAAATGGGAGCGAGAAGGAGAGAAAGAATGACATAAGAGGGAGTTCAAGGAGGAGGGTAGGAAAGAGACAGGATAGCGAGAGGAGGGTCACGTTCTGTTTGTGAAGAGGGATCATTTTTAAATGCCTTCTTCATTCAGGAACACTTTGTTTGCACAAGAGCTCTACTGTTGCGCTCCTATTGTTGTTGCTTATCCCAAGTGCACACCAGGGACTCTGTTGTTATTCAGTTTTCACACATTTATTAGCAGGTGCTCTTTACAAGAATTGTTTCAAATGTAATATTCACTAAAATAAGTTAGTACAAGAAACTACAAAAAGTGCAAAAAGTTAAAGGCCACCACAGCCAACACACGTAGGCTTCCTGACATGCCAAACAGTGACACTTGTTTTTTTTTTACAAGGTCCCACAGTCCTTCCTCATTTCCTCTCCTCAAGCCAAAGGCTGGCTGCCTGTTGTGCTCTTACTGGCCTGTACCAGCTGAAGACATTTACAAGGGACATGGGAGGATCAGACAAGCCCTTGGATTTATGGTGACCTCCTGACCCTTGTGGTATGATTACACTGATAGTATGTTTGCAGTACTGTAAGGTAATTTACAATTTTGAGGTATTTATTTCCATTTTATGCTTCTTTACACTTATGTAGTTTCAAAGATGTCACATACAAAACATGGAGCTTTATTTACTTTGTAAGGTACAATAATATGAAAACGTGCATGACACTTGTTTTAAATATATTTGAATGTTTTAAGTGAGTTTTTATTTATTGTTTAATTTGCAATATTGTGATTTAGGTTTGAAGTTTTATTATTTGACTTGAACACACAGCTGTTCTTACCATGCCAGGTTTGAAAGCACTACTCTAACAATTTAAACCTTTTTAAGATCCTACTATCACTGCTACAACTGGAACAGAATGCCAAAGAGTTCCCTTTTTGTAGAAACTAGGATCAGGACACCTTATTCTGGGTCTGTCATTTGTCATTTTGAGCCCGTTTTATTAAAAAAAGAGTTGAAACACTCTAAAAGGCACAATTTTGTATAATATTTGAGTAATTTCACTTTTTGAATGCGTAACCTTTATCCATATTTGAGTACTTTAACATTGTTGTAGCTTATTGTTACTTTTAAGTCAAAGATCAGATTATTTTCGTAGCAGTGTGTTAGTGTGTTCATGTGCAGTGTTATATCAGAATCCAGTGGCTGTTGAGTTGCTACACAGAAAGAGTCTAATCCTACCTCTCTGTGTCTTTCCTTCTCCCTCTCTCTGTCAACTATCCACAGCCCTTCTTGTGGAGCGTTTGTTAGGAAATCCTGAACAAACCATGACTGTTTGTTCTCTCTTTGTCAATGACGGGTTTTTATAGACTTCTACTATTGACAATTGCGCGACTCCTGTTGGCCTCACTCAAGCTGGATAACGCTGTGCAAATAGGTTTATGTAAACACACATTCACAATTTGTCCGAAACTCGCTCACAACCCTGCGATCCAATCACCCAGAGCGTGTTGTGGTGGAACAGAGAGAGATGTTAGACAGAGAAAAACATACTTTATATCAGTACAAATGGCTATAAAAGTTGAAATAAGTACATTCATACATGGTTGTTATGATAGTTTAACAGTGTCTAAATGACACACAAACTAAAGGTTTTCCACAAGATTTTTGGAACCTGGCTGCAGGGATTTTCTCCCGCTCAGCCATAAGTTCATTAATGAGAATTTGGTCGATAAGGTCCGAGTCACAGCTGGCTTCCATTTTAATCCTAAAGGTGTCAGAAGGTCACGTTCATCCACACCAAACTTAGAAAACCATTTAGTTATGTAGCTGGCTCTGTGCATTTCATTGTGAAACACAATCCTCCACTAGCACTGCATACATGTAATAAAAGGGTAGAGAGGGCTTTGGAACAAGTCAAGTCAGGTCAAATCACATCAGTTTTATTTATATAGCCCTATATCCCTAATGTGCCTCAGGGGGCTTTGCATTTAGAGTTCACAGTTCAATTTGGACCCAAGTCAGTATTTGCATTATGCTGTCAATGGGGCTGACTAAGGACAGAGATGGCCATATAGCATTTATGTTACACAGCTATGGTGACATTCATAGCCATTAAACACTTAGTATCAATCTAGTCAACTAAAATGGGAAAGAAGGGGACTCTCCAGATTCCTTGGCTGTGACTCGGGGCAAAAAGAGAGCTGAAGAAAGAGACTTCAGGTACAAGAGAGGAAGAGAGAGAAAAAAAAACCAAGTGGAGCAGAGCAGAGCGTCTGTGTGAATGGAAGAGATCATGGATGCCAGTAGGGGGCTCAGCCTTATGCACAATAGACCCCCAAGTGAGTCAAAACCCTTAATACCCATGCTCCTATTTCACACATCTTTTCAAAGCACCCATACAAACCTCATCCACGTCTCCCCGCCTTCATACTCTGGCCATGCCCCGTGATTGCAGCCAAGTGACAATAGTGAGAAAACCCTCAGTGGTGCAAGTAGGGGCCATCCGGACACCTTGTCTTTGTGAATTGGAAGACAATAGTGCCATCTCAGGAACAGCAGTAAAAGCTTCCTCTGTCCTGGCAGGGAGCTGCTAAGAATGACAGGGGCATCAAATGTCAGTGATAAATGGGTCATTACCATCTGGTCTAAGGTGAAGTGTGGAGGTGATAATGAGTCTCTGTGGCAAAAACACAGTTACCAGTGACAGCCTGTTGTGCTGCTTCTCAAATGACTGTTGCAACTGTTTGAGGACAACTGGTGATAGGCAAACCAAAGTTTCCTTAGAGGTAAATATGTTTTTGGCATTGTAATACTTGGCAAGGGTGTAGTTTTGCATATGGACAGTAGGGACATGTCCCTACCAATATTTGAGCAAATCCATGCGCATTACCTTTGAAGTAAAGTCATATTAGGGGGTGAACTAAGTAAGGCTCACGTTATGCACAAATGTCATATATGCTCCCAGACACAAAGGAGGCGATAGTTGTCGGCCAGCTTGCTGACAACAGTCTGTTATAGTTCAGTGAAGTTGGAAAGATATTTGCGGGTTCAAAGTTTCCAGATCAATAGCAAAACACTGCTAAAATACAAATAACACCTCTTTTGATTTGCAGCAAGCTCATTTTTATCGAAATGAGCCGTTCTCTGCTCCAGACAAATAACACTTAGAGGCAGCTGTGAGACGAGCGCAACACTGAAAAGAGATTGGCCCATTGCAAAAATATTCAATAACCTCACTCTTACCCAGTGTAGTATTACCAAAATTACTTCACACATCAATGGCCATCTGCCTGATATACAGTACTTCACCCATTAGTTAGGGAAATATTTTTGCATAATTAGGGGCCATTTTTATTGGAAAAAATATTAATGGCCATCTACTGATTATGCTACAACAGCCAGTTTGGGTAAAATGTGCTTTTTTAAATCATTTTAGTGATTTTTTTTTTAAGTTTTTTTCTGGGGTGATAGGTTATTCAGTAACTTCACTGTTAGACAGTAGTGTCACCAAAATCACTCAGTATCATGAATCGCCTATGGAATGGTGGTGGCCCTTGATACTTGGATAGTGGAAGATAAACACATTTATGGTAAATATTTTAAATAATGTTGATTTAGTATCAACTGAGATCAGCTAAAATGCAATATACTTTATAACAGAATATGGTAACTTGCTTCCTTTTAACCAGATCCATTGCTAAAACATTCAAAAATGTCTTTTGGCAATATTTATTAAAATGTCTCTGTGGATGGTGCAATAAGAGAGACATACCAACATTTCTTTTTTTGCCAAAAGAAAACATCTAAAAAAAAACAACGTTGGGAGTTGGGAGGAAAAATACACCTCAACATCCCGGGCAGTTCCAAAGGAATTCTGGCTCAGAACCAAACACTGGAAACAGCAAAGAAGGACGGGCTTTTTGGAGTAATGGTGAAGGGACCATAGTAAAGGTTGTTTCATATCTAAGGAATTATTATAGGCAAATATGCGACTTTTTTGTTTAAAAAGTGTGACTTTTTATATCAGGCTTTTAAGACAGCTTTTAAAAATGAGAATTTCAAAATTATTTATCTTTAAATGTGATCATTTTTCTATTAATGCTGCAAAAACACTGCCACTTTTCCTGCTTAAGGAGCCCATTGCATCAGTACCCTTAGCCCCTTATGAGGCTAACAAACTAGCCTTTAGTCATGACCTAGCTTAGATCCACTAGCCTCTCAACCCAAGCTACTGGCCTCCCTCAAGCGAGCCCCCTCCTCTATTTACAAGGCCCTTCAGTAGCCAGCTGGTTGCTAGACAATGTGCTTGGTTATGTGGGTTATGTAAAGACCCTCCTGCACACAAAAGCCAATGCGGGTGCCTGTTATGTGCAGCTCTTCAGAGCCCTGGGTCAGTTAGCAGAAGAGCTCTGGTGCTAACACTCCAAGTTAAAAACCTCTGCTCTTCAGTGTGTTTACTGAGAAAGAAGAGAAGAGAAGAGAAGAGAAGAGAAGAGAAGAGAAGAGAAGAGAAGAGACAGAAGTACCTTCTATTTGCTAATTTCACTTCCCTCCAGCTTCCAAGCCACTTGGCTGAGGTTAAAACAACTCCCTTGTTGACCTGTGGGCGTATTTGGAAATGTGAATGTATGAATGCACTGTATATGTATGCATGTGCACAAACATACCTCGATACTGTACACATTCTGATCCCCAGTAACTCCACGTCTTATATTCACAAGAAATCAATAACAACCCTACATTATGAAACATTATTACAAATTGTGTTTGTCAAATGTAAAATGGGAGTTGTTTACATGTAAGACTTGTGCATGAACAAGCATAAGACATACTTTTACATAAAAATCATGAGCCATGTTCTCACTTCCTCAGACCTTTACCACACTGTCTTTGTATCATCCCTTCCTGTGCTTCACACACCAACTGTGACAGGCTCCGTGGATGAAACTGAGAATATGCTTACAGCATGTCAGCAAAAATAAAAATAAATGATAAAACCTTATTAGAAACTTGATTTGTTTAGTTACTGCAGAGAAGACGAGGCATGTTTTACAATCCGTCATGATGCAGCCTGTGTGAAAGCAGTCATCCGTGGAAACCTTTGTCTGAATGAAGCCAGCAATGTTGAAAAAGGACTTTAGTTTCCGCTCTGTTTTTTCTGGTTCTGTTTCTGGTTAGGTTCTTTTTATATGCAAAATGCTCCTTTGGATCAGTCCACATTTCACCTTTTGCATCCCGTATTTCTATGTGTTCATACTGATGGTAGCGTTGTCTTCATTCTGAATCAGTCAGAAAACACCACATCTGTCTGTGTCCATAGGTGACAACAGGCTTCAAGAGCTCTGAATCCAATCACATGGTGGTAAGCCACACACCACAAACACACCACCAGTCTGCTCCGATGGCCAACCAGCCTGGGAAGAAGTACTGAGGTAAAGCAAGCCACAGTTTGTGTATAAGGTTTAATGTAAAGACACAACTGTGCTCACACAGAAATCCACACAGATTCCATTGATGTTTGTCTACCGCACTGTCCCCTAACGTGCTGCCTGTGAGTGAACAGGTATGATGTGCAACCACAGACACATGCAAAAACCTTGACTGTGTGAAATTATAGAACTGAGCAGTTTGTCTTCAAGAAAAACCACAGAATTAGTTTCTTGAGTTTTAAAAACAGAGTGCATAAAATATGACTGAGGACATTTGTTAATACAATGACTCATTTTTGTGTCAACTTCTTATTACCTTCAGGTTCACTAGTACAAAAACCGGTGCTGAGTTCATCTGATTGCAATTAAAAACTCCAATTTTGACATCTCTACCTTGAGAGCTATTTCTGTGTTTATCTTAGTGAGGTAAAGTAAGAACTGTTGAACAGCAGTGGTAACGTGAAAGAGACAAATGTTTCACAGAGTTTAAAACCTCAGACTTTCTGTTGCTGTCTCACAGGCAAAGAAACTCACAAAGATGTGAACCTGAGATGATCCTAGACTGCAGGGAACTCCTGTTAATTGAATTGTTCACCGAGACAGTCAACTCCACCCACAGAGAAAACACTCATATCTCTGAACATTAACTCACACACACTTGCGCATGAAGACGGCCAGAGACTCACAGACTCTGACACCCAGTCACACAAAAACAAACCAAACTCAGTCTGACAAGCTGGAGCTTGTGTGACAGAGCTTGTTGGTCGGAAACAGACATCCCTCTGCCCCAAGGTTCGTCTCTTGTCTCCCACAGGTAGATGGAGTGTGAATTGGGATACACAAGATGAGGGAGGAAGAGAGGGGGGTGAGCTAAGCCCCACAAGGGCTTAGCTCACCAGTAACTGAATAAGAGATCAAATCTCTGATTTGTTAGAGCTACTTAGGTTGCTTAAAATGTTGATTACGAGAAACAAGTACACATAAAATAGTCACAAATAAAGGTACAGTCTACACATTTATGTATACACATCTACTGTTGATTATGTCCCTGGCACACAACATCAAGTGTAGGCAGTCCACTGAACCATCTGTTGCTTTTATTTTGCTACACTGATCATTCTTAGAAGCCTTGGTGCTGCATTACATAGAGTAGGGGTTTTCAACCAGTGGTTCACGGGCCCCCTGGTGGTCCACAAAGGCACTACATGGGGTCCCTGATCATGCATTCAGTAATGTACACTGCCTTGAATTGTATGCAATTCAATGCAACACACCCGCCTTAACAGAGGTGTCTCTATATTTCTGTTGTCCCCAGCTACATACATGAGAGGGTCAGAATAGTAGGAATACCTCTGAATATAGTAGTCCAGTAGTCCAGTAAAACACCATCTTTAACTGTGACCTCAATAATAAACATATAATTGAATTTATACATTTGTGACAATTTCACCAAAAACTGAAACATTTTGAGCTTCATAAACAGCATGAATCTGTACAGGTGCAACTAATAAAGTGGCCGGTGAGTGTAGTTTCACCGTAGGAATTTTTTTCAAAACTTATTTCCATACATTACTTGCTTGTGAATAATCAAGTTCATACCAATATATAAAATAAGTGGTCTCTGGTAGGCTAGTGGTTATTGCGCAGCACTCTTGCCAATGTGGCATGGGTTCGAATCAGGGTTGCGTCAGGAAGGGCGCCCGGTGTAAAACACGTGCCAAATGTCAACATGTGAGTCGTCATTGTGACAATTTGCTGTGGCGACCCTGAAACGCGAAAAGCTGAAAGTGACTTTCTATACCAATATATAAAATATTAACACTAAGGTGACTTTCTGGATTAAAATAGTGCTCATTCGGTGTATCCACCCCACAACACTGGTCCTTGGGTTACTTCTTAATCAGAATGTCTGGCACACATTTAGTTAAAAACCCCTGATTTAGAGGCAAAGATTCAAGGACGGAACAAACCAGATTTCAGACAAAGAGGAAAACACTGAACTCTTGAGGAACTCCAGTAGATTTTGAAGAAGAGTAAGTCTTGTCATCATTTGATTTTGTATACTAACTCATTGTTTAAGTCATCTTTATCTCCCTTTTTACTATCTGACTGTGTTTAATCAAAAAGCAATAGTTTTTTTTCCAGGACAATGGAATGCAATAACTTTTTTTGCAGTCCCAAGTCTAGTTTTGATGCTAAGTGATATTGCTGTGGGACTTAAAGGACATTTTAGGAAATACAGTTACTCCATTTTGTTGCAGATGAGAAGTTGTAAAAATAAAGTTGCCACCACTTAGCTTAGCACAAAGATTGGAAAAAGGAGAAGACAGCTAGCTTAGCTCTGTCCAACAAAATCCAGCTATCAGCACAGCTTAAGCTCACTAATTAACATGTTGTATTTTGTTTGTTTAATCTGTGCAAAAAAGTGTAAAAATTATCATTTATATTTTGGGGGATTATGTACCAAACTATTTCTTGGCTAGGGTCAGCTGCCAGGCAACAGGTGTTGGAGAAAGTTGTACTTTTTCTAAGTGCTTCCTTAACTCCCGACTACTGGCTCTTTTGACCAGGTATTATCTCCTCACTTTTCTCACATTTCATTTGTGACTCACTGCTTGTGTTACTGTTACACTGCTTTACATTTACTGTACCTAACCGAATTGTTATCTGTGGCATCTGTGTCGCAGTTCTTGAAACAATCAAACACAACCATGAACTCAAAAGTTCAGCCAACAACTTCCCTCCTTACGCAACCTCTACATCTGGGACCCGTCATCCACTTTACATACTGACATGCACTGAATGCACAAGTGCTCACCATATTTCTGCTCCACAGCTGCACAAGAAGACAAGAGTTGATAAATAACCTCTTTGAATGGGATCCTGTGGGTTTCAGTGTTTGAAACTTTGAACATCCAGTGATAGTTCTCCAGGGCATAAGAAATTTTCCCAAATAAAGCATTGCTGTCACTGCACTTAGAGCTAAAAGACAATATGTTTCTATCTGTCAGCAGACCAGACCAAAGCTTTTAATAGACTGCAGGTGTCAGCTAATAAGGGCCAATAAATGTGCCACAGTGGAACAACTGCCTGTCCCATTCTCAACAGAAATAACAGGAACACAGTGACAGACAACGTGGTTTGACTGCTGAGGAAATAATCAGGTCCAACAACCTGCTCCGGTGTCATGAGCTTAGGAGACACTGATGTGAGACTGGATGGTTTTGTGTTAATGGAGACTCAACCTCCCCATATTCTGTCATCAGACCTGAGCATAAAATGACCATTAGCATCGATGATCCACACAGAGCGCACAGTGTACTAGCATTTCTTAGAATAAGAAAATGTGCATGGCGCAGTAACTGTTAAATGCCAAGTGTTTGCCATTAACCTAAATGTAAAAATGTAACACTCCACACATAACCTTAATAGTATTATAGTACCAGTCAAAAATTTAGACACTTTTCTATTCAATTCATGGGACAATGTGTTCAAACTTTTGACTGGTAGTGAATATGTTGTGATTTTTATCATTTATCATATGAACTGCAATGTGATTACATTTTATTGTGAGTATTGTCTTTTCAACCATTGGCTATCTTGACAGAGCAACATCAGTTCTACCATTTTTACAACGATAACTTGATCCCTGTTGAATTTCCAGTATGATTGCTAATAGTTGGTGTAATTGTGTACTCCACATTTAAAATTTGCATACAATACACCCTGGCAGCATTTTTCATCCATTCATTCTTACTTTCTCCTTGATTTTTCAGGGTCTTCAATGGGGTGGGGAAGCTGGAGACAGTCCCATCATGCACTGGGCAAAGTACAGGGAACCAGTCCATCACAGTGTGAACACACAGTGTTGTACTCTGTATGAAAAGAAAAGTGAGCGTGGATCCCTGTTGACCCTCTGGGTATTCAGCTGAGTCTAGGCCCATAAGCTCTACATAAATGCCCAGCATGGTACCTCCATCCTCCCTGCAGTCCAAAGACCAAGAAACTCAGTCTCACAGCCTCATCCTTTCACTGTACCCTGCCCTCTCTCTGTTTCACCCTGACAGTCACAGAATGACAGTGTCTCTCCCCCAACGGTCACTCTTCTGTTGTCTCACGCTCTCCTCAAACTTCTGCTAGCAGGTGCATGACTATGTGAGCTCCTGTCCCACAGGCTCTGCGCCCCCCACAGCATAGGGACAGTGGTGAGAACAAGAGGAGCGTCAGGAGAAAGAAGTACAGGAGGAGAAGACGACAACAACTCCAGACCTGAAAAAACAACAGCTGTGACAGCCGCATTGTCATTCCAACATTTGTTTCATGCTGAGTGCAGCAGCAGGTGAGTTCACTGGATGGGAACCACAGACCACAGCGTATTATAATGCAGTTATCCTAAGTGAAATATTGTTTAGAGGAGTGTGAAATTTGTAGTACAGCAATGACTAGTAGATTATTCAATGAAAATGTATTTTGATAACTGAATAAATATAGTAGACATTTTTAAGCACAACATTTGCTGTTTCCAGCTTCTCATGTGAGGAGTTGATGTTTTTCTTCATCATGAAAGATAGTAAACTAAATATTTTTGGTGTTGTTGTGAAACATTTCAAGTACATGTGTGTTTATTTAAAGATCTTTTTTTTTTTTAAGTGTTGAATTCTGTAAAATAAAAAACTGATATTTTGGCATTTGGGGACCAAAAAAAGGACACTATCCAGGTTTATCGAGGCACATGTAACTTTTAAATCCGTTTTTATTTTCACTCCAATCATGCTGAAACTCTGTAGTAACCGTGCATTCCACTCACACAGTAGCTCTCCTCAGTAGCACCGTCAAGTGTGAAACCCACCACAGCCACCGCACCTGCATCCATCCAGTCACGACACGTAGCCAAGCAAATTCTCAAGAGCTTGTCCCGGAGAAATGACCTGCAGGGAGCTTAATGTGTGGCCACAAACAGTGGTTACCGACGCTGAAGCAACAACAAACTGTCCTCAAGATTTAAAACAGTGTAAAACATTGTTTTTACTAGCAGCTGTGCTGCCACGTTGCTTCGCTCCCCTTGAAATTCTACACTAACTTATAAAAGCAGATTCACATGACCTCAATGAACAATCACACACATTCTCCTCAATGTAAAGGTGGAGATACTACTGTGTGGCTTTTTATCCTTGAGCTGCTCTTGTTTTATGTTTCACTATATACAGCATGCGATAAACACGCGTGTCTCAGAGGCTTCCTTTACAGGCTCTCTTTTTGTTAGTTATTGGCTACCAGGAAATGAAGGTCCTTCTCATGTAATTAATGGACACAATTATGTAATTAAGAAGTGGTCTGCAGTTTGCAGCACATAGCACCAGATGTCCTGCTGCAGGCCTACAGGTCAAGAAACTGTTCTCTGTAACTTACAGTGGGGTCAGCGCCCGTAGACCTAGCTCTCCCCCACGCAGTTACCCAGACCACATTTTCTTTCTCTTGTAAATAAAGCCTTAATGGTTTACAAGCCTTACAATAACCATAATGCCTTCAGAGTGAATTATCTCAGAGCAGTCAGACACACAGGCTGGAACGGAGAAACTCACCCACCTACACTTCTTCTAAGGATAAGTATGTTTTACTTTGTAAGACATTTTTGTGATTAAAGCCCTGGAAAATTTTACATTCTGAAGATAAATATTAATAGTAATGTAACAACTTGTTTACTTCTGGCCTCTTATATTTGTAGGGTGGTATATATGCATGGAAATGTGTGTCAGCACATTATCGTGGTGAACCAACTAGTCTCTAAATTTGAAGTTTAGATTACTGCCGTGCTGTGAGCTGATTTACATGCTACTGATGTCATCCCTCGCTGTGTATTCAGCCCTGTGCTGTTACCGAGGCAGGAAAACCTCTCTGTTTTCAAAAGTCTGAGAAACTCAGCACTAAACTGGCTTTTCGGTATAAAAGTAAGACACAACGTGAGGAAGAACTCAAACTGATGGACGCTGTTCAATGAAACAAGGTGAATGAATTATCTAAGACTTTGTTTCACCAGATCAAAGAGCTTCAATGTTAGGCATTCTGTTAAAATTCAAGTTACAGGATTCCTTTACATTTCATCTTTATCATATGCAACTCTATGCTGACACTGTACCTCTCCATTGTTAGCAACCTATATCTAGCCCTGAATCTTCACTGTGAAAAACACTGCTTGATAGGTGGTTGTTGAGTTAGCTGCTCTACTTCTTCCTAAAAAAATCTGAGAATCTATTTGAAAGTTAGATGAGGGTCCAGATTTTTCTCATGCTGAGCAAAACAAACAGTCACCACTGGGACGGAATACAGAGGAGCCAGAATTATGCCTTATGTGATCCAAGCTCTTGAGTTGAGGCATGAACTGTTTCTGTTGTTTCTTGAGTACAAACCATTTCTTGGAGGAAATGGGTTTAAGACTGGACTTTTTATAAACTAGATGTAAAGTGTCATTTAAAAAAAAATCAACAATATGCTATAATAATTCCTCACTTATATAAACATCTGTGTGCTCACAATAGTTATGCTGTAGCTTCCAGCAATGTTCTAGTGTTAGCTATAAGAAAGATGGCATTAAAATGAGATATAGTATCTAACACAACTTTGCTCAGTAAGCAGCAGAAAAGTCTAACAGTTTAGCTCGGCCAGGCAGGGCAGGGCCAGTCAGTCAGTATGGCTGAGTTGTAAATGTGTTCCAGCAGGAAAATCCAAGCTTCAGAGCGAGGCGAGCAGTCTGGAGTCGGCAACTTTCCCCTGCTCCAGCTAGCGCACCGCCCTCCCTGCAGCCCACCCAAGAAGCAGCCCATGGGCATAAATTTGAGAGCTTGACTTGCTGCGAATTTAAAACAATCTGTATCTCTCTCTCTCTCTCTCTCTCTCTCTCTCTCTCAGTCCTTGCCTCTCTCACTCACTCCTCCACACTCAATATGAAATGTTTCTCTCATTTAGCCTTTACTCTCTTTCACCCTTTCCTTTCCAACAAATTCCACTGTTAATGGAAATGGAAAATTCTTTTTCACCATGTGCCAATAATATTATTTTTGTAAGGACTTGATTAAGTTTGAAATATGCAGTCACTGCACAGCAACTGTATTTTTCCATGTCAGTGTTCAGTATTTATAAACAAATCTTCTTCTCTGCTCTAAAGACAACAACAGTAAAGCCTTCTTGAAACAAAGTTAATTACAACTCACAAAACGCAACCTACCGATAGTTCCCCAAAGGAAATTGTCTTCTCAATAACAACTTCAACACAAAGTAAGCGGCTAGTTTCCATTTATGTTTTATGGCAGTGGACCACAAGGAGCATACAGTAACTCTAAGCAATATCTGATGCTACAGAGGAAAACATCTAGTTAGTTCACTTCAGTTTAGACTATCATAAAACCAACAAAACAAGCACGCCACTTCACTTTTGTTACTCATGTGCTGTAGAGCTCTTTGCTTGCTTGCTTGCTGTAAAGCTTTGTGGCCTAAATGGATGCAGTTTAGCCATAGATACTTCTCTTAGAAGGATTTGTCATCCTGTTTCTACTACAAAAAAAATCAACAGTTACTTATCAAGTAAAAATTGGGAAGCAGACGTTTCTCTGAATCATCAGCAGCAGCCTGTGACCTTCTATTCAGAGCCTGAAGTCCAATCACAGCAGATCATTTCAGAACTGCTGGAGTAAAGAGGCTGTTTGACTGAGGGTGTGATTACTTTTGACCCACAGCAGATTCATGTCAGTGTATCAGTGACGACTTGGCCTGCATTAGGCTTGCAGTGGTAGTAAGTCGTGTGTGTCACTTTGCTGCATCCATGCATGTGGATTGACTTCCTGTTATGGCATCTGATCTGGGTAACGTGGCATCAGCAAGTCACTGTAGCTTCTGACAACTGTCACTTATGTAGAGTCAGGGAGACAGGAATAGAAAAAGACACGAGATGCTGAGAGACAGAGAGAAGAGTCAGAGGAAAAAGAATGAGAAAGCAAAAGAAGACAAAGGAGGGAGATGTATATACTATAGAACTGGAAATATATGAAAGAGAAATAACAAAAAGAGAAGAAGAAAACACACAAAGAGAAAGAATCTTTTAGCTTTGTGAGTCTGGAAGACTCACCGCGCTATTCCTTTCTCATAAATATACAGTATGAAACAACAATAATGTGGTTTGAGACCTCTTTTGTTTAAAATTTTGTTCTGGTCACTCTGTAAACTTGGAATATACTGAGATGGCTATCGTTTTACATAAAAACCATACAGCTGGGTGTAGTTTTTGCACAGATCTAATGTGAAAGAATTTCTCATTGGAGATTATGGAGCTGCTCTTTTTAACTTTCACCAGATCTTTAAGTGGTCACTGAACTACTATGCATTGCCATGCTAGGTGGAAGCAGAAACACATAAACTCTCTAGGGCTGTGTATCAAAGCTCTGAGCAGCGACTGACACGCAACAGTAACATCGAGTATCGAAAACTGTAAGGTATCCAAAGTTGGGATTAAATGCTTGGATTTATTTTTTGTCTTCTTAGCCTTACATCCTCAGACCTATACAACCCATATATTTCTTCTGCTGCTTCCATTTTATAAGACCTGTAGGAATATCTCCTGAAATAACACCACTGCGTTGCCAGGCAGAATTGCGGGAACATATAACGACAACATTTTGCAATGGCAAACGTAAGAGACTTCCGTCATCATAAACACCAAGGCAACCATAGCACAACTCCATCCTCAAATACTTTGCTCGTGTAATAATTATGAAGGTCTTTAGAGGTCGCCAAACTGTAATACGTAACTGTAGGTTGTAATAACCTGCTGCCACAACCAATCTATTGAGTCGTTTTTTTACAGGAGGACCGTCTTCTTGTCTTTGACCAGATATTTCATAATTGAAATGATCAAACATTTTTATCAGTAAACAACATTTTGCTCAGCCAAAATTCGCAGTTTGGCATTTATTGTTAAAGGGAAAAAGGTTAAAACATGTTTACATTCAATCAATACTGAATGCAAACCATTAACCCATATTTTTAACATGTCGTTTCGACTTGGGCAGTTCCCCAACAATATGAAAATAGCAAAGGTTATTCCACTGTATAAATCTGGTGATAAGCACAACCTCACAAATTATAGACCGATTATAGATTATAGATAAAAATTCTGGAAAAACTCTTTAATAACAGATTAGATACATTTATTGACAAACATAAAATCTTATCTGATTGCCAATACGGTTTTAGGTCGAACCGATCGACATCCTTGGCCATTACTGACCTGATGGAGGACATTACAAGTGCTATGGATGAGAAAAAATATACGATGGGGATATTTATTGACCTAAAAAAAGCATTTGATACAATTAATCATGAACTATTAATGGATAAGTTAGAGAAATA
>NW_018127881.1:1545296-1546457 GCF_001952655.1 Monopterus albus
ATAAGATGATGTTATGGGGTAGGACTGGATAAGTCTGACTTCTTCCTACTCCATTCAAACATGTACTAGGTATAAGCAAACTGATTCTGGATTAGCATTGGTTGGATTTGTGTAAATTATGTGTGTGTTGATATCATTTGTTTCTACATGTTTGAAAGAATAAATCAAATCAAATCAAATCAAGCTCCGGTATTGTGTTAAAAACAAAAAATAAGCAACACCCAGCTGCACTCACTGGTTTTCTCTTAAGTAGCATCAAATAATAATGTACTACATAAAATGTAACATATCTACAGAATCTGCCCTCATGTGCAGCTACATCTTTGAACATATCTAAACATATGAAACACCATGTATACTGCTGCGTGGTTAGTCATTGTCTTTTTTTAATATAGATTATCTACATAAAATTATGAAATTAAAATAAGAGACTGGTGTTATGTTGGAGAAAGAAAAAGAAGAAAACATTTTACAATAATTTGGGCCATTGTTTTACCCAGATATCTTTTGTTATATTGTGTTGTGTTCAGGTTTCAAAAACTCCTCATAACACACCAAAACTCTCAGGATTACCTTCCTGCACAGCGTAAGGGAAGCAAGTCAAACACAGTCTGACAGTTTCTTTCTAATTGGTGGACGTCACAGAGACGAAGGCAGTGAGGAGGGTAACTGTCAGACATCATGCTGTAATTACATTGATGATGGCGGCACACAAATGCATCGTGGCTATGGCAACCTGGTGAAATAATAAACACCGCCTCCTCTTAGCTGTCTGCCTGCCGACAGGACAGCATGCCGTGAGTCATCAGTGGCGGAGAACACACACATTGATACACACCCACGGCCAAACACACATACAGGTACGAAAACTATAAAGAGTATAAGTACTCTTACACAACCACATACTTTCCAAAATAAAAAAAAACAGATCACAGGCCCATTGTTTCAGATTAGGCTAATATAACTGTGCAAAATGGGTAGACAACAGTGTGGGTTTTTGTGCATTTGAATGCTATTCACAATCTGGATCCCATTAGCACTAATTAGATTTTTAATATCAACCACATGAGATGATAGTTAACAGTTAGCATGCCTAACTGCCTTTACACACACATGCACAACTGCCAGGCTCATTCAAAGATGAAGGAGAAACAGTAGGGA
>NW_018127881.1:1546518-1558571 GCF_001952655.1 Monopterus albus
ACTGTATCGCACACATACACATAGTCCCTCAGGCACAGGCGTACGCACAAACACTGCATTTACTGTAAAATACAACCAGCATTTCTTTTCATGCTGCCTGCTGCAACATATGTAACTTGGCCTTTGTCATGTAGAGGTAAGGCATTATAGTAGTGAGTTAGGCAATGTCTAAGCTGGAACAGTTCCACACAAGAACCACAGCCACCCTAGAGTCAGATTCTTTTCAAGATCAGGATATGGACATGCAGCTAGATACAATTTACATCCACTGCTAACATTCAGTTCCAACTCAGGAAGTAGGGTGACCTTTATGTGGTGCCTTGCTGGATAACATTGCATTGCACTGCAGCAAAATCTGAGCTAGGTTCAGCTTTGCTTTCTCGATTTGTTTGGTTTAGTTTTTTGCTGAAGCCCCCTGCACTGACATTTCCACTGAGCCAGTGTATCAGCCATATTCAAAATGAATAAGAGGGCTCCAGTTTTTAAAATTTTCTTTCTGAGCTAACAACATTTCAGGGCAAACTGTTAAACAGCTAATGTGCTGAGTTAGATGGAGGCTATCTCTGCTGGGGTTGAAACCTTGGTGCTTGGTTTTTATTCCAATTAAAATAAAATTTGCAAAAATTATCCAAAGTATGTTAAAACTACCAAAATCTACTGCTACTAGGTACCAGCAATGCACAGCCATGACCATGGCAGCTTTGTGGGTTGTCAGTTTGGAGTGGTGATAAGAGTGGCTCCTATTGAACTTTACCAAACTATAACATACTTCCCATGGATTGTCAGTGGACACTGTCCAGAGTGTTTTGCAGAATCATCCAAAATAATGTCTCTGGAAATAGGGCTCTAATATGTGTTTGTCCTGATTTTTTCCTGTTGTTTCATTTTTCACATCAAGACAGAAAAATCTGTGAACTGCACCTGACATAATAAATGTTACACATTCCTGATGCACATGTGCATCTTGGCACAATAAAATTACAACTTAATGAAATACTTGAACTTCTAAAACTAGCAACTGATCACAACATAGTGTAAAGCAGAAAATGAAAACCTGCTTTTCCAGAATAAACAAACATTAGTAGGCAATATTAAGTCACAAATGTGTGTGTAGCACTTTGGAGACACTGGGGCTTAAAATACCCATCATCCATCTATTAAAATAACAGTATAAATACAGCCACCCCTTATCTCGTTTTTCTGTTGCTTTGAACTGATTGTCTCTGCAGACAATTCTTTAAAATCTCAATTGCAGCAATTTGTCAGATACGCCTTATGGGTGGGAAAACTCCAAGTAACCACGGACAATGATTTTCCCATGACTGCAACATTTCCCCTTTCTATTATGTGTGCCCTCTGGCTAATACAATTCAAGCTTTTTAAAGAGTAATGCCTTTGCCCTCTGGGTGTCAGAGACTACAGAGACACCCTCCACGTCCATTCCTCTGTCTCATTTCAGCATCATTTGATGTTTTCAGTGTTATATTTCAGTAAAGACTATTGGCTACCATACCTGACAAATGTTGTGATATTTCAGGTTTGGTTAATTAATAACCAAAACAACAACCACAACCAAATTCAGTTCACTCTGGTCTCCACTAACAATGTCCATGTCCATGAATGACAGCACACACACAAAGTGACTTAAGCCTTGCAAGCAGTTTGAAAACAACCCAAACTCAATCTGATGAACCAAAATAACCTTCAAATACCAAAACCTGACATCAGTGAGCTAAGGGAGCAGACATCTTTCCATGAGCCTTGAAGCACAGGAGGAAAACTAGAAGATGAAGAGAGAAAGAGAAGAGTAACAGCGGATAAAAAAAGTGTGTCTGTATGTGTGAGTGAGTGTGTGTGTGTGTGTGTGAATCTTTGCTTATGTGTCCTATGGAGCATCCCCTGGCCTCTTCTCTCCGCTCGGCCCTGCACTGTGAACCTACATGGTTTTAGCCTGGGCCAGCGCAGACAGACAGCTGCTATTAAAACCTGATTGTTTCAGGTTCACAGGGTGTGAAAGGGTCTGATTGAGGGGCTGTGATCCCAGTGAGGGTGGTCTTGCTCCCCCTCTCTCCCTACCCCTAACCTCCCTCTTTCTGGAAGGTGGGAAGAGGAGGAGTGTTGGGGGGACTGCAGGCATCACGTGACACATGTTTCTTGCTGAGCGGACCAAAATGGAATCTGTACAAAAACACACCACTTGTTGCTGCCTGCCTCTGGGTATGTGCGTGAGTCACATGACCAGTGGACGATAGCGCCAGTAGAAGCTATGAAGAGTCAATTTTGGGATGTTTTATTTTCCAGATTCTCCTCTTAACAAAGCACAGTCACCACTCCGATTCCCTCTGCTTTACATTTTGCTTAAATTACATTAGGGATGCAAACTTAAACACACAATTCCACCTTTCATTGTTTTTACTGGCCTCAAAGAAGAACAAATCCATAGCACTAAACTGAACTGTATTCAGTGTTATCACTGCTGTGATATGGCTGTGGTAAACCAGATCAGCCCTCTCTTGGGAATTGGAGGACAGTTGCTTCCTGTATGGTCTATTTGTTTAAGAGCATTCCCATTAAGGAGCCTTTTGGCCTTAACACACTTGATAAAGACCAGTGAGGGTGAGGAAGCTCCCCTGCAGAGCTTTTCACATGTGGCCAAAGGACAAGTGCACTGTTCTCCCTCAAAATTCTCCCCCTTCTCAACCTTGAGAAGGGCCTGAGTGCCTCTCTTTAATGGATTACATTCAAAAAGATGCAATTTTACTTGATTATATATATTTTTGCTTTTCTTTAATCACAAAAAAATGTCTGAGGTGCTTGCACATTAGTTTTCCAGTTCACAGAAGATAGTTGCCAACACAAGAAAAGATAAAGTTACAAGCTTATAATAAAAACAATTTCAACTATTTTCACAGAATATCAAGACATCTCACAATAATTGCTGCTTGTCCAGAGTAAGCATTAAAAAAAATATCAATAATTTGATGCACAATTTGACTTTAAAATTGTCTAACAATTAATTTAAACTGATGTCTCCTCTCATGTTGTTGGAGATTCTAAAGACCATTTGGGATTTACAAATACTTTCTCTGTGCGGGTGAGTGTGTCTGGGTAAATACTATTTAGGAAGGCTGTGAGTATGTGTGCTTAACACTTCTCACTGTCACTTTGGAATAAATAAGTGTTTGGTTCGTCTATTGAGTCCAGTGTTGATGCTCTTCAATACACGGAGACTGCATGAAGACGAGTAGCCTTCTCTTCCCACATTAACAGCTACAGTCACATTTTACACAGATAATTAGATTAGATTCAATAACCTATCTCAGATTAGACACTGATTATGGACAGCTTTAATGCTTAAAAGAAGGGGGGGGGGAGTATTATTTTATCTAAAACACAATATCAGCCAGCATGTTTCAAGAAGCCCAAAGGGTTTCTCAAACATTTTTTCTGTCAGTTTATGAGGCATTTCTAGAATCTTGCTATCTCTGGAAGCCTCACACAGTGTTCACTGATGCTGTTGTTTTGTGGGTGTCCTAACAAACTCACATTTGGAAAAGATATTGGCACGTCAAGTATTTCAGGTTACAAGAAACAGCTGTTCGGAGGTTGCCCTGTGACCCCCTCTATGCCACATGATTTTAAACTGTGCTAGTAGTCAAAGATCGAAAGGAAGGGATTCCCAAACACATGGACGCATAAAGGCGAAAGAACTTACATTTTCGCAGATCTAATGTTTGATAAGAACATGGAAAAAATTACTGCAAGCTACTTTACGAGAAGCAAAATAAGTGAATCCACAAAAACTGGCGTAGTGACTGAAGCATTACATATTTCGGTCAGTTAGTAAAGATATTATGCAACTCAGTGAAAACTGGAGTAGACTATACAGAAAATTTTAAGTAGCCTAATTAATTTAAGTCAATACTTCCAATGCGTAAAAGTCACGCACTATAACTTGAAGAACTGTTGGCAATAAGTTATTATACTAACTTTTAAACCACTTTTCAAGTTTTTTTTCAACTTCAGAAAGTAGCCAACGAAAGTGATACATACAACCGAATAATAAAACCCAACATTCCAGACTTAAATGCATTTGTAACCCATCAGTGTGAGTTCAGAAGCAAATATGACTCATCAGTACTGCTTACCTCAGGCTAATGCGGGGGTATTCAGCATGAAACTCTGTGACTTGATTTCCTGAGTCCTTGGAAGAGCTAAGTGGGTCCAAGGACTGAGAAAGTCTGGGTTTCCAGTAAAGCTCCCTTCTCTCTCTTTCTCTCAACCTTCTGGCAGACGCGCTCGGATGGAGATGACTGAGTTCTATACATAAACCGAGATTTATCCTCTTTCAGAAGTGCCTTTCCACAGATTTTTCATCTGAGTCACTTTACGAAAACGGTGACAAAACTGAACCCCATGTCCGGCTATGGAGTCCCGCAAAGCGCCCAGGAGTTGGCTGCACAGCCAATGCGGGAATGCGCACCCCCTTCTCCTCCTCTCTCTCTCTGCAGTCTGTGGACCACCCCGAAACAGGAAGTTCGCTTTTTGTTTTTCTTAAAAAAGGACCATGCTGCATGCGTTTTCCCCTCAAAGTTACAAGCCACTATTTTATCCACCCAAACAGGTAGATTTTCAATTTATCGCCCCTTTTCTTTGTAAATAAATACAAATACATTTATAGCGACGCATTTAATTATATAAAGACATTGTAACATGCACAGCTTTATAAAATACGTGTATGGACATGACTGTATATATGAAGTACGTTCCTTTCTTGTAATTGGGGTAATCTAGCTATAAATGTTTTTGTTTACTTTAATAGTGTAACTTAATAGCAACCTCTCGGGCAGCGTGTGGCTGGGTAATGTGGGGATGCTGCAGCTCGCTGCGACTTGCCAGGAGAATCCACCAGAAGATCTGGACTGGAGTTTAGCCTCAGAACCAGGACCATGCTAAGGTTGAGAGCTTTTTGTTTGTGTTTTATGAAGTTAGCAAAAGCTAAGGAACATACAGTACATGGAACACACTTATGCACATTATATGGATGTAATCAGGAAACAGTCAGTAAAATGTGAAGGTGTTATGAACAGGTCTGCTTAATAAGTTTGTGAAGTCCCAATGTTACAGACTGCTATTTTCATTTTGTTCACTATCAGATGGCTTTACCTTGTGCTGGACTGAAGTCACTGATACAGAGTAGCCTTCTTCAAATGTGGAAATTTAAAAATGTAAATTATTTTGTCCCTAATTTCCAAAACGCTTCTCTGTGTATGATATTCGCCTCTAAAACATCAGTCCTCACCCAAATATTGTATTCACATTTGTGCTCCTTGTTTTAAAAATATTCTTAAAAAGAGTCTTTCCTGTCAACTGTTTTCATGGAGACATTTTTGTGATACAAAGCACTGATGTATTTCTCAGAACTTTCTCAATAAAACCCATTTGTTGCCACTAAAGTAGAAATATACATGTATGTATTTTCATGTATTTTCTAACAGCTGTTACTGTTAGATACTGTGTAGGAAAACACATTATTGAAATAAAATCAAGTAAACCGATATAACAATGCTAAATGTTAGAAAAAATGCAAGTTAAAATTCCCTTTAAAAAATGTATTTATATATTGCTTTTCACTCTGGTATATTTATTGAACAGTAGTACCAGAGGAGAAGCTAACTCAAGCTGAGTTACCAAACTGAAAGACTGGTTTCAGTAGTCAATATTCAGTTGCAGTGCTGTTTGAATGAAAGGGTTATGATTTTGTCACAGGTAACAGTTGTTTCTGTTAATAGCAGGCAGTTTAAGTGTGAAGTCTGAACAGTTGGTGACCTGAACTGAGGCTGGAGTTCATTGAGAACATACGGCCAGTGGTTAAATCAGATTTTGTCAATGAGAGTCATGGGCTTTAGTCCCAGTATAGCTGCTGCTGCAGCAGCCAAACAGGGAATTCTTGGATGTAAATCGGCACCACAGATGCTGGAGCCATATGCTTCATCTGACTGCAGAGAGAATCCAACACAGGGTCCACTCGAGATTATCAGTGAGGAGGGATTACAAAGGTGAAACCGCAGATGTAGTGAGTCCAAATATAGATGGTCTTTCTGGTCTTACTTATTGTGAAAGACATGTATTTGAATAATTCTTTTTGGAATTACCTTAATGCAATTTACAATTATTATTACACTAACAACTCATCATCTCTGTACCGTGTAATCAAAATTATAGATAAGAGCTGGTCAATTCTAAAGTATTAGGCACTGGTAATACTTATTATGAATATTCATGTAATTTGACTGACAAATAATAATCAAACTGTATTTTAAAGTAAAAATACTCATGCATACAGTGTAGTTCATAATGTTGCTATGTTTAATGAAAAGTTTGTTTTTAACTTTGAAAAAAATACATTTTACAATGAAGGATGGAGAGGAAGTGGTTAGGGGAGAATTAAAAGTTACAGATGTCTATGTAAAAGCCCATAGAGGGCTTAAAGTACTAGATGGATTAGAGACATGGTAAGTAATGTAGAAGGTAAGTCAGTAGCTTTAAGCCAAGCCATTCGGTTCAAGTGAACATTAGAGCTGGGAGCTGTAAATAAGATAGAACTTCACTGCTCATCACTTTTTTTCTGCCTGAGCATGTAATCACAAACTCTTTCACTGTGCTTTCACACATCCGCATCAGTAGAAGTCATTAAGTGGTGTTGGTATTTATTTGCACTTCTGAGATACGTATACTTTAATCTGCTGTGATAGATAGTCCCTCATTTATGTTGCAAGAATATTCACATAACCTGAAGTCTGTAGCTTCCTTATAGCTATATGAACTTTAAAGACCCATTCTATAGTTTGCTAAATGTAAAACAAGCATAACGTTTTATTTAACTGTTAAAAATCATTATTTGCTTTCTACTGAAAGTTAAAGAAAGTGTTTCATGGATGGAGGGTGACGGGGCATCCAGGTTTAGAGTGGCACGGGATGTGCATGTTAGCCAAGTGAGAGGGAGAGAAAGCATCTGTCACTAAGACTCAAGGCAGCTGGACACTATCTCCCCATGCAGTAAAATCCACAAAATCGTTTACAGGATTTGTTTTTCCATTGCAGATGGTCTTTTGCACATGTTTTCGCCCCATTGGTCCAGGGTCCCAGGCTGGCAGTGTTGCAGCTCTGCAGGTAGTACTTATAAGGTTGCTCTGTGCCTGCACTAGATTTCAGCTCAGGCCTTTACACACTGAAAAGAGGAAACGAGAGACTGCAGGGGACAGACAAAACACAGCGAGGAGCACGGCTGCCTGAACAATGTAAAACTGTATCCACTGCTGGGAGCACAGGTAAGAATTGATCAAATAACATATTGCTCTGTGCATATACTGCAGTTATTTTTGCTACACATGCACAAATTGAAATGTATTACATTCGCAGAGATGCTGGATATTTGCAGCTGTATATAGCAATAGTAGTTAGCATTGTATAATGCTACCACATTTGATTTACAGTGTTTCCACCATGCATTTGTTCAGTTGTATAGTGAAATGTAAAATTATGTCAACAGTTGGTTAAATCATTGCATTTGACAATATTACCGGGATACACAGAAATACTCCTGCATATTTTGTTGTTTTAAAGCTCAAGACAGTTACAGACATGACAAGTAAATGAAATAGATGCAATAATTTAAAGAGTTTTGCAACAAACAAATCCAAAAGAGATTTCTACTGACAGATTCTGTATGTTTTGCATGTTTACACCTTAATGAAAATACTCCAAAATGATAAAATGTAGAAAACATGGGAAAGTAATCACCATAACAGAAATGAGTAATGGTTGTGACTTTTTTATTTTGCAGCTTTATTTTCCAAATTAAATTTATTTACTACAAAGAAAACTATCTAATAATGAATAGAATTTTAAAAAAGGACGTTTAAGTGTGGGCTTTAAATGGAACAGTTGTTTGTTTTACAGCATTATCTGATAGTAGTACTACTTGTTGGCAGGTCTCAAGTCTTTAGAGTCCGGTAATCTATAGTACTGTTCTGAATCGATTATGTGCACCAGAGTGTAAGACAATTTACACAAGACATGAGCCAAGTAGGGGCATTGGACCATTTGTGTTTTTTGTTTTGAATGATTTAATCATAAATAAAGGACAAAATCAAATTTGTATAGAAATACAGCAATAGGTAATTTAAAATGGCACACAATATCATTGTCTTAGTTACTATTTGAAGGTTTTTAATTACACATTTTCAAGTTTGCAAGCGGCATCACCAAAGATGTGACATACATTTGTTTTGCACTACTGTCACTGACTGTACACAGTTTTGAGTCACAGCTTATTAGCTGTACTGTTTAGATTTCTCCTAATTACGTCAATCCAATTCTTATTCTATTCTATTCTATTTTTATTCTACTTTACTCTATTTTAGTTCCTAAATGTTATGGCACCCAATAGGTGTGAGAGAAACGGTATTTTGATTTTCTGTATGTCCTGCACATATAGTGAATTGACAATAAAATCCTCGAACCCTTGAATATACAGTATATACAGTATATGTATATTAGTTTTACTATTCATGTATGATTGTGTATATTCCACATTTTTGTCTTTTTAGATGCTAAATTTGATAAATAATTGTTTGAGTTTGAATGAGTCTCTCAGGAAGCATGTGGCTATGAGTGGGGTTTTTTGCATGTCAGCATATTCTAGATATGCATATATATGCATGCATATGCTATGCATTCTGGTGATTAAAGCTCAAGATGCAAACCTATCAATAAATTCAATAGATGTTTTCAACTTGCAGTAAATACTTTGACAACGTAGTATTGTGGTAATGAGTGAAAAATATCAGGTAAATGTTTAATTTTGTTTTTTAAACATATAATTTTAAAAGTCACAGTCACCAGAGGGCGGCATAATACAAGCCTTAGAGCAAGGCAAACCAATACAGACTGAAACTCTTGTGCTTTTAAAGATATACTGTATCTAATGTGCCACACTGAAGCATTCAGGTCATGGCTTAGTCTGTTTTACCTCATTCCCATTTTTAGAAAAAGTGGCTGAAATTATTAATTAAGATAAAAAATTTAATAGTACTACAGGGCTTGGACTTCCATCATTGCAAAGTCAAATGTCAAAATGTTCACTGACTGTTTTGCATATATTATGTCTTCTGTTTTTAGACATGATCCACATATTTTTTGTCTGTCATGTGTTCACTGCAGACCACCAACGTCCAGCAGTTTGACAGAATCCACGTCATCTGTTTTATGAACCAGGAGAGGCATATGTAATGTTTGTGTTCTGGATTAGGTACGTATGCAATAAAATGCAGTGTGCAACTGCACATATAATTTGACAGAATCACAATCCTGTACTTCTGATAAAGTTTATGTCTTCCAAAAGAGGGCCTACTTGGTCATATGTTGCAATAAATACATTAGATTTTATTTTTGCATGTACACCATCTATTCCATCAGGTACTTTCAAGTCAGATCAGATTTTATATATGTATGTAACCCAACATCACAAATCACAAATTTGCCTCAGGGGGCTTTACATTAAAACACTTTAAATTAATAAAAGAAATTGAGTGGGAGTGACCCACTCCTTTATTCTCTGTCCTATATTGTGTCTCATATATTACAGTTGAAAATTATACATGCATCTGATCTAAGCAGTATTTCAGTCCAATAAGTGAAAAAATAAGACTTCATAAAGTACAAAATATTATTGTTTTAGACCAGAATCTTTATGAAAGGTCACAATAATTACCTGAGTGGATGGACAGTGTTTAGTTTACCTTGACAGAATTAGGTCTGCACAGGAAATTGTGTGTGGTAACACCGGAGTGACGGTTAAGGTGGAACAGCGTGGACAGTGACATTAATTCCCTGAGCTGCGCTGATGCAAGATCCTACTGGATCATGAACTATTTAAAGCAAGTAGCTCCTGTTCTCATTGAAAAATGTCCTCACAACACACTTGTTTTTACAGACATTGGTCTTAAAGTACTAACAGGTTCAGTGTAAGGAGTGTTAATGCTAACTGGATCTCAGAGTCAGGACTGGTTTGACCAATTTGTGTGCAGTTCAGTTTTTGTTTTGTTTGATTTGTTCTTTTTACCTGCTTGTCTTAAATTTTTTCAGATAAGAGCTTCATAGTTTTAAGCTACTGTGTGTACAGTTTAGAAAAATCTGGCACCGGCGCCCTCTAATGTCAGTACCCAAAAATAAACTGTGGTTCCCAAATCTCGCTCCTACCCAGCCCTGGTACACTGAAATAAATGAACCAGTTTCCACTACAACTGCTCCACTTTCTAAAACCTAACCTGAAAACAATTGAAAATATGCTCTAATCGCATTAAAACGAGAGTTTGGTCCAATGACTGTGTTTACATGAACTGAAGTCACATCATGTAGTGACTTTACAGGAAAGTTTGGTCCTATCAATGACTGTGTTTACATGAACTGAAGTAACCGGGTTACACTCGGCTTTCTCAAGTAAGCTGATTTCTTAACTGTCATGTAAACGGGAAACCTGTTTCCATAACCTGGGTAGGGGATTAGGGAAATCTGATTTCTCCAGGTAGATTTGTCCTGGAGAACATCGATTTCTCTGCCATGTATACGTGTAACTAGGTTTTTAATCAGGTTTCTATAAGAGCACATGTGCAAAAGACAAGCTCCAAGGTCGCTTGTGCACATGTGACTGGAAAAAAACAAGAAGCTGTCACTGGCATAAACTGCCAAATGCCACTGGAGACTCGAATCAGCTGCTTGTTGAGTGAATGTGTTTCATATTCTGTTTGCCATTATGGGGCAGCTAATGTCATGTTTTGCATGTGAAGCATTGCTAAATAGACCAAAGGCAAAGTTTGATTAGATAAGCTTGCCTGTTTTTCCCCAAATACCTTCTGTTGGCTGTGTAAGGATCTGACGCTTCTCGTTACAGTCGACGTATCTGTGGGAATAATCTGACTATTCAGAGCATTCATGCAACCTTTTGAGTTGTCCTTCTGATGTTTCTCAAACATCTGAGTTGCAGTGATAGTGGCATTACTCATTCGGCAGAACTTTTAGTACACTGGAATTGTTTGCACTTTATTTTAAAATTGACTGACCAGGTCCATCTTTTTTTATGGAAGGATGCAGTTGCATAATGATGTCAGGCTTTCCAATTGTGGGCTCACCCAAACATGTCTGTTCCACTGTCAGAGGGCTAGTGGGTGAGGGAATCAGATTACCTAGGAGCACATGTATACTGGGGGCTTTGAGTAACCTGATTACTGCTGTGCATGTAAATGTGCTATCTGATTTCTGCTGTAACCTGGTTACTTAAGTGTATGGAAACACAGTCTATATGTCCTGTAATTTTGGTAAGTTGGTAAATTTGTTAAACTGCTTTAACTAGCCACTTCTTAAAGCTACACAAGTTACTGCTAATGTGTTATTCAACAAATGAATCCATCTATAATGACACAGGTGTACGTATACAGTTTACAGTTTATCTGTGTCCTGACTGTTTTTGTGGTCTCTTAGCTACATACAGAATCAATGTTGAACTGCTTAAAGTGCCTATAACCAATATTATATATTAATAATGGATTGCATGACTACTTGTATTTGAAAGAAGTTGCTCATAACAATGAACCCAAACAATTATGACATGATGTTGAAGTTTTTCTTAGCTCCAACAGCATCTTTCAGTATTTTTCAGCTCATTACTTGATAAGAAATAAGAGTGCTTTACTGTTTTGACTAACCCTCATCGCTCATGTACTGTTGTTTTTCGTCCGCAGCAGGCAGCTGTTTTCAGGAAAATGAATTGTTAAAAAAAACAACTGTGTGCCAGCTGTTCAGCATAAAACATCAGATGGACAAAGCAAGAGAGTAACTGGTGAACAAAGTGAAGCATTTGGCAGCTAAAAGGCTACATACTCTGTTTCTCTCCAAAACAGAGGTAAAAAAAATAGTGAATATCGGACTTAGATTCATAATGGCCAAAAACATATCTCAGAATGATTGATACTGTTGCTTTTCATCAGCCTGAT
>NW_018127881.1:1560290-1569146 GCF_001952655.1 Monopterus albus
TGTAATCCTGTCTACTGTCTTCAGTCCTTTCTATGTCTCACCTCTCGCCTCTTCCTCTGAATGCTGTCCTGTACTTCCTCATTCCACCACCACATTTCCTTATCTTCTTTCCTCCCAGATGACAGCCCTAGCACCTTCCTACCTGTCTCCCTGATCACTTCTGCTGTAGTTTCCCAGTCATCTGGAAGTTCTTCCTGATCACCCAAAGCCTGTCTCAACTTCCGTCTGAATTCCTCATGACATTCTTTTATTTGCAACTTCCACCACTTGGTCTTCTTTTCTGTCTTTCCTCTCCTCTTCTTCCTGACCACCAGAGTCATCCTACACACCACCATCTGATGCTGTCTGGCTACACTTTCTCCTACCACCACTTTGCAGTCACTAATCTCTCTCAGATTGCCTCATTTACATAGAATGTAGTCTACCTCCACTCTTATATGTAACTCTATGTTCCTCCCTCTTCTGGAAATAGGTGTTAACTACAGCCATTTCCATCCTCTTAGCAAAGTCCACCACCATCTGTCCTTCTAGATTCCTTCCCTTAACACCAAACCTGCCCATCACCTCCTCATCCCCTTTGTTCCCCTCACCAACGTGTCCGTTGAAGTCTGCCCCAATCACCACTCTCTCCCCTCTGGGAATACTCTCCATCACCTCATCTAACTCACTCCAGAATCTCTCCTTCTCTTCTAACTCACACCCTACTTGTGGAGCATAACCACTGACTACATTCAACATAACCCCTTCAATTTCCAACTTCTAATTGATAACCCTGTCTGACACTCTTTTCTATCTAATCTAGCCACAGGGGTTGCAAGCCAGTGACTTCTGTGCCGGTTCCAAGCCCAGACAAATAGAGAGGGTTGTGTCAGGAAGGGCATCCGGCATTAAAACATGCCAAATTTAAACATGCGAATCATCAGCATAAACAGTGTATGATTAATGGATAATTTGCATAATATCTATTTAAAGTTGTAGAATTTCACTAGTTTTGTAGCAAAGAAATAGCTTTCTGAAAAATACATACACTATATGGCTCAGTAGTGACACTGCTTGACAACATTTTGTTCAGGCACAGTCAGAGATGGGGGCCTCTCAGGTGACAAAGACAAAATACCCACCACTGACACTAACATAATGGTGGCATAGCATTGGACATATTCTGTTTACATATATCTTTAAATGTCATACATTCAAACTGATTGTTGTCCATTGTTGCAATGTGAGCCAAAGGACCACATGAATGTTGCCAGCTACTAGCCCTAATTGTGTGACGTCTGATGCATGTGGAAAGTACAAAACATGGTTGTTGGCCTTCAGTGTGCCTTTCCCACACGGACTGTGGACTAATTGCAAGTGTTCCCAAGTAGCTGGTTGAATCAGGCTGATTTCTGGTGCCCTTGCCTAAGTTCTGCATTGTCCAAACTCACAGCAGCCAGCTGAGATATTGCAATAATATTTGCACCAAATTGGCTAAAATTTGGAGGTGTGGCTAGGACAATTTGGATTATATATCACTTTCTACTAACAGTACTTGGATTAGGTTTGAGCCAGTGTTGTCACCTTGAATCAGAGCAATGTACTTGTACTTCCTCAGCCATTGTTGGATGAAGCCTTTTTGGTTATGTGGGTTGTTGGCCACATCTAATATGCATTTTAAAAATGCATGTTTATGTCTTTGTTGTAGTGCATCACTATAAATCAGGAAGCTCTTGAATGTTTTTGGAGCTCTTGTCCAATGTTCCATCTACCAGTACCCCCAGTAGCTTACATGTTGACAGTACAAACTGGTGCTCCTCACAGACTTAGACAAACAATAAAACAAGGATGTATACCCATCAGACACTCACATCCACTCATCATGTAGGGAAGATCTGATCTCTGATGCGTAACCTGAGCTTGTAGTGTGTAAAAATTCCTTGGTCAACATGCCCAAGATTCATAGCTACTTCTCAACTAAAGAAACATAACAACCATGCAAAGGCAATGCTGAATGAAGCAACCAATGTACAAAGAGCAGTGCAAAATTTCAGAGTAGGAGCATGCTGACAATACATCCATCCATCATCTACACCAATTATTCTGAAGAGGGCCCCAGGGGGCTGGAGCCAATACCAGGTGAAATTGGGCGGGAGGTGGGGTGCACCGTGGACAGGTCACCTGTCTGTCACAGGGCTGACACTTAGAGACAGACAACCACACACCCCCACACTCAATCCTACGGGCAATTTAAAGTCACCAATCAAAGATGCATGTTTTGGACTGTGGAGGCTGGAGTACCCAGTGAGAACCCACACAGGCACAGGGAGAACATGCAAACTCCACACGGAAAGGCACCGGGTCAGCCAGAGCTGTGAGGCGACAATGCTAACCACTACTCCAGCATGCCTCAGCTGACAATACAACATTTCCATACTTGTACATCAGTCCAAGTCCTCAGGCATACCCTTTCCTTTGGATACTTATTTAAGCAGTATACTCAGATTGTGTCTGCAATGGTGGCAATGTATTCTTTTGGGAAGTGCCTGTAAATCTGCTGTTGTATTACTGTCTTATAAACAATACATCTGTTGTCATTTCATATTCATCAGAACCATGTGGTGCCACAGACAATCTGCAGTATGGCACTGTCTCTTGACATTGGATGTCCTTTTGCAATCAGGTAAGCACTGTTGGCTGCAAGTAGCATATAGTTATTGCTTGACGGTAGGGAATGAAGGTGCATGTTTTGATATGCTTGTACAAGAGATTCTTCTGCCAACTCTGACTTGCCTCAGGCTGGGGGCTTACCAAGAATTCCTAAAACCCTGCATTGTCTTCCAGTCTGGAGAGAAGTTGAATTTTCTTTTTTTGAAGAGCATGCAAGTATTCCAAAATCTGTTCACTTGTAGAAACATAGTTGTTTGATCAAACAGCTCAGATTGGAAGCTGGATGCTTGATGACCTCCTGTCAAGGCAAAAGTAGTGTTTTAGTGAGATATGGCACCTCTAGTCTTAAACCTAGGCTTTCAGTCTTTCAGAATATCTTACTTATAAGCAGCTCTTACAACAACAACAGCATCTTTGACACTTAACCCGTTCCAAACATTTAAAAAGCCCTCTGTCTCAACAGGTCTGGAAGTCGGATGTTGCTCCATAATTACTAGCAAAACTTATTTAAATAGAAAAAAGGAAGAAACATCTTTGGCATGAGTGAGTCATTTGTGCACTCCAATTATCATGAACTTTTTGTGTTTTACAGTAGCATAACCAAAAAGACAACATGTGAACATAAGTCAAAGCAGGAGTGTGTTGTTTGTGCAGGGCTGCTTTTGCTACTGCAAAGACTGCTGTCCAAAGTTTAATCCTAACCCCTCATTTTCCCATTTACTGCCTTAGGCCAGTATGGATAATTAATGTCAGTACTTGCATGAATGCATCAGTTGTAGGCTATTTCTGCTCAGCAACAGGCCAGACTCTTCAGATACCATTTACTAACACTGGGTGACATCCTGTTAAATCTCTAAAGTGATCATCAGATATCAGATGTATGCCATTAGGTGATCCAGATCGTCAATGGCATCAATAAAGTCTCCACTCATCATACATAGTATGTGAGAGATGTTGGATGTTCATTTGCACAACTACAATTGTTACCTTCGGCTTCATCACCAGCAGTTTTCACAGATGTATAAATCCACTTAATAAGTCTAGTGCCCTCTACTGAACAAACTGAGAAGAACCATAACAGCAGACACTATCACTGTATTTACAGCTCTCTCTTTGCTAACATCTTAGAACTGTGAAAAGCAGATAGCAGCATCGATTTGCTGACACCTCAAGGACATTCTTTTTCTTACTCTGGACTTTCAAAAGAGAAAGAATATGACAGACAGGTTTTCCTACATTTATTTTTTGTACAAGATGAATACTGATACATATTATTTGGATTACCTTTTCTGTCCTTCAGCCCCACAACTCAAATATTTGCTTTTCTGGTATCACGTAGTTGAAAGTCTTTGATGTTGTTGAAGGTAAACATTACAGAGTAAATAGCACGTTCACAGTAAAGAGGGAGTCAATTTAATTGGATTTTTCCCTGTAGTAAATCTGAATGAATGCCTTTTGGGCTGTTACTTAAATAGTGCCACCAAGTGGCAAAAAGTGTTAAATTTGAGTTTTGTAAACATTGTCAGTATACTAGCCAATGTGCTCTCTTTGTAGAGAGGACACCAAATTGATTTTAATAAAAGAAGAAATATTATCACTTATCTTTAAGAGCTAGTAGCTTATCTTAAATTGATAGTTTGCTTGGTTGAAGTCTGAAATAAATAAACTTTTATTGCAACAGGTGAAGAAACTATATGTTCTTATAATGCATTTTGCTACATATTTAGAATTTTCTTCTTTTTACATGTTATATAAAAAAAGGGAAAACAGTAAAAGTCAAATGACCTCTTTTACAGCGGATCCCAAGTCAAAAGTAAAGCTCTAGCTGAGTTCACATTAAGGCTCCAGGATATTGTTCTATAACAAGGTAGTTCTGATGTAACACTTGGGGATATAACAGGTAACTGGGTCTGTCGTAATGGGATCATCCTGCCGATTTAAAAGCTCTTTGAAGTGCTAAGTACATGGAGCAAGATTTCAGACAACATTACAGATCTAGCTCTAATGTGGTTGAGATTCCATAATTTAGTCCATAATTTACATTTTCAGATGACGAAAGCAAAGTGTGACACTTAAATGGTTAGTTAGGCCAACTGAATGTATATTTAATAAGTTATGCCCTTTTGATAATATCATTCTGTCCTTTTACAGACTGGATGATTACAGGACATTAAAGTGCTAAAGTGAATAATTGATCTGCTTTTGGTATTGATATGCTTTACATATGAATAATACAAAGCCTTTTGATATATGCCAAGAATGATTGCCATGTGGAAAACAATCATTACTGCATGTACCGTAGCTGTTTGTGCACTAACCAAAACACACAACATAACACTGCTGTTAGCTGTTTTTCCTGAGGACTAGAAAGGAGAGAGTGTGGTGTCTTCCCAGGTTGGCCTGTCATGACACCTTGGGGGATGAGTCTAAGTCACACCTTAACCCTCCGCAGGGGGATTTGTGGGATTGTGAGTGGAGTGAAGGATTAGGGTTTTAGTGGCACACAGCTAACACTGGGTCTTTGGGTCAGCGTGTCAGTATATCAGTGAGTCAGTAGGCTTTTAATTTTCCTAGAGTAGGTCAACTAACTGCTTTCCATTACTGGGGCCCATGTTTCAAAGACAACTCTCTCTCTCACGCACATACACACACTAACATAAACAAAAAGCCTCTTTTCTTATTATTGGAGGTCCTTGGCCATACCATTGTTCAGTTATTTATTGGCTAGTTGTTGATCATGTCCTGCAGCTCACTTTCAGTCTCTGTGAATTGCTACAAATCTTCCAGATGTTTAATGCTTTGCTAATAATTTGATGGAATACTGGAGTGCACCTACGGTATGCACGTGCGCATGAACATGGCTAAGTTGTATTGTGTTTGGAGGGCCATGTAAACACTGTTCCTGTGGTGGCAACTGTAACTTCCCACATGATCAAGTGCTAGACTGACTTTATTCTCTGGTGTGGCACAATAATATGAATTAGTAGCCATTTGCCACAGGGTGAATGTTATAGCCACAAATAATGTTGTTACTAGGGTTGAATGTCAGTATGGATGACCAGGCAAATAAAACCCAAATTATTTGCATGGCACCCTAAGGTTCAAGTTAGAAAATGTGCTTTGTATTTTACGTGAACTGACAATTATTTATGGTACCGGCTCTGGGTTGTTGTCCACATTTCCTCTTCAGTACATTCCAAGTTGTGCCATTCTGTTTTAAACTGAAGCTAAAAAAGTGCCCTTCATTTTAAGCTTTATTTATTTAGGGTAGGTTCTTTGAGAGGTCATCTCTCTTTTCAGGAACACACTGTCCACATTCACACCTGGAAGCTGCCCAGTACAACCACAGACTGACCTGTGGCCACCGATCAGCTCCACTGAAGTGGTTGGTGTTAAAGCCTTGCTAAAGGACACCACCACAGTGAGGGTGGGGCAAGCATGGCTTTGTCACTTGTCACACCCAGATTTAATCCTGCTAGATCTGGGATTGAACTGGCAACCTTACAATCATAAGCCTGCCTCTCTAACCTTTAGGCCAGCTGTTGGCAACAAGTATATCTTTTGCAGCCCTTGAAACCCTGCAGTCGACTGTGGCTGGTCATTTTGAATAATGGTGCCCAATTGTCATAGACATAAAATCTTTCAACTTGCACTATGAAAGCTAGGGGGCTTGTTGAAGTCTGCCATAGTGTTGGCTGTTTCTGCTATTGGCTATTTGTTGGCGATGACTGCTCAAACACTAATTAATTTTTGTGAGCCCAGAAGAAAGAACTTCTACCAATGCTATGATGAATCCAACAGTCTCATTTAGTGGTGGAAATCGGGCTCACTGGCCTCCAGTCTTGCAAAGACCAAAACTTATTTAGAAGTGTGCACTGAAGGAGATGGCTTTTGAATTAACACAGTTAGGGTGCATAGTGTAGAGCTGTCTGTCCTGAAGTAACTTACTATCTGCTATACAGTTCTTTGTTCAGAGTTATTTAGAAACTACATTTTAGCTGTTAGGTAATCAGCAGTTAGCTTTTATTTTGTTCCTTATTCATTTGTTGGTAACTGCTCAGGATTTTATATACCATGTAGTCAAGTATAATTATTAATTTTGTGCAATATGGATCATATTTTATTACGAAAACAACACACAAATTCAGAATTTTACAGCAGTTTACCATCACCCCAGTAGAGGGTGCACAGTGCCTAGACTTTATCAAAACTGGTGGCATCAATAAAGTTAGCTGTCTTAGCAGCAGTAGATAAGGGGAGAGGACTATTTATATCGATATCCATTTACAGATTCCTTATTAAACAATGATCTTTGTTTTAAGACAAACTATGGGTGACAAGGAAAAACCTGAATAAATAAGTTATCTCTTTCAGTATGTCAGTGCTCTCATCCATAGGGCACAAGGGGTCACTGAATGGTGTGATGAGTATGAAAATGATATAAATCATATGGCTTTTGCAGTCACCAGATCTCAGCCCAGTTGAAAACCTATGGGAGATTTTCTACTGACATGTTAGACAGCGTCTCCTCCATCACCATCAAAACACCAAATGAGGGAATATCTTTTGGGAGAATGGTGTTCATCCCTCCGGTAGAGTTCAGAGATTTGTAGGTTCAAGGCCAAAGTGCAACACCTTACTAAGACGTTGGCTTTTCCTTTATGCACTTTGACCTCATCATACGAGCATGTCTTGTGTTGTACTTTTTGTATGGTAGGTGTGTCTGGTATTAACGAATAAGTGTATTTTGCAGTCTGATGGGTGTGTCCTGTTGATTAAAGAAAAAAAACCTGCAGATACAGGAAATTTGTTTCAATGAATGTACTTTTTTTCCCAAGTATCTAAAGTAGTGTGGAATCAAGCTTGCTCAGCATAAATTATTTACCCAACACACTTTGCCAGCTATTTCTGGTGTATAATAGTTCAAACTGTCAAAATGTGTCCTTTAAATAATCAAGAGCAGACAGTAGGAATTTTGATCTAGAATGCAGCGTCCATGCAAAGAAATTTGTAAGTCTAATGCAAGTGTGATGTATGAGGTATGGTACATCTCCTCAAATTGTTACCCAGTAATCTTTGGTGGTAGTTATCACCAAGAGGATGCACCTGACAACTTTTTGTTTACACCTCATGTATATCTAAACATTTATTTGTGCACAGTTCAGGTCAGACTTAAGATGCTGGGCAAACTGCTGAGTTGTTGCTCAGCTTGAATGTCTTTAATATTAATTCGGAATGCCATTTTTGTGGACTACTATGTTTTTTCAGGATTTGTTGCTTAATATGACAGGTTAATTTTATGACTTGTATCCACTTGCTGGGGGCGGTATGATGGAGTAGTGATTAGCACTGTCGCCTCATAGCAAGAAGGTTCTGGGTTTGAGCCTGGACCAACCTGGTGCCTTTGTGTGTGGAGTTTGCCTGTTCTCCCTGTGCCTACATGGGTTCTCTCCAGGTATTCTGGCTTCCTCCCACAGTCCAAAGACATGCAGCTTAGGTTGACTGGTGACTCTAAATTGCCCCTATGAATGAGTGTGGGTGTGTGTAGTTGTCTGTCTCTAAACATCAGCCTTGTGGTGGACCCCGCTTCTCACCCAATGTCAGCTGGGACTGGCTCCAGGCCCCCCACAACCCTCGTTAGGATAAGCAGTACAGATAATGGATGGATGGATCCAGGTCTTTACTGCTCCTCTTGTCTGTTCTACGATTTTTCACATCTTTTACATTTTCAAGTCTTTGAACAAATTCTACAACTATTAAAATGCCTCCAAGAGGGAAAAGAGCTAATAAATCAGATGCAAATGAGGATGTTGACGCAGAAGAGGATTATATTTCAGTGGTGCAAGTAACAGAGATGTTGAGTCAGCAGAAGCAGATGTACACCGCACTGTTGAGCCAACAACAAGATAACTTCAAAGGTTTTGTGCAACTACTTATGGAGACAAATAACAAGAGACTCGACGACATGACCAGAGAAATACAGGAGATAAAAACGAGTTTGCAGTTTACCCAGCGAGATGTGGATGTGATTAAAGCAGCCATGGGTGAACAGAAAATACAAACCAAGGAAACAAGGGATGATGTCTACAAAACTTGTGAGAGTCTAATAGCCATAACGGATAAAATGGAGCATTTGGAAGTACAGTCCAAGCGAAAAAACCTGATCTTCGAGGGAATCAAGGAGTCAGCTGGAGAAAGCTGGACGGA